>NW_024387030.1:1127575-1433616 GCF_900408965.1 Simochromis diagramma
CCTCGATCACAGTGCTGCTTTGTATGACTTTCACTAGCCCTCCAATTACAATGAAAGTGAGTGAAAACACTTTGGCCACCAAGAAGATCACCTGCACTCTCAGAGCAAATCGGACATTCAGGATGTTGGTAATGGCAACTACCAGAATACTAAAAGCTGCAAAGCATTTCACAGCCAGCTGAGGAGGTGGGCAGCCTGGGTAAAAGGGAGCCATGGCATACTGTGCAATGGTCATTGCCATTGCTGCAATGCTGGAAGGTTTCAAAAGCAGGATGAAAGTGATTGCTGCAAAGAAGGCTGGGAATGAACCATAGATCCTCAGGATGTAAGTAAATTCCCCACCGGATTCAGGAATAATGGTCCCAAGCTCAGTGTAGGAGAGAGCTGCAAGCAAAGCCACAACACCTGAAAAAAACCAGATTAACATGCTGGCCCCAGGACTTCCCACATACGCCAGGACATACTGTGGGGACATGAAGATACCGGATCCAATCATGGTTCCAGAAACTATTGCGACACCACCAATCAATCCAATTTCCCTCTTCAGTTGCAGGCCTTCGTTTTTTGGGGTTTTGTCCGCCATGGTGAGAGAGAGCAGGGAGCACAAAACGACACGTCTACAGAGCAGACTGAGAAAGATCACAAAGAATTCAGACGCTACAAACTGCGTAGAAAAAACTTTCAGTGTTATCAAGGGATTGTAAAACCTAGTCGTTACCCTCATTTAAATATTAACTCTACCTTTTTATTTTTTTTTTGCTCTATAGCAAAAGTGCTAACCACTGCACCAAAGGGCCAACAGGCTTGGGTTATCATATCTAAAAGTAATATCAGTTTTCTTGTTACTTTGTCCAGTCCACTCATCACTCATAAGAAGATAAATTATATACAATCCTGACTAAAAAGCCAAAGTCTTGGATCGATCTGTCTCCTTTTTTTTGTATAATATTAACCACAAACAGTAAATGTTCAAATTCTGACTTTTTTGATGTCTTAAGAACATTTTACCTGTCATCCCTGAGGCTTCTAACGTTCTAAAAACAAAAGGTGAAGAGTTCCAGGTATTTAAACCACAGTTGTTGATCTACTATTAATCATGTGTGTCATCACATGAACCATATTGTTAAAAAAAGTACCAGTTTTTGAAGCTCTTAAGACTACCATGACTTAGATTACTGCAAACCCACGCAGACTTACTTCTGGATGTTTCACCTCCTCAGTTAAATAATTTAAAGTGTTCCAGCCATCATACGACCACAAGCCCTGATAGAAAGCAATGCCAATGGAGCTGACCCCTGCATTGGTTCCCTCAAATGAGTCCTCAAAGTTCTCAGTGCGGCCCTGGAAAAGCATCACAATGCCTCCCAGGATGATCACCACCAGGGCCACCACCTTCACTGCCATGGTGACCACCTGGATGCCTGTGGCCAAGCGGACGCTCAGACAGTTGATTATAGCCAGCACCAAGATTGATACAGCAGCCATTAACTTCACTGCCAGCTGTGGAGGAGTGCAGCCGCTGTAAAAGGGGGCCACAGCATATTCAGCAAAGCTGAGAGCGACTCCTGTGCCACTAGCCGGCCTCATGACCATGATGAAGCTGAAGACGAACATGAAGGCCACCACTTTCCCTGCAGTCCGCAGTATGTAAATGTACTCAGCTCCAGACTCTGGTATGATAGTGCCCAGCTCAGCATAGCACAGACCCCCCAGCATGGCTATCAGTCCACAGCAGGACCATATAATGAAGCTGGCCCCTGGGCTCCCAATAGTGGAAAGGACGTACTGGGGAGAAATGAAGATCCCAGATCCAATCATGGTTCCACCAATGAAGGAAACTGCTCCTATGAGCCCCACTTCCCTCTGCAGATTGAGTCCATGTGTGTCATGTCCCATGGTCAGAAAGCTTTTGTCTTCCTAGAAGCAGTGGACAAGAACACCTGTAGCTGTAAAGCGTTGTCTGTTACATAAGAGGCGGAGCACACTTAATTATACAGCTACAAAAGTAAGGTGAGGTTATCATCAGCATGGCTGTCATATACATGGCTGTTTAAAGTTCTTCTTTTCTCTTAGGTTTCACGTAAGCAGTAATTTATTTTAGGTTTTGTATAAAACACTGACAAGGAAGTAAAGCATTAAAAATATACATGTTTTAAATCATTTCAGTCTTGCTTTTCTACAGTAAAAGTCCCTGCAAACCGAATGCATTCTACTAGTGTCCTCAAAGTCAGAGAAAGACTGTCTTCAGTCCTCGATATAATGTTTTCTTGTTTCTGGACCTACATGAATAGTTTGGAGAGCTGTACTGGCAGCAGAAAAATACCTAATCTGAGAGAAGACATGAACATCTGCTTAACAATGTTAACAATGTTATCATAGAAAGGACATGGCCAAGTAAAGACGTCAAGTTATTCTTTGCATCACAGCTCAGTCTGTCCTCAGTGTACTTTCAGAACTGATAAAACCTGGTCAATAAAAAGCAGAGTGCACATTTAATGCAGTTACTCTGTGTTTTTTCTCTCATTACTCAACTACTTAAACATAAGCTTTTCAAAATAAAACAACTTATAAATAAAATACAGGCGGTCGGTATCACCATCTGTATATGAAGAAATGACTTCAATGTTCAGTTCTGAATTATAGGTGTTTAATTCACGTGTTTTACCTAGCTCCGCGTTATTAGGGCAGGGATAGCTCAGTAGATAGCTTGGTGGCCCCATGATCGGAAGGTCGGGGGTTCAACTCCGCTGAACGGCTACCCTGAGGTACCCCTGAGCAAGGTACCGTCCCTACACACTGCTCCCCAGGCGCTGCATTGGTGGCTGCCCACTGCTTCACTGGGTGAATGGGTTAAATGCAGAGGAACTATTTCCCTATGGGGACTAACACATACACACATTAGTTATAGTTTCAAAAATATTTTAGTAGTTACTATGTACTTTAGAAAAATATAAAAACTAACTAAATATTTTGGGGGTACAAAAATATATGTATATATACTAGAAATACCCATACATTTGTAATAAGACAGTAACATTAAATGGTAAAAATGGTAAATGGCCTGTATTTTTACAGCGCTTTACTTAGTCCCTAAGGACCCCAAAGCGCTTTACACTACATTCAGTCATTCACCCATTCACACACACACATTCACACACTGGTGATGGCAAGCTACACTGTAGCTTAACAAAAATAAATGTATAACTATGCAATGAATGAATAAGTGAGAATCTTAAATAACCACTGCCACTCCAGAAACTAAAAAGCTAAAAATAAAAATACGAGAAAAATAAAACTGCTTAGCAATATGCTCTCATGAACAGCACGAGCAGTTCTGCATGACTTAGCACAATCCTAACTACCAGGTTATAGCGCTGTAAATCCTGCAAAACCACAAACTCTCCAGTGCAAACTGTGGGTTGAGATGAGATTTTTGCATTATGAACCGTTTAAAGGCACTCAATTTCTTGCTGCGAGATGCCCCAACTAACACGCAAAACACCAGATTTAAAGTTGCCGTTGCACTCAAAAATATTTATTTGGGGATTTTAATCCTGAGCCACATCTTATCAGGAAACCTGATAAATATAAATATTTGTCTACTCTGGGATAAACTAGTGTGGACCAATAGATTAGGAAAATGAGTAACTATTATTCTGTTATATTCTGAAAGGGAAAATAGATTTTCTTTTTATAGGGGAAAAATAATGTATTCGATCCCCTGCTGAATGTTTAGAAAGAAAAGAACAGCCTCTAATATTGTTAGAGCAAGATTCTTGTTCATTGTCTGATGTTGTGTTAAATGTCTTTTCTATTGCTTTTGCTTGACTTGCTGTTTGGCTAACTCTGACATATTTACATAAAGATGCACTGTCCATTTAAATAAATACATTAAAAATATAATAGAGCCGAATAAACTAAATAGATAAATGCAAACGGATCTAAGCCTGAACACAGGAGCACAGAGTGAATCTGGACTTCAGGAGAAAAACCCAATAATCATTTAATGGGCTCATGTTACCAAATAAATGAATCTATCATTCAGCATCTGGGCTACATCCATCTTTGTCAGACATTAAATCATTAAATTATCCTCAAGGTCAACTTAATAATTTCTCTATAACAGCTTATAACCGTTTAAATACAGAACAATGTGATACATGTACAATGTTCCTTAATAAGAGAAAAAAAAATATAAAAGTGATCATATTCTTTTTCACTTGGTCTTTATTACTAAACAGAGATTAATTTGACCAAATCATTAAATCAACGCCTACTCCGACGTATTGCATTTACAAACTTGGGCGTCTACGTCGCCTGCCCGCCTGTGTGATGAATACCTCATCTGCATTTTATGGCTGAAAGGAAAAAAAAAAAGTAGTTATACTCAAATAATGTTGTTTATTAAAATGGGTTTCAACAGAACAAGTTTTATGATAAGAAACTATTGATTTAAGTGTAGGGTCTTATTATGCTGCCGGAAGATTAGAAATAGGAAGAATATCAACAGAAAAAAACACCATTTTTCTTTATGTGATGTTATAATGCACACTAGTAACAGATAATCTTTCTGTTAGATCTAAAATTAAACCGTTTA
Source organism: Simochromis diagramma (assembly GCF_900408965.1). NCBI lineage: Eukaryota > Metazoa > Chordata > Actinopteri > Cichliformes > Cichlidae > Simochromis > Simochromis diagramma. The sequence continues at coordinate 1,132,173 of NW_024387030.1, forward strand.
TTTATTTATTACCTCTGTCGCTACTGTACTTCTGTGGCCTCAACATAAAAGTCTCAGCCGGTTATAGCTCAAAATTCACGTTAAACATTTGTAAATTTCTCAGCAATAAAAATAAATTATTTTCTCCCTGCAGAGAACCCATTACTTATTTATTCGGGGTGATTGTGTTTTACAGTCAGGGCATGGGTCAGCCTCTGAAGGCCCTCCCACTTACCTCGGGACGTTTTAACTCTTCAGTCACTGAGTTCAGATTGTTCCAGCCGTCGTATGACCACAGCCCCTGGTAGAAAGCAATTCCTATTGAATTGACGCCAACATTTGTGTTCTCAAAGGAGTTTTCAAAATTCTCAGTGTGGCCTTTGATAAGCATCACCACACCTCCTATGATAATCCCTGCCAGAGCCAAGACTTTGACTACAGTAAAGAAAACTTGGATTGACATTGCAAAGCGAACTTTCATGCAGTTCACGATGGCGAGCGTGATAATTGCCGCTGCGGCCACGCACTTCACCACCAGCACCGGAGGGGGGCAGTCTCCGTAGAAAGGAGTCACAACATAGGCAGCAAAACTCAGTCCTATGCCAGCAATGCCTGCAGGTCTCACAAAGAGCACAGAGCTAAAGATGAACATGAAGGCAAGCGCTGGACATGAAGTCCTCAGAATGTAGATGTACTCGCCCCCTGATTCTTTTATAACTGTGCCGAGCTCGGCGTAGCAGAAAGACGCCAGAATCGCCAGCAGGCCGCAAGACGCCCATATAACCAGGCTGGCACCGGGGCTCCCGATGGAGCTGATCACCGTCTGTGGGGTCATGAAGATCCCAGATCCGACCGCCGTCCCCACGATGAGGGACACGGCTCCCAGCATCCCCAGCTCCCGCTTTAGTTTGAGCTTCTGCGGCTTTTCTTCCGTCATCACTGCAGTTAAACAGCTGCCTACAACCTGACACCTTTAACAGCGGAGAAAACACTATAATAGCGTGACCAAAGTCACTATTGCATCAACACAAGGAGTTAATAATTATGTGGGCGGCTCATACAACCACCTGTTTTGCTTGGTATTCTCACATGTTTGCTGGGCTTTACTGATTGGCTGCTTCAGGGACGACAGGGATGCACAGCACCTAAGCAGCCCTGAGTCAGAAATATGTAAATCAGACCGCAAAGACTCTCTTGTACTCCTCCATTGGCCTTGAGATGTTATGTTACCCGCTAATAACATATTATCCCAATAGAGCATATCACGATGAGACTGCAAAATAGGAGGTAGAGCCTTCCGCTTTCAGTGTCCTCTAGACAAGGATTGGTTTCACAAACACACTCTAGATCAATTTTTAGGGTAAGACTAGACGTCATTTTGTGCATTTGTTATTCGAATGGAAGTTAGACTGTTTTACAAAAAGACCAATTCAAAGCCCTAAAATAGTCTCCTTACCCGCAGGACAGCTTAAGCCTTGGACTTATCAGCGCTTTGATCAGCTGCATTTAATAAAAAGAGGAGAAAAAATGGCTCATAATCTATGGTTCACCAGTATTTTTACACATTTCTGCATGCATTATCTTTTGTGTTGTCTCTTTAATGTATTGTTTCAATTAATAGTGGCCTCTATATACTCCGCCAGCTCTCTTTGTTTCCCTCATGCCCCAAACCTGATGTAATAGATTGTTACCCCTCCACTAGCCTTGCTTTGCTGGGGTTTCTTGATGCTTAAAGACAGTTATTATCTCCCCACCTTTGCTTGTTTAGTAGTCATAAAACAGGAGCAAAATGGAATTAAATAAACAACCTGTAAAAATAGTGTCACCTTCAATGACCTGTCTGAAATGGGGGTCTTCTCCTAGCTTTGAACCCTCAACATCAACATTTACATGTTGAGTTTTTGAGTTTTAGTCTCTCCACATTTATATCCATGACGGTCATGGTGACATTAAGGTTTTAATCTACACTGTTCTTGTTTGAGTTTTATGAGGATTAATCTGAACTATAAATCATGCAAAGCTACTCTCGCAGGTTGTTTTGGCTTTAAATTCTCATAAGATTACTGCATTATCACCTCATGAAAACTATTATGCAATTATTTTGGCACTTCATGGCCGTGTTAGGTCACATTTTGCTACGCATGAACTTTAATCAAGTAAAAGATAAGGAAAGTTTTTAATAATAAACATCCAACTCTTCTTATCAGTGACAAGTTAATAATCTCTTTACAAATGAAAGGAATGTTGTTGCAGGAGACCATAAAACAAAGCCAATAAACATGTTTTCTGGTGCATTTGGAAACTTTCCTGATTATTAAGCATGGTAAACACCTATGCTCAATTTACTCCAGTGGTCCTTTTCATATTCATCCAGTGTCATCACACATTTTTGTCTTCCCCTCCCGTGACAAAGAGGTGAACAGCCTTGTTGGAGTTCAGCATCTGTCCTGCTCGCTGTGCTCCGGTGATGGCGGCCAGTTTGTGAGCGTCGTAGCGCGAGTAGAGTGCCGTGCAGGTCCAGCTGGCCTCCTCCCCCTGAGTTGCTGTTGCCAGCATGTTACACACCTCGCTATAGAAGTGTGGGAAGGAGGGCAATCCGTAAAATATCAGGTTCTGGATCCCTTTGATTGTGTACCTAAAAGAAGCATGTCAGAGATCAGACTCTTTTAAACCAAGGACAACATGGTCCATCATCTTCTCATGTTTTTTCCAGCTAAAAACCCTGGCTTTATACTTGGAGGAGCTGACTGTCATCCAATCTGCAAGCTGGATTTCTGATGCTGATGCAAACCAAGCTATGGTAATACAAGGACCAAATTCCCTGCAATAATAGGCCAGTTCCCTTAAAGTCCACAAAACACATGTAGACTGGTTGGATAAACTTCAACACACATTTGAATGGCCTTGAGAAGATAAAGGCCTGGTCCAGTGATGAAAAAAAGCAGTGAAACAGTTTTACCTAGAAAGAAGCCAAACTGAGGGAAGCAACCTGGGTTAGACTAGTAAGATTTAGTAATAAGATTCTATTAAAATGAATAGTCAGCAGCTTGGATACCAAGTTGGTGCTGATCTTTCAAAGGTTTAAAAAACAAAAAACCTGACTAACTACGGACGAGCAATTGAAGTGTTGCTAAAGGCAACGGAAAGTGCATTAAAGTAGTCCAGGTGCTTTATAAAAGCATGACTAAGACATTCGTTTAAAAAAGAAAAAGAAAAAAAAAAGAAGAAGCTTAGAGCCACCAGCAGTGCTTTAAGGGAGCTGACATAGTTTCTCTTTATTGGCACATAAATTACGGTGTCATCTGCAATTAGTCCCATAGGGAAAAAATAAAGAGAGAAGAGAATTGGCCCAAGAATTAAACCCACATTGGACTCCACATGCAAGAGTGGCTGAGGAAGAAGTCGGTCACCAAGACGAGCCGAGAAGGTTCTCTGTGTTTAAACCACCCTCGATGCCTTAGTGTTCTACACGGGACATGAGACTTGTGTGGTTCACAGCGTCAGAAGCATCAGTAAGATTTAAAAGCACAATAATAGTGAAGTCATGCAATTCACAAAAACATGGATGATTTTCAGAACAGACTAGAAAACTTCCAAAATACTGTGAGTGCCTAAAAAGAACTGCCGTTTTAAAAGTACAGTTTTCTCTAAAACTTTAGGTATATATGGCAGTTTTTAAATAAGTCTAAAATTAGAGAAAACCAAAGCATTAGGATTTGTGTTTTCATCGGCAGGAGTACCACAGCTTATTAACATCAGTCTGAACGGCCTATTTATTTTAAACAGTGGTCTGAACGATTGGTCCAATAGTCTTCCAGAGCTCTTTAAAACGGATCAAGGGGAGCAAATTAATGGGACAAGAAACTGGCTAAAGCCGAGTGATTATTTTCTTTAAGCGAGAGGATAGAACTGATATAAACTGTCCTTTATTATCTCCTACAGCAGAGGATATACTAAACCAGTTTCTATAACAAGAAACATTATAAGTACATGCATTGCTGATGCGATTTGACTTTTCAACAGCCTGTTTAACCCCCAGCTGAACTATCACGCCGAACGGATTACACTATCACGCTGGTGTAATAAAATCTTATCAAGGTGTTACCTTGAGAGCATAGATTTATATAAGCTTCCTAAATTGAGATCGTGAGCTGTATTAATTGATCAAAGTGCATTCAAGGATTTAATGTAACTGAATTTGCTTAGTAATAACTGTTGGAGTAGCTGCAACCTTTACTTTAAATAATTTTCATTTCGGATCGGCTGGGATAAGCCATGAATGCAAGGCTCTTTTTTTTTACGTTGCAGTAATTCTAAACAAGGAGGAAATTAGTTGGATAAATCTAGCAGAAAAATTCCTTCATCTTTTCTTTTGAAATATTTAGGAGTTATTCCATGATTAGACATTTATGTGCTCTAAATTACAAAAAAAAGAAAGAAAAGAAGCATCAAAGCAACAACAAGATGAAAACACCTGACAGTACTACAATTCTTCTTCTGACTGCTCCCCTAAGAGGTTACCACAGCAGATAATCTGGCTCCATTTCAGCCCAGCCCAAGAATCCTCTGTTACACCAAACCTCTGCATGTCCTCCTTCACTTTATTCACAATTCTTCTCGAGGTCTTCCTCTTTGCCTCCTGCCTGGCTTCTCCATCCTTTGTCGAATATATCTCATATTCTTTCTCTTCACATTTCCAAACAAGCTCAGCATTGGCTCTCTAACGTTGTTTTCAAACTGAGCTGTCCCTCAGATTACTTATTTCCACTCTTGTCCAGGTCACTCCCAATGAAAATCCTACCATCTTCAGCTCAGCCTCCTGTCTTTTTGTCAGTACCACCACCTCACAAACCACACATCATAGCAGCTCTCACTACCATCTTGTAAAACTTTCCTTTCACTCTGTCTGCTATTCTTCTATCAGGTATTTAAAATCTGCCTGTTCACCTCTTCACCTGTCTCCCCCAGAACAGACTAGAAAACTTCCAAAATCTCCCCCTTATTCACACACACATTCTGTCCTGTCATCTGCAAACATCACAATCTGCAGAGACTCATGCTTGACCCCGTCTGTCAACCTGTTCATCGCCAATGCAAACAACAGGGGGCTCAGAGATGATCCCTGATGCAATCCCACCCCCACATTCATGCCCTGTACCAGGCTCACATACTTCTCTGCCACTTGTGACTTCATCATACAGTACCACAGTTTCTCTCTTGGCAACTTGTCATATGCAGCTATCAGGTGAGTGCAATAAAATGGATTACAAATATATCAGTTATCTGGTGACGTTAACTCTAAAGATTAGTGCCTTTAAAGCCTTCACAGCCGACAGAAGCGACGGTTATAAGTTCTCTTACAGTTGAATCTCTAAAGTTTAGTAAAGCCAAAAGAAAAGTGTTACAAACTGAACAGGTAATAAGAGACCAATTGGTAAAAGCTGGTACAGTCTTGTTATTGAAACTCCCACAACAGGGATGTTTTTTTGGCTTTAGATTGTGACACTTTGAGTGGGTATAAAATTTATTTGGTTGCTGTTTGAAAAAAACAAACAAACAAATAAAAAATCCAAACCAGATCTTAAATGTCTTTTTAAGGCCCCGGAAAACATGCAGATTAAACAAAGCTACATTTTGACCACCCTTTGCACCCTGAGGGTCTTTAACTTAGGAAATTCCCACCATATTTAACATACCAAAGTTATTGTACAAAATAAATCAGATGACTCAGAGGTGGTCAGGTGGGTTTTTTTTCTTCAGATTTGTTTGATTTACTATGGAAAAGGCCCACATGACAGGGCATTACAAAGAACTGACCTCTTGTAGAAGTGAAAGCGCTCCGTAAAGAGCATGAACTGTTTCTCCCCCTTTTGGAAAAAGTGGCGTGCTCGGGACACCTCGGATTTGCTGGAGTACTCGCAGACGCTGGCAAAGTTCATCTCCTCTTTCTTCATGTAGTTACGCAGCCGAACGTAGTCGAAGTAAGACGGGATGTAGATCAGAGTGTGTGACATAACCGAATCCTTGTACTGCGGCAGCACTTTGTCTATAAAGAACTGAAACCTATACACAAAATCGGAGAAAACAACCAATCAGCTGCCAGGAACTATATCGTAGAATGCTGTGAGAGAGAAAAAAAGAGCACTGATGTCAGGAGACAGTTTAGGGTGAAGGTACACGCTGGACTTTACCGAGCATCGTGGTCGATGAAGCTGGCGGAGGAAAACATCTGGAAGACATGAGGCAGCTGGACCAAGACCTGGCAGATGGAACCAGTTTTTGGTATGTTCTTTATGACAATCTGAGCCAAAAAACACACAAAGGAAACAAAAGAATTAGCACCTTAGTTAAAACCAAATCAATATGAACCTGCAGATATTTCCGAGCCTTGTTCTGAAAATGTTACACGATAAAGGGTTTACATCCACCACCTCTCTCTCTCAGCAATAGTAAAGTGTGAAGTGTGGCCTACCTGCCCGCGGTAGTTGGCGCAGTGCTTGGTGAGGATGTTGTTGATCTGTGGGTCCTGAATGGAGCTGAAAACCAGCGTCTGCCTGTAGTGTCGGGCCCAGTTGTTCAGATTCCACATCCTCACTCTGGAAAAGTCGACACCGTGGGAGTCCAGCGGCTGCAGGTTCATGTGCTTCATCACATGCTGGTGACCATAACGGGGAAAAACAAAAGGAAGGAAATAATAACATTATGAGGAATTATGGAAGATAAAAGCTCAGAATTTTCCTGCTATTCATTTAAATCAGATCTGAAAAAATACATTTAGAGGAAGGATGATGAATGAATGATTATTATTGTTATTACATCCAGAGTACTTTGTAAGCAGCATCTGCTAATAGCTGATCCAACATAGTTTTAATGGTACCAACTTGTTAAAATGTTAAATACTAAGGACAGTCACCATGTTTGAATGCTCGACTAGTCATTAAATTAAAAGCAAAACTTTTTTCAACCATTTCCGGAATTACTATGCTACTATGTGCCAGACACTAATAAACAGAAGTGAAGAACACATTAAAAGCATTAAAATGAAAATCAGGGCTTGTATAAAGCTAACATGTCATAACTTTATAACAGCTATACATACTGATTTAAAGTGAGGGTGCAGGGGAAGTTATGCTTAAGAACGGGTGAAAAGGTCTTAGTAAATACTAAATAATGTTGACGCCTATCCCTACATAAAGGCTTAAAAGAAAGCTTAACTCAGCTCATGAATTATTCTACAGGTTGGCATTCTCGTAATCAGGGGCGGAGCGTGGGGGTGGCTTACTGGGCTTAAGCCCGGGTTGTTTTGTCAGAAGCCCGGGGTCTTTTGGAGTGTAATTTTTTCATAGTTAGATGTCTGGCTGACAACTGTATAAAACAAAAAGTACACACAATATTCGAAGCACATAGTGCACACTGTGGGAATTTACGACTGTGCGTGAATCCCCCCTGATATTGGTATGATCCGAGCTCAGGCACTAAGCGACGGAGCCAGGGGGCGGGACAGCTGCTGCCTGTGAGTCCGCTGTTGGAGAAACGGAGCCAGCCATACTAAGGAGAGCCTAAGTTCGACCAGGTACCAAAGGAAATCATTCATACCATACAAATAATGTAAATATGACGGTGAATCACGAAAGATTGATATCAAACTGATCACTTGACCAATATTACGTTACTTGCTCTTCAAGTGAATCAACAAATGGCGAAATGAAAAGCCGAACAAATGCTATTTTTTTTAGAGAGTCTTAGCTTACGTGTGTTTATTTCATATTTTCAGTTGTTACCCTCCCCGACTAAATCGGTTTCAGTTATGTACTGAAATATAAGAATGGACATTAGAGGCTTCTTTCAAAGAAAAAACTCAGGTAAATGTTATCTTATATATTATGCTTTGTATGTTGTTCAGTATATTTCTATGCAAAATAAGAGGGATTTCAGTACACAGCAGGATATTCACAGTTTAAACCAGATATTTACACTTTAGGGAGAAAATATAAAACATTTTTACTGTACAACATCAATTTAGAGTAAACTTTTGTTTTAGATAAATATTGAAATATATTTTGAATTAGTTAAATGTCAGAATAAAGAGAGACAGAGCTGTCTATTTTTATCACTTTCATCAAATGTAGGAGTACATGTACACTAAGTTTATTGTTAATTAATAAGAAACTCCAGAGGATTCCATTCTGAGCTGAAGAAGCTTCTGATAGGTTAGTAGAGTCCATGTGAGTAAACTGGTGGCACACCTGTGGATGCATATAAGGCAAAACACAGAGCCTGTTTCTGTGACATGGGAACATCAAGAGATGTCAACCAAAACACCAGGAACAGAATTGTGGAGCTCCATAAGTGTGGCTCAATTTTGAATACAATTTGGTGCCATTTACAATTAAGAAATACAGATAGTTTCTCTCTTTACTCTTAAAGTTAACAAATATGTTTTTTATATTTATCAATCTAAAAAAATAAACATTTAGTCTGATTTGATGTTACAATAAAAAAGTGTTTGTGTTTTTATCTGAAGAGTACATAAATATCTGGTTTCAACTGTATATTTGATGATTGTCAGCACAAAGAGGGAGAGAGAGGAACAGAGAGGGAGAGAGAGGAACAGAGAGGGAGAGAGAGGAACAGAGAGGGAGAGAGAGGAACAGAGAGGGAGAGAGAGGAACAGAGAGGGAGAGGGAGAATGAGGACAGAACAGAGATGGAACAAGAGCAGGTGAGACACACATGTTAGTCAAATGGTTGTTTACCAAAAGTATCACCGTATCATAGGTCCTCATGTATCTCGTACCTAGTGTTTCTTTTTAGGTTTGGTATTTTTCAAACTCTATATTAAGTTATGCAGGCTTGTTTGCACAACAAGGCTAAACAATTATATAAACTTTTCTCAATGTAAATAGTGGACTTTGGTAGAATTAAAAAAATAAGTGTAGTGCAGGTCTATGATGATTTTTAGTGCTACTATCATCTAGTTCTGATTCTGGTTCTGTCTTGGTTAAATCCTCAGTAGTCCTGATTTTGAACTGTTGTAGTCCTGTTTTAATTCCGGATCAGTTCTTGGTCTGGTTGAATTGGGGTTTAGTCCTCATGTCTTGATACAGCCCTGATTTTGTTCTGTCTTGCTGCTTAATTAAAAAACTAGTTTAAGGTGTCCTGCACATGTGATATATATTCTTCCCTATATGAAGTCATTCTTTTTTGAACAAAACTCAAAACAGAGCCAATTAATCTTTCAGTCATTTCTAACCCCCCCCCCAAAAAAAAAAAAAATCCCACATGCATACTACCCTTTAGGGCTAAGCCCCGGGTGTTTCAAATGTCTGGCTCCGCCTCTGCTCGTAATGGCTTTTGTTTCCTTTATAATCACTCAATTAGGTCTGTAAGCTTTCTGTTTCCATCAAATCTGTAAAAAAACATAATGAACTTCCTCCATTATCACACTGAAGTTTAATTATTACACTGCGCGGATAAGAAACAGGATAAAGCAAGATAATTTTCCAACTAAGATTAAAAAGTACATTTCATCACTCTGGATGGGATTTAAATTGCAGCAGTAATAATAATAATAATAATAATAATAATAATAATAACTCAAATGCACTTTGGACTTTGATTGTGATAAATGAGTACAGCAGGTAGCAGTAAAAGCATGAGTGAAGTAAATCTGGTCAGAATGAGTCTTAAATGAAGCTTTCATCTCATGTTTGCATTTAAAATGCAAACACGTTTGTTGTTTATGCCCAAAATTGCTTCCTAGACAGCAGAGGGCGCTACGTTCTTACCAGCACATGCTCCCAGTTCTGCATGAGGAAGACGTCTGCCTGATCCACCACTAGCAGCTCGATAGAGGACAAGAAATCAAAGTCTCTCTTGCGTTCTCCTTCTGCTCCCAGCACAGTGCGAAGGCCCAGAGGAGACGTGATGATGATGTCGGATGAGTAGAAGGGGGCATAGAGGCGCATGCTGCCCTTCAAAATGGAGACACCTGGAGAGGACAGAGCAGGAGAAGGTCAAAGAGACAAACTCGGGTTTTTAAAGAAGCTAGGGTTCTTTTTTCAGAGCGTACCTATCCTGAAGTGATCGTCCACGTTGCCTGTAAAGATAGCGTTATAGTCGTCTGGTCTCTGCAAATTGGGCGGCTTCTCATCCTCGTCCTCTCCAAATTCTTCCTTGAACTTCTTCTTGTTGCTCACCATCACTTTCTTGCCTTTAGTCTCCAGCAGGCTGATGAGCGTATGGACGACCTGCAGCGCGCTTCCCCGAAATGGAACGAGGATCAGGACCTGACAGATTCATCAGGGCGATGACAGCAGGTTAGCAGATACTCAGCAATACTGATATGTAAGTAAAAAGAACAAGAACAAAAAGAAGAATAAATGAACATTTCTGTGGATTACTTTTGGCCTGGTGAGTCCTTGGTCTCGGAGTTCATCCTGTGGCTCGGCTCCGGCTTTAGTCCGACTCTTCTGCTCTTTCAACTGTGAGTTATGAGCCAGGACCTGAGAATTAGCCTTCAGTACATGGTTAAGCACATGGAGGCAATATGCACTGCGCACATGTGGTCCCTGCTTGACAGGGCATGTCTCCGGGTAGTACAGATCTTTATAGGAGCCCATTAGGGCCAGCAACTCCAGCTGGAGAGGGCTGATCTCTTCGGCCTGCCCTTTATGATTGAACGTCTGGTTCAGATCCCTCCAGCGTGTCTCCACAAGTTTATGGAAAACTGGGAGGTTTGTGTCTGTCTGGGGGCCGATAGGGCCAAACTTCTCCAGGGGATTGGTGCAAAGCAGAGTTCCCAGCTTTGGCCACTAAGAAAGAGAAAGGCAAAGACTGAAACTTTACGTTTTGTAATATGATAAGAGCGGCACTTCAATTTCAACTTTTATATTCCAATTCTTGGGAATATTTCTGGATATTTATATATTAGAGTTATTTGTATTAGAGCTATTCTTTAACGTATTATTTGTATTTTAATTTGTTTGTTAATGTTCTTATTGTCATGGAGCAACTGAGACCACACAACTTCCTCTGGGATTAATAAAGCATTTCTGATTCAGATTTTATGACCTATCATGCTTTTACTTCTTTTATGTGATATATATACACGTATACAATAATGGATGCCAATATTAAACATGCCCAGAACATGTGCAAGTTGCTCCTGTGAGCCAGAACCTCAGTTTTAGGCTTCATATTTTACTTATGGCTCCGTGTGATGTCACTGAGCACAAATACTCTTAACACAATCACCTTAGGCACATGGCTTGGGACTAAAAGCACATAAAGTCCACCCCTCCTTGCTAATCAAACCCTATGTTTTAGAGGTGGAACCAATCAGAAGAAAGTTTGGGGGGGGGGGGGGCTTAAAGGAGAAGGGGCTAACACGGTTTTTGTCAGACAGAGGAATATAAAATGAGGGGCTGCACCAAGGATCAGCAACATAAAGCTACTCTACGACTAAAAAAATGCAGCTGTCGATGAGCATTAGAAGTCTCCTTTAATGAAGATGTATTTAATGAGACTGGTGTACCGTAATCTGAGTCTTTGATTTGCAGCCCGATGTTATCTTCTGCACGTCCTCTTCGTCAAGCTCTGTGTCCAAATGCTGGACAAACATGTCTGTAAACAAAGAGCAAAACTATAAGACACACCATACTCGTATCTAGAGCTGATAAAACAAATGTACAAGAAAACATTTAAAAATCTGTTTTTTAAGATACTAAATAATTCTGCTAAAGAATTCAGGAGATCTTTTTTCCCCTCCAACCCTTTAAGTACCTTTTCTATCTTCGTCCCGTGTTTCCTCCTGTTCCCCTTTTCCCGTGAAGTTGGTCTCCAGACAGAACTGGGACTCATGCTCTTTGTCTACAAACTCATCTCCCGGCTCCTTCCTGTCATCCTCCCCATCTCCTGCTTCCATCAAAGCTTCCTCTCCATCTGCAGGTTCTCCTTCTCCCTTTTCATCTTCATCACCACCCTCACTTCCCTCCTCAGCATCAATCTCATCTGAGATGGAAAAAACACAAACACATTCAGTGAAATCCAAAGTGGTTGTTGAAATAAAGAGCTCTGGAAACAAACAGCTCACCTTCACCAAGAAGCTCCTCCTCTTCTTCCTCCTCCTCCTCCTCCTCATCATCATCTGTGCTGTCCTCCTCTTCGCTCTGAGCTTCACCTCTTGGTTGGCTGAGAGTTGAAAGAAGTTTCTGATAGGCTGTTTTCTGCTCTGGTTCCTCCTCTTCTTCTTCTGGTTCCAGCTCATCGGCCTCTGACTCAGATTGTTCTGGACTTGACGGCTAAAAATTAAAAAAGGTAGCTCATGAATCCATTTATTATCGCTGTGTTGATGCTGTTCACAATTATTGCTGTTCACTGAATGTGGCATCATCGCTTTGTGTATAATAGTGAATACTGAACCTAAATCTAACCTCAAAACTGGATCAAATGTGATGGTTTATGCAAGGATGGGGTGTCATAGATATTAAAAAAAGTATATTACAGATTAATTATTTTAAAAGTAACTATTTATTTACTCACTTTACTGTCTGAAGAAGGTAATTTGATACACGACATTACTTGTTCATTACTTCAGATGACCTGAGATGCTTGGAATGACAAATTAACAATGTAAACCTTAGGCTAAAGCAGCCACTCCCCAAGTCAAGAGTGTGCAGCCCACTTACTCTTGTTAAAAATGCAACAGAAATATTGTATTTCATTAAAACATGTACTCAGAACCCATAAACCACACAGGTTTTAGGTTATACAGTCATATGCGAACACTAACGCAAGTGACCCACCTGCCACTGGGACACAAACTTACTTATTTACTAAATTTAGGTCACAGTAATGTCACAAACTACCACCTCATACTACCAGTTTTGTTTCCCTTTTTATATAAATAAATACATTTATACAAGTCTGTAACTGAACATACTAGTAAGTAATTTCAAACTGAATTTCTGTTATTACTCTGGCCCACCTACAGTTCCTTAGGCAGCCCACCAGGGGGGCCCTAGCCCACCCTTTGGGGATCAGTACTAAAAAGCTTTGATTTTGTTCCGTGGTCTTTCCTGTTACACTTCTTTGAAGACCACCACCTGGAGCGCATGCATAGCTGATCACAAAAAACAGGCAGGCATGCAGCCGTCCGCACGGACCCTCGGGCTTGCCGTGTTACGATAAAACTTAAATCAGTCTAACCTGAGAGGACTCATCAATGTGGAAAGTATAATCGAGGCTTTATTGGGAGACACTCACACAAGACATTAAGTTTTAAAACAAGTCTGACAGCAGCGTTGGTAAAAACGAGCCCAAACTGATAAAATAAGACATTTTTCAATTTCATGTATTAGAGGAGCCAAAACAATAAATACCACCTATTATTACATACTTTAAGTAAAGCATTACAGTGCGATACAATGTAAAAAAGGAAAAACAAAGGCAAAAAATGAAACAGAATTATTTTTCCAAACTGTATTTATAGAATCATATACAGGAAGTCGGGGAGGAAAAGTAGACTTTGACAAGCCACACACTTTTTACAGCACTAAACTGTTTAGGACTTTCTACTCACCAGTTCCATTACTTGAGTTTTTTCAGGTCTTTCATTAACTCTGTAAAAAAAAAAAAGACAGAGAGAAAAAGAGAGAGAAAATTAAATGAAGCTGCTCAGAAAACATATTTGTAAAAATATTGAAATTATTAGGACAAAGTAAAGCTTTGTACTAGTTTTACAACAATGATTAATAATCTGCCACTTATTGTAACCAGTAAGTGCAGTTTATTATATATATATATTAACGCATTGTTCTTTTGGCCTGCACCACTGCATATGTAGATCAGAGATGGCACCAGAGCTGACCCACCAAAGGATAGAATTCAACCCACTGGATGGCTTTCAGAATTACATGTAAAAACTAGGGGTGCAACGATATTCGTATCGATATTGAACCGTTCGATACAGTGCTTTCGGTTCGGTACGCATATGTATCGAACAATACAACATTTGTAATTTATTTTATCAACTTTCCTTCTGACGATGCTGTCTGTGTTGAGCGCTCAGTGAATCTGCGTTCGACTACTCCGCCTAGGCTGCACTGTCGAGTGCAGATCCACTGAGCGCTCAACACAGACAGCATAGTCAGAAGGAAGAGCGCAGGGCAAGCTAGCAAGACAGAAGTTAAGCTCTACTTGCAACATTCAGATCTGGCGTTTGGAATTATTTTGGTTTTCATGTGACGTATGACCCTGAAGGTAAGCGAGTCATGGACTAAAGTAAAACAGTATGTTGGATGTGCCATGTGCCATCTCAATTACATGGGTGGGAACTAGTGTGTTAGCGCAGTTAGCTCGTTAACGTGTTGGCCGTCTAGCCCCATGCACGGGGCGATCGGCGGTAGCTCGTTAACGGAGATTTGCCGTGTTGTGGCGTTAAGGTCATTTCAACGAGATCAACTTGAAAGCACTAGTGGGAACACAACGAATATGACTGCACATTTACGCCGACATCATCCTAGTGCAAAGACAAAAACAACAAGCATGCTACTAACTTTAGCCGAGTCATTTAGACAGCTGTTAGCACATGATTCTCCTTATGCTGCTGAGAATATAGCCCAGAAGAAGCGTATAGTATAGCTTTTATTTTGGAAAGAGACATTTCTCTGTAATAAACTCTCTTTTCCAAAGATGAGTGATTCCTCAATCAGATACAGGGCTTGCAATATTGCTAGCCCGACGTCCCGGGGCTAGCGATTTTTTCAGTCGGGCTACCAAAATCTATCTCTTCCCTGCCCGTCGGGCTATTGTAGGAAGGAAAAATATATGTCAATGCTTTTGCATTCTTTCAGAAATGTAGCTGGGTAATTATGTCATTGGCATTGGTGAGCCACTGTCAATATGTGACATATTGAAATCGCGTTTGAATTTGCGCTTGTTTTTTTGCTTTCACTTTGCAATCGTGCGAACTGTGTATAGAGAGCAACAGCACTGAACTGTGAGTGATGATAATTTGTGCACCAATTCCTCTGACATTGTCTTATTAATCGTTAGCTTACTATGCAAACATGACAAGTGAAATCTCCCGCAGCAAGCTTAAACATGTGAGAGGTTGATCGCGCAGAGAATCGCTGAGCTTATGTGAGTGAGCGTGTAAAAGCAGGATTATATTCAGTTCTGCTGAGCCAAATAAGACAGGTCAGGGTGAAGAAGTGACAGCCAAAGAAAAGCTTACCGCAAAACGGAGAAGTTATGACAAATCAGACTATAAGGCAAAAAGAAAGTGCAGCTTTATGGTTTCATGGACAAAATAATTTCTGTGGCTGCAATATGATGAGCTAAATAACCAGGGCTGCACATAAGTGGTCCGCAGGTGCGCATTCGCTGTCAAAATAAAAAACACGCACAAGGGTTAGGGTTAAATTTAAAAACTGTACTTTTGAGTTAAAATATATATTTATAATTTTAATAAATGACAAATTAAAAAGGCATGAACATTTTTTTGGTATCGAAAAAATATCGAACCGTGACACCAAAGTATCGAACCGAACCGAACCGTGAATTTTGTGTATCGTTGCACCCCTAGTAAAAACAGCAGTCTGACAGCTCCTACAAGATGTGAGCTCCTCCTGCCGTCCGCATGGAGTCTTATTCACAGTTTAGGCAGAAAATAAACGAGGTCATCATTTAGAGCTTTAGCGGTGCTCCACCAGTTTCTAATCACACAGAGGAGCAGATAGCAGTGCTGTACCGGTGCCGATGCCTTTCTGTGGCTCTGTCCAGCTCTCCTTGTGTAACAGCCCATCTCCTGAGCTACCAGTAGAAAAAAGTACCACCAAATGCAAACCTATAGAACGATCAGCCAGGAGGTATTAGAAGCGACGTTGTGCTGTTGTTGCCTCTCCGGCGTACCTGCGTCACTTTCCCCAGGGCAGAAGAAACGGTTCTTACTGAAGTTAAAGTGTTAAAGTGTCCCCTTAAAATGCGCCATTCTTCTTCTCTTGTTTCGGCTTTACTAGGGGCTTAACTCACTGATAGTTTCTAATATTAAAAATCCATATCATCAGGTAAACATCAGCACATTGCCCTCCTTAGAAAAAGTAAATTTAAGCTGTTTGCTACATTTCTGTTTGTACTTTACACCGAGATAATACGGGAAAAACTACAGTTACATTTAAAAAATGGAATGAAAAACTAGAAATTAGCAGCCTTGCTAATATAAAGCAGCTTCTTCCTTTAAACCAGACCGGAAGTTGCTGTCGTTCTGCTTACACATCGTGAAAAGGATGTTCCTCTCCAAACTCCTTCAAGTGCTTCTTCTGTTTTTTGGATAAAGTAGTTAGAAACTGCTTATTTTGTTTTCTTTTGCCCATGTTGACACTCTGGTGCAGGAACACGTGTGAGGTCTGCTTCTTCCTCCTCTTGCTGTGCGCCAGCAGCGGGCGCTTCCTGCCATCTACAGGAGCGGGGTGGAATTACAGGCTGGCGGATCGACATTTAGAGGGAACTTTATGATCCGTATATTTTATTTGGCCACGAATTTGCCCGATCCTTGCATTAGGATCAACATTAGGAAATGCACTCGCTAATGAGTTGCATGAGAAGAATGGAGAAGAACTCAACTAGTACTTATTTTCCTTTGATCCTAGCAACACTTAAATGACTGGAAAGTTGTTTAGTACAATAAAAAAAGCAAAACAAAAAACAAAACCCTCACAAACACCTGATTGATGAAAAACATGGTTAGGTATAAAAACAACCTGCCAGAGAGGCTTTCAGAGGCAAAGATGAGAATTTTGTTACCATTGATAGTTTAAAGACAAGCAGCTACATTCTCAGAAAAATAAAATAAAACTGCAGTTCCTGTTGTGGTCACTTGAGGCTGGCTCGAAAAGTCGGTGAATCGCCACAGATTCTAATTCTAAAATAATCAACTTTGTAGTCGATATAAACATGATTACAGCCGAATACCAATAATAATAATAATAAAAAAAACTAATCCTGGTCTCTGTGGATAGCTTCCCATCTTATTTAATAATAACATAACATAAAAAAAACCTCACCATCTTCAAATCAAATCAGTTTATTTCTATAGCACATTTTAAAAGATTAGTGTAGATCAAAGTGCTTCACAATAATACTGCAAAGCGGGCAGAAACAAGAAACAAATAGTACAATTGCAATTAAAATGTACAATTACATGGTGTAGTGCAGGCCAAGTGAAAGTCAAACTAATTTGCTTCAAAAGCTAAGTTGAACAGGTGGGCTTTTACAATTGAAACAATTGAATAGATTCCGATGTACGGATATCAACTAGGAGATTATTCCAGAGTCTAGATGCAGGAATAGCAAAGGCACGGTCACCTCTGGCTTTTAAACGAGACCTTGGTTGTATTAGGAGCAGTTGGCTGGAGGATCTTTGTGCTCTTTTTGGGTTATACAGGTCAAGGAGATCAGTTAAGTACCCACTAGCTAACTTGATGGTGGTAAGGCTTAAAGTTTTGCCTCTGGCTCTGTTCATTACTTTGTGTGACTTAACTGAACCTACTGTGTTTTACTCTGACAAATAAATTAGCCTGCTGCAAAGTGCAGAGGTTGCAAAAAGTTGGAAATAAAACTAGGACAAGACACAAAGGAAAAGTCAACCTTCAAAATAAAACACGAAGTAACTAAAAGGCAAACAACACTGAAACTGAAAACAAAGAAACACAACAAAACAAGCTATCACAACAAGAACCAAAATACAAAGCAATAACCTTCCACACTGACTGAAAGGACACACAGTGTATTTATGAGCATGTCATGATTTGTCATGACTCCCACTGCTGACTTGTATCAGTGGAAGCGTGAGTTACAATACAGTGGTCCTTTTCCAGGTGTAGGGAGAGAGAGGAGACAGGGGTTAATCCTAGTGGTCCAGATTTTTCCAAGAAAATATTTATGAGATGAATTGAAAGAGTGAGCTTACTGAGGTTCCAGCGGAGAGGCTCTCTGGAGAACCACCAGCCGTCATGCCATTTGTTCTTTCTTCATCTTGATCATGTCTACATGCCTAAATGCACTGAGCTGCTGCCATGTGATTAGCTGATTGGATATTTGTGAGCAGTTGAACAGATGCATATAATAAAGTGGCCAACACAGAAAAGAACAATCTGCCTACTTTGGTTTTCGAGTCTGCGCTCTCGTGATAACCTCGGGGTCAGACAAACAAAACGGGGGCCACAGATAAGGTCACCGGAGGTTGTCTGGTGTTTCCTGGGTAATTCATCCTTGTTGCTGGCCCAGTGGACCATAAAGGATCACACACTTCTGTAGCTGTTTGAAAACTAACCTTGATTATTTATTGAACATGGTAATATCAGTTTACTGTTTACCTGTTTTAGCGGTTACCATGGCAGAAGCTCATTAATTATTAACCATTTGGGTGTCTAGTTTTTGTACTCAGCTCATTTTGACACATCAATGAGGATATTATTGTTTGATAATTGCGCAGCACTGAGAGAGCGCGTCTGGCTTTTCTGAATGGGATGTAAAACATGTGAGACATTCTTGTATTTCAATGGAGAGGCCAAAACTGAAACAGGAGAACGAGAAGGCTGGGAAAACAGTCAGGTTTAGAGTAGCGTCTGCCAACAGTGGCCGGGTCTTGGCGGAGGTGTTCAAGGATGAGAGAGCCTGGTGCAGCTCGGTGGAGGACTCGGTGGAGGACTCGGTGGAGTCTGACTCGACCAGCAGCCCAGAGGCAGAGCAGCAGGGTGGCTCTCTCCCCACCAGCGAGGCCAACCGCCACCTGAACGGTTTGGTGGTGGAAGCAGCCGCGGACGAGAACGGCTGTGAACCCGATGACCTGCTTTTGTACGCCAGTGCCAAGAGAGAGATGCTGTTTAGCAACAAGCGGATCAATATCTGCAGCAAGAATGGGACCGTGAGAGGAGTGAGGAACAAAGTGAGCGCAGGCCAAGTGCTTTTCAACAACCTCTCCAACATGTACTCCGTAAGTAGCTGAGTGCATCATCAGAAACAATTTTAAATAAAGCTTTATCCTCTTTTATTAACATGTATGAAGTCAGACTGAAAGGTTATGGAATATATCTGATCATGAAGAGATTTTCATGCACTCATAACCCTTATTTACTTTTCCTTTTAGGGTTCCCTTCGTCACCAGAAAAGGAGACCCTGGGAAAAGCAGTGAACAGCGTGGGATTTCACACCGTGGGCACATCAGGGAGGAGCAGTCCTGAGGAAGAAGATTGTCTTACAGCTTTGCCTCCACCCTGAATCCCTTTCAGTGACTTCTGTTTCTTCACGTGACGTGGAGTCATTCATGATCCCAGCCTCATATTTACATGTGCCTTCAGGATATTTTTGACCACAAATATTTTGGATTTGACTTCTTGTACTACTTTTCACAGCTGTTTATGGGCAACTAGGAAACTAAACTGGATAGAGTTAATATATGTACAGACATTGAACACTACAGACGTTTATTTTATTGCAATTGGGAATTTATTGGCGTTTATTTCATTACAACTTGTTGAAAGTAACAACCTGTCCACATATGATTCTATCAAACAAATCTTAAGTTTTAAAAGTTTTCTGGTTTACTGACAGAGAACAGATGTTTTGTGTGAAGAAACAAAGAAGGATTGTCCAATTAAATGTGATTTTGTTCATACAATTTCATTTTTAACTCCTTTTTGCATTGAAAATGGAAAAAGTGATTGTTGAGGATTAAAAGAAAGTTTTAGTAGAGATTGATGCTTTGTTTGAATCCACCCTGTGGCCTTTCTTTGCGTGTTCTCCCCGAGTCTCTGTGGGTTATTGACTGTAGGCGTGATAGTGAAGATGGTTCTATGTCTCTGTCTTAGCCCTGCGGCAGACTGGCGACCTGTCCAGGGACCCCACATGCCTTCGAATCGAATATGAGCAGAATAAAATGGATGGATGAACAGCCCTTCAAAAATGTTCCACAATTTTCCGACATGTGCTTCATGTGTTTCAGTGCAGATTTAAACCAAACAGCTGATAAACAATTTTACTCACTGCTCTGGGATTTAGAGAGTTTCTGAGAAGTAAATTGTATTTTTTAAATTGTGAGTTTATTTGTGCCCTAGAATCTGACATGATTTTGATATTTCATGGAGTCTTTCATGAATGAAAAGGTCTTTTCTGTTTGTAAAGATTTTGCATTCATTTCTAGATTGAATGTGCTTCATATCATCTCTGAGACCAGATTCACACAAATACAGTGAACTGTAAATATAAAAGCCTTTATAATAGTTAAATGCATTTTCATACTGCAGGTTTTATGCTTGACAGTTTCTGGAAACCCTTGTTAACTAGATTTATTTTGGACTTATCAAGATTTTTGAAAACATTTGACATAATATATCATTTGCAACATAACTGATGTTACTGGTGGAATTCATGTTTAAAATTAAACAGGCAAATCAGTAAAAATGTATCTTTTACCAACTCTTTGTACTTCACTGTTCAGCAGGAAAACTTCTAGAGTTTCCAGACACAAAGAAACATGACTGTCAAAAATAACACAGGAGGTAACTAAACACAAAGGAAATGTTAAGAAAATTAAGAGTCTAAAATAAGTAACCTAAAGCAGAATCCTAACTGAAATAAGCTGAAAGTTTCAACCAAAAAATAAATATTAAATAATAAAATAATTAACAAAAATCCACAAATTGAAGAAACCTAAAACTTTTTTGTGGCTTTGTGTTTTTGTGGGTTTTATACTTTTGCTGATGTAACAGACTCTTTAATAAAGATGAAAACATGACTATAAATATCCAGAGGGCTGATCAGGGAATAGAAACAGAAGAGGAGGAAATAAAACCCAAAAGAAGCGAGAAGAGGAAACTATCAATATGAAAAAAGGAAATAACCAAACAAGGAGACATGAAACAAACATTCTAAATATTAATGAACTATTTCAGGAGGGAACATGGCAGGAAAACACCATACAGACCTACACAGGGAGAAGACAAAACGAGCTTTGTTATAATGGTGGAAAACAAAAACACAGAAATCTGAAATTCACAGGATCAAAACCCAATATAACAAAACTGGAAAATCATAAAGTTAAAAACAGGAAACAAAGACTTGATGATGTCTTAAACTCACTAGCAGAATGATAATAAATTTAAAAAATGAGTTTTTAAAAAAAGAACTCAAATGTATTAAGAATGAAAAACTCTCAAACAACACAAAAGCCCAAGACCGTGACTAAAAACCCTGAATCCATGAATCCAAAAACTTTAAAAAAAATAAAAAAATAAAAAAATAAAAAATCCTCCACAACGGCACTGAAATGAAAAGTCATGAATATGGAACAAAACCCTGGGACCATGACACCTTGACCAAGCGGATGAGCCGGCACATCGACAAGGAACCTTTAAGTGATTACTCAGTTAAAGCGAAAATCTCTGTTTTTCCTTCCCTGCATTGAAAATCAGCGGAGCTGCACATTTTAAGACTCGCTTATGGTCGGACTTTCCCTTTAAGTGATTTATGCAACAGCATCTCCCGGTACCTCAGTCTACCTCAGTCAGCACCATGGACAGCGACCCCGCCAGCTCTGCGGCCGCCTCCTGCGCACCCAGCGGGCCCCGAGGGGCAGGGCACGCTCCTTCAGTAACGACGACCAGCTAATATCTCCCATCATGTTACTGCGGCACTGACAGCTGAACCGTAGAAAGCAGGATGCGGGATTTCCCATAGAAACACCCTCGCGTATTGTTTTTCTTGTCTTAACCCGTTTCCCAGCAGCTGGAAGGTACAGATGCTCTTTTTTGGCCTGTAAATGCCTCTAAACGACAGCAGATGTGACGAGTCTCATTTGAGGGTCGCTGTGGAGCAAAGGTGGTGAAATCTCTCGCTCTTCCTCCTCCTTCACGCCCTGTCATCACTACCAGTAGCTGCCCAGCACCATGTCTTCTCCACCATCGGCTGCGACAGCGAGTGAAAGCAGCACCACCACCGTTTTCGAGGAGGACACCAGAGAGGAGGTAGAATTTTCTGGCAATCCTTTTTTTTCTTTTTCTTTTTTCTTACTCTCTCTGTGTTGCTGATTTTTATTGTGTCCGTGCGCGTGCTGTGCGTGCTGTGACACGCTGCAGGTGGATGATCTGACAGGTGTCATCGGTGTAAACTTGGACACGGGAGTGCGTGAGGCAGTGGCGATTCACTCTGCTTATCCTCCTGTTTATTTAGTTTTCCACTTAAGTTTCAATTTTATTTATTAATTTGTTCATTTTATTCAAAACATGTTTTAAGTAATGTTTTCTCACAGCTTCTCGTTTTTATGAATTCTTTTTGAGATATAGAAATAAAGGAAATGAGAGAAAATGTAGATCAAAAAGGGTAAACGTGAATACTTTTAATTTCCTATTTTGTTTTTTACGAAAAGAATTACAAAACAACTGACAGCATATTAATGTCTGTTCTCTTCAACCAAATTAATGTCTGCTTTTATGTATGTTAACTTTAAATCATAGTTTTACTACTCAAATTGAGCCATTTTTGTCCTCCATACCATGAAACTTGTCTTTACAGCAAGTACATATAGAAATACTTGTCATGTTCCTCATTTGAAACATGAAGTTTAGAGTTTTTTGAACTTTGAATTCTTCATTATTAATCTCTGTTTTTTTTTCTTACATTGTAGGATTATTGTGTTTTACTGTAGTAACGCCTCTGTGGCCAATTTCATTCTTTTCTAGTTTGTGTTTAGAGTCATGTTTGAGTCTTTGCTTGTTCCAGACTTCCTCTTCATCCTCTTGTATATTTTTGCCAAGTCTATTCTTCTTGGCTTTTGTGCCTTGCTTTTTAGTTTTTCTTTACCTTTACTATTCACACAGGACCACGCTGAAGTTTGTTTTTTTGCTTAATTTTGATTGGCTTTTAAAAAAAATTATATCTCATTGTTTTCACTGCCTTAATGAATTGTAAACCTACAAGGATTTCTGTTTTTTTCCTGTATTTTCTGTGCTATATAAATAAAATCGCCTTTATTTTTCTTACCTCGTTATCTAGATTCTGTTAACATGTGCCCAGTTTCCCCCCCAGCTGTGCTCACTTCCCCTGATTAGCCCTGATTAGTGTTTTTACCCTGTAAGATACCATTGCATTACTCTGGCCAGACTGTTGTTAAGTTTGTTTGAACTTTGGACTTTTGAAGTTTGCCTACCATGCCTGGAGTAAAAGTAGGTTTTACATCTGCCAGACTCATAATCCCGCATTTCAGTCCTAAACTCTGCAATGTTGTGCAGTCTGAATGAAAATACAAACTGTTCTTTAAAAAAGCAAACCTTCTCCTTCCAAAGTTGCATAATGCAGGCTGGATTAGTATTTGCAAAATGCTGAATTTTGTCCACGGGACCTGAGGACTTGTACAATACACCATGAGATTGTGGATACTAAGAGTTTATGTGGTTATAGGATTATAAATATGTCCTGATCAGTTTTTAAAATGTTTCTTCTTATGTGTGCTTTCACTCAACAGCAAAGACCGCTGAAGCAATCTCTAAGCAAGTCCTTATGTCGGGAGAGTTTCTGGAAATGCTTCCTCCTGTCCGTTCTCATGTATGGCTGCATGGGAGCCATGGTTTGGTGTCACATCACCAAAGTGACCCGTTTCACCTTCGACAGTGCCTTAAAAGGAAAATCCAAGATGTACCATGACAGCCCCTGTTCTGATGGCTACATCTACATCCCCTTGGCCCTACTGGGCATGCTCTATTTAGTCTACCTGTTGGAGTGCTGGCACTGTCATGTGAAGAATGAGTTGCTGCACAAAATGGACGTGGAGGGCATCTATGAGCACATCAAGAAGATGCAGCAGGCTAAGCCCTGCATCTGGTGGAAGGCCTTCAGCTATCACTATGTGCGCCGAACTCGACAAGTCACGCGCTACCGCCGTTATACTTGCACCCAGGTTTACCATGAGCGCCTCGACACCCACGTGGCAGAAGCAGAATTTGACTACAGCCACTGTGGTGTCAAAGATGTTTCCAAACAGCTGCTGGGCTTGGAGAAGTCTGTGCTTACAAAGATGCGCTTCACCAAGTGCTTCAGTTTCGCCAACGTAGAGTCCGAGAATTCTTATCTCACACAAAGGGCGAGGTTTTTCACCGACAACGAGGGCCTGGATGACTACATGGAAGCCAGAGAAGACATGAATCTGAAGAACAATGACCTGAAGGAGTATGTCTTGGTGCTCTGTGACCCAAAGCACCACCCTTGGTATCTGTCCCACTACGTCTTCTGGTTTGCCTCCTTCCTCACGTTCTCCTGGCCTCTCAGAGTCTTCACGGAGTATCGCACTGCATACGTCCACTATCGCGTTGAGAAGGTCTTCGGGCACGATTACCGACCTGTGTCGCCATGTGTTGATCGACGATACTGGTGTCGTATCCCTCGAGTTAAAAGCACTGATGTTACAGAACTGGAGTGGCACATTTGCTCCAACCAGCAGCTGCTTACCCAGAGGCTGACCTCATGGATCTGGCCCAGCGACCGTCCAACTTCAGCGAGATTCATCAGAACTGTGAGCGCTGCCACAGAGTCATCATCTGATCCTCAGTGTTCTTTAGAAGCCCCCTCAGCATCTGCACTTGTGCCAACATTCCTTTAAAGGATCCCAACATCACCAGAAAAAGAAATGCTGGAAAAAAGCAGTAACCATTACTGGGTTTCAGACAGTGTGGTCATCAGGGAGGAGGAGCCCCAAAGGTGAAGACTTTGTTGTAGTTTTGTCTCCGTCAAGAATCCTTTTCTGTGATTTTTGTTTCTTTAGCCTTCAGGTGACCTGTGTGGAGTCATTTATGACCCCAGCCTTATATTTATATGTGCCTTTGTGATATTTTTGACCATAGAACTATTTCTTGCCATGATTTTTTCCACCTTCTTCTTATTTTATCGTTATAGGCTTTGATTTTATTGTAGTTTGTGACTTGTTGGTAATAATGTCATATTTACGAGTTCAATTTTGACCATTATTATTTTTAGATATTTTAGTAATCTGGGAATTTTGAGTGTTTCTGCTGAAAGAATCATATAACACATTAACACGCAGATTGAGTTTGAGCCCGGGAGTAACAAAAGATGAAAAACAAACCTCCTGACTGTGATAATTTCACTGTAATTTGTCGGTGATCAAAGTATTATTGAGTCACCATTTCATAGTTCGGTGTTAAATGATACATAATCTGCTTAAAAGTATATTACATATACTTACATACATATTTTTCTAGTGTTATTGAAACAAAGAAAATTGGTTTTGTGAGAAAAATCATAGGATTGTCTAAATAAAATGTCATTTTATTTGTGCAACTCCTCTTTGCAGTGAAAATAGTAATAGACGAGTTGATTGAGAGTTAAAATGAAGACTATTTTACTAAAGACTGATGCACAGTTACATTTATTCAGTATCAAGTAAGGAAATAATGTACTGCAATGCTGTTATCAGTGCATTAAAGTACATTTTAATAGCACATTTAGTCATTTAGTAACACCACAACCCTTCCAAATGACCCATAAGATTTTCCAACATCCTGCTGAACTGATGTTCTCCTCGTTTCAGTAAAGAGAAATTAGAACCAAACAGCTGAACAGGCAGCTTTAGATCATACATGACACAAACATTACTTTTGTTGTGAGTTGTAAGTTTAATTGTGACCCAGAATGTGATATAATTTTGATGTTTCATGTATCCCAATTATGTGAAGAAATGTGCTTTTTGGTAATAATGCCAGCATTAAATGTGCTTCATATCATGTATGACACATGACTCGCACACAGGATGAGCTCTACTTACAAATATCTTTATTAGACATAAAGAAATAAGAGTTTTCATGCAGTAGATTTGATGCTTGATGGTTTCTGGAAACTTTTGCTCCCGTGTTCACTACATTTCTTGAACGCTTATTGAGGTTCTGGAAAACATTTTACACATTGTATAACAGATGTAACATTAGTAATGTGACTGATGGTATTCATGTTTAAATTTAAATATGTAAATCAATAATAAAAAGTATTTTATTTTTACCATTTCTCTTTGATGACTCCAGAATAGAACAAAGAAACAGAAGTGAAAATAAAAGTGGGGAAAAACCACATCAAAAAGACATAAATTAGTTAAACAGAAAAAAGAAGTGCCCTAGTAAAGATAAATTTAATGAAGCTGAATATACAAAAGTTGAGAAAAGCTACAAATGGAACTAATTTCTTTTCAAAGAATGTTTAATGTTTAGAGGGTCCTGGAAAAAAGTAGGTATACACTTATATATATACATATACATAGTAGGTTATCTACAAAGAACAATGATTAAAAATACACAGAATAATAGTGAAACATGACACAGAGGGAAACAATCACAAAGGAGGCAAAAGGCGGACACAACTACACACAGTAAAACAAGTAAATCAAGAAATAACCAAAGGAAAAATGAGACTGGACGAATAAACAGACACAGACACACTAAGGAAACAGAGGGTGTTTCAGTCTGTATAATAAAATCTACCTCATAACCCAGAATTAGAAAACCAAGACAAGGACCCAAAACACAACATCAGAAAACATCAGGTTGAATGTAGAAGTTAGGAGCCAAATACAAACACAGAAAGCAGAATATTTGTTTAACAAAAAAAAAAAAAAATCACTAATCCAAGCCAATTATAGGTTAGAAAGAGGAGGGGAACAAGACACAGGTGAGGATAATCAGACAGAGAGACACAGGGGAAAACGGTCAAAGTATAACAGGAAATGAAATAATTAGATATGAAGCATGTTGGAACTGTAATTAGGTCAAGTTGACAACTTCAAATACTGGAGTTTAATATCCCCAAACAACACAAAAACTAAAACACATCAACAGAATAACCATAAAAACAAAGCAGGAACCCAACTCAATTCAATTTTATTTATACAGAGACAAATCACCACAGGAGTTGCCTCAAGGCACTTTATATTGCAATGTTGACCATACAATAATACAACAGCGAAAACCCCAACAATCACATGACTCCCTATGAGCAAGCGCATTGGTGACAGTGGTAAGGAAAAACCCCTGTTTAACAGGAAGAAACCTCCAGCAGAAGTAGGCAGAGGGGCGGCCATCTGACCGGTTTGGGTGAGGGGAGGAAGACAGGATAAAAGACATGCAGTGGAAGAGAGCCAGAGATTAATAACAAGTATGATTCAATGCAGAGAGGTCTGTTAACACATAGTGAGTGAGAAAGGTGACTAAAGAAGAAGCACTCACTGCATGGGACTCCCCCAGCAGCCTACACCTATTGCAGCATAACTAAGGGAGGAGTCAAGGTCACCTGATCCAGCCCCAAAAATTAAAGTTTTAAGCCTTTGGAGATTGTGTCTGTCTCCTGAATCCAAACTGGAAGCTGGTTCCACAGAAGAGGGGCGTGAAAGCTTAAGGCTCTGCCTCCAATTCTACTTTTAAATACTTTAGGAACAACAAGCAAGCCTGCAGTTTGGAGGTCAAGGCAATGCAAACCAGGGCAAGTATCTTGTTAGAGGGCATATTACTAAGATTTTCAGGGCCAAGTACAATAACCTCAGTTTTAACTGAATTTATAAGCAGAAAATTAGTGGTCATCCAGGTCTTAGTGTCTTTAAGACATTCCTGCAGTTTAACAATTTGGGGTGTGTTACTTGGCTTCATGGATAGATAAAGTCGGGTGTCATCTGCATAGCAGTGCAAATGTATACTGTCTTCTAATGATACTGTTTATGTAAACATAATTATACATGGTTCCCTTAGGCAGTATCATCAACAAACAACAAATCAACAAACAGGAGAATCCAAAACTTCAATAAAATCAAAAGTCATTCATATTAAGTAACCAGAGATCATGACGTCACAACAACACTACGAACAATTAAGCCGTCCAAAGAAAACCGTTGGTTAAGCCTAAAGAGTGACCAGATTACTTTGTTAAAGTAAAAAGTAACTTTATTTTTGCTCCATATGTTGATAATCAGTGAGGCGGCACATTTTAGGTCGGACTTTCCCTTTAAGTGATTTATGCAACAGCATCTCCCGGTACCTCAGTCTACCTCAGTCAGCACCATGGACAGCGACCCCGCCAGCTCTGCGGCCGCCTCCTGCGCACCCAGCGGACCCCGAGGGGCAGGGCACGCTCCTTCAGTAACGACGACCAGCTAATACAGCACATCTCCCATCATGTTACTGCGGCACTGACAGCTGAACCGTAGACAGCAGGAGGTGGGAGTTCCTGTAGAAACACCCTCGCGTATCGATTTTCGTTTCTTACGGAAGGTACAGATGCTCTTATTTTGTCTTTCACCGATCAGCCGGTCCCCGTCGGCTCAGCTCTAAATGCCTCTAAATGACAGCAGATGTGACGAGTCTCATTTGAGGGTCGCTGTGGAGTAAAGGCGGTGAAATCTCTCGCTCTTCCTCCTCCTCCACGCCCTGTCATCACTACCAGTAGCTGCCCAGCACCATGTCTCCTCCAGCATCGGCTGCGACAGCGAGTGAAAGCAGCACCACCACCGTTTTCGAGGAGGACACCAGAGAGGAGGTAGAATTTTCTGGCAATCCTTTTTTTGGCACAGTAAATGCCTTTTGTTACGGTCTGTTTGTCAGAGCTTGTCGCGGAGCTTTAATTTGTCCATGTGCGTGCTGTGCAGGCTGTGACACGCTGCAGGTGGATAATCTGACGGGAATTTGGTGTTACAGATATGCCACTATTCCACAGTCTGATATAGAAAGGAATTCAATAATCTTGTAGCATGCATTGATTATTTTAGAGGAAAACTGCAGGATATGTGATTGGGAATCAGCCAGCCAGCGTCTGTACCTGTTTTTCACCTCCCGTGTGCCGCAGCGGGCCTGTGAACCTGACCATGGACGGAATATCCTGTTATTCTTATTGTTTGCAGATTGATTTTCTTTGCACAGAAATGTCTGATCCGTGTGTGTTTGACCGTTTTGGTAATACTTTTATGCAAAACATCCACAGACGTTGCAGTTATCAGTCAGCAGAGATGCAGGTCAGCTGCAAACGAGACAGTGACCTAATAACATCCATCAGTTTTGCTGGGATCCGTTTAGGGTTAGAGTTAACATCCATTCTTTCTTAAGGAATTTTCATCCAATGCAATAATTACATAATTGCAAGCCCAAATGCATGGACGCTCACAGAAATGAAAACACAAATTTCTGCCCCTAAAAGTATAATCAACACACATCTGCACCCATTAAGCTAATTATTAGACTTCAAGATAACTATATACCTTTTAAGGACCAAAAGGGTGCAGTACTGTTTAGTGGTTGGCCCCTCAATGGTTTCTTTTTCTATTTTTGAATGTCTCAGCTCAACAAATACATTTTAATATTAGACAAAAATAACCTGGCTAAATGCAAAACGCAGTAGTTTATAGATGATGATTTTATTTATTAAGAAAAATAAGCTATCCAAACCTGCATAGCCTTGTGTGAAAACTAAATCTTATGGCTGGCTGTGCCAGCTTGGCAGAATCAAGCATTTGTGATAACTGGCAATGAGTTTTTCATATCACTGTGGAGAAATTTTGGCACTGTTGTTTTAATTCAGCCACATTGAAGGGTTGTTTGAGGTGGACTTGCTGGTCTGTTGCAAATCACTGTCATGCTGGATAACCCAACGGTGATGGAGTTTCAGGGCATGAAGTCATGGCCGGACATTCTCCTTCAGCTTTTCTTGTTCCATCAATTACAACAAGTCTCGTTAGTCCAGAGAATAATTTTCCCCAAAGTCTTGGGGATCATTAATGGGTTTTTTTGTGAATGTGAAACAAGTCCTTGTGTTTTCTCAGTGCTTTTCTCCTTGGGCTCTCTCAATTTTTCCCAGTCTCTTTCTTATTGTTGATTCATGACCTCTGATCTTAACTGAGGAAAGTGAGACCTGCAGTTATTTCGATTTTCTTTTGGATTCTTTTGTGACCTCCTGGATGAGTCGTCACTGGACGCTGGAGGTTATTTTGGTATGCTGGCCACTCCTGGGAAGGTTCACCACTGTTCCAAATTCTCTCTATTTATCAATGATGGTCTTCACCGTGATTCACTGGAGTCCCAAAGCCTCAGAAATGACAATGTAACCATTGTCATTGTAACCATTTAAGACTCACACATGTCAATGATTTTTTTTCTCAGTTTCTTTAGATCGTGGCACAATGTATTGCTTTTTGTCAACTTTTAGCCTACTTTACTTTGTTGGACAGGTTCTGTTTAAGTAAATTCTTGATGCGACAGGTTGGACAGTAATCAGGTCTGGGTGTGATGAATGAAATTTAACTCTTCTTTATGTCTTTTTTCTGTGTGTCTTACTTGGGTTATCTTTGTCTAATAATAAAATCAGATAATTTGAAACGTGCTAGTGTGACTGTTTCAGAACTAGGTGAAATATATAATTTACTCTTCCATTTTAAGATTTAAGGTTAAAGGTGCAGAATCGCAGAGGACTGTCACCTGTTCTCCCTGTTTCTGGGAGCCTTATGTGCACTTATTGACACCAGATGTGCAAAGGGTGTAAAGAAGTCTCCCCCGCACTCTGCACCTCAGAGGATAAAGCCTCAATGATAAACCTCTGTACCACTAAAAGTAAAAAGCAAAAAGGCACTTTTATTGTCTGAAAGTGTGTGGCAACATTTTCTATATCATGTAAGTGCTGCATACTTCATCTGACAATTTACATAATTATCTTGTTGTTCTTTTCAACCATAACCCCAGTGCTGCTTGCAAGGGTTTGCGACTCCTTTGTTTATTTTGGTCTAATTATGCGAAAGATTGAACAATGTCGCAGTTATTAATCAGCAGCTGCAATCAAAGCATGCAAAAACACTGTAAAGCAGATCAACTGACAGGGGGCTACACAAAGGACTGACTGGGGGATCAAGACACAATTAGGAAACACGAAGGAGGAAAGAAGTGGAAAGGAAGGAAGGAAAAGCCACAATAATACACATGAGATAACTGAAAAAAGCACAAGCTGGCTAAAAGAGAAATAACTCACAGTGGCAACATAATTTATTTGTTGCCACACAAACCAGAAACACAAACCCAGCAGATACGGACGACGCCAGTCAGGTTCACTGAGGAACACAGTTAGAAATGATAAAGGCCAGGCTTTTACTTTATTTACACATTTTAATTTAATCAGAAATTCCTCTTTTCTAAAGCTTTTCACCTACGATTAAAAAATTATTAACGTTTCTGATATTTAATCTAACAAAATTAGTCAGATAGCAAACGACCAAAACACAATCCTGCATTTGACAGCTACTGGTAGTCTGTGGTGTTTACATATGGAGGACCTAAACTTCAACATAATATTACCGTATTGTGTGTGTATAACTTCTTTTTAAGTTTTGTGGATATTATACATGGTTATGCTGAGGATATGTCGGCCAGTTTCCACTGGAAATGCCTTTTGGTTAAACTGTCAGCAAGGAATTTGCATTTGCACTGTTAAATTTTTATATGACTTTAATGCACATAAAAAACAGCTGCTTGTTTAAGTGAAAATACATCGATGGTTTTTTTTTTTTGCACTAATAAAGTTATGGAGTTGTAAAGTATTTTGTCTAGTGTCAATTATATCGTCAGTTATATCGTTATTGCAAATTTTCAAATGTATATCGTGATAAATATTTTTGGTCATATCGCCCTGCTCTACTGATCAGTTTTTAAAACGTTTCTTCTTATGTTTGTTCTTTCACTCAACAGCAAAGACCGCTGAAGCAATCTCTAAGCAAGTCCTTATGTCGGGAGAGTTTCTGGAAATGCTTCCTCCTTTCCGTTCTCATGTATGGCTGCATGGGAACCATGGTTTGGTGTCACATCACCAAGGTGACCCGCCTCACCTTCGACAGCGACTTCAAAGGGAAATCCATGATGTACCATGACAGCCCCTGTTCTGATGGCTACATCTACATTCCCTTGGCCCTACTGGGCATGCTCTATTTAGTTTACCTAGTCGAGTGCTGGCACTGTCACGTGAAGAATGAGCTGCAGCACAAAGTGGACGTGGAGGGCATCTCCGAGCGCATCCAGAGGATGCAGCAGGCTAAGCCCTGCATCTGGTGGAAGGCCATCAGCTATCACTATGTGCGCCGAACTCGACAAGTCACGCGCTACCGCAATGGAGACGCCTACACGAGCACTCAGGTTTACCATGAGCGTGTCAACACCCACGTGGCAGAAGCAGAATTTGACTACAGCCACTGTGGTGTCAAAGATGTTTCCAAACAGCTGCTTGGCTTGGAGAAGTCTGCGTTGACAAAGATGCGCTTCACCAAGTGCTTCAGTTTTGCCAACGTGGAGTCCGAGAATTCTTATCTCACACAAAGGGCGAGGTTTTTCACCGACAATGAGGGCCTGGATGACTACATGGAAGCCAGAGAGGGCATGCACCTGAAGAACATTGAACTGAAGGAGTATGTCTTGGTGCTCTGTGACCCGGAGCACCACCCTTGGTATCTGTCCCACTACGTCTTTTGGTTTGCCTCCTTCCTCACGTTTTCTTGGCCTCTCAGAGTCTTCACAGAGTATCGCACTGCATACGTCCACTATCGTGTTGAAAAGCTCTTCGGTCACGATTACCTCCCTGTTACCCCTTGTGACGATCGGCCTTATTGGCGCCGTATCCCTCGAGTTAACACCATTGACAGCACAGAATTGGAGTGGCACATTCGCTCCAACCAGCAGCTGGTTCCCAGTTACTCAGAGGCTGGCCTCATGGACCTGGCCCAGTGCCCCTCCAGCTTCAGTGGGCTTCGTCAGAACTGCGAGCGCTGCCACAGAGCCATTAGCTGCTCCTCAGTGTTCTCCAGAAGCGCCCTCAGCATCTGCACCGGTGCCAGCTCCCGCATCCCCTTCAGCAGCAGCCGCTTCTCCTTGGCCCGGCGCTATGGCTCCCAGCGCAGCTGCTTCTGGAGGAGCGGCAGCCTAGACGACCAGGTGAGCCCCAGTGAAAATACCCGCTGCCTATCGGAACGCCTCACCACAGATGACGAGGAGCCCCCGGACTACGAGGATGCACTTTGTTACCCGGTGCTCATTGTCCACTGCAGTGAGAACTGCCACAACCACAGATCTTTCCACAGAAATGGCTCCTGCGTGGAGACCTCTTTATGATATGCAGTCACAGCGGCATTTCTGTAGCATTTCAAAAACAGGGCGTAGTGGATGCTGTAAGAAACAATTGCCTGAATCCTGAATGTGTGAATCACCAAAGCAATAACAGCGGTCAGTGAGCGGAGAACAAAGTGGCATCCCATGATAAGCTCACACACACAAACAAATCATATCTGCTTGGCTTCCAGGAAAAACCAAGAAGACGCAGACTGTTACAAAGCACACCATCGCTACAGCTTTTACAGTGCATGTGAAACTAAGGCTGCAGATACCTCATAGGAACTTTCTCAGAGGTCACACATGGACAGGTTTAAACATCTCACGTTCATTTAGTGAGTCATTATGGAGCAGCTTCTACAAATTTAACTTCTAACTACAGCAATAACTGTGAAAATAAATCTCAAATGGAGGATCGCCAGTTTGTGCTGGTGCACATCCCAAAGTGGAAACCTCTGACTTCAAGTGACAATTTAAATCTTGGACATTCTCACTTACTGTTAAACCATATCTGTAAATTCTTTTTAAATCATCTGTTTTTTCCTACATTATCCAGAATGCCTTTTATTAACTCCAGACAACAGGTATAAGCTTAATTTCAGCAGACAGTGACCTAAGGATGTTAGAAAGCGTGAGGCATTTGTTCAGACTGAGAGAAGTTCAGACTCATGCCCTACTAACAGCCAGTCCTGTGGTTTTGTTGCATCCTGGTGCATCTCTGCTTCTTTTTCTTCTTCTTTAGTGGATTTCTTTGTAATTGACTGTTGGGTGTTGGTGCTATGTGGCAGCTCCAGACTGTTGTGGATGTTGAGTGACTGACACATTAACATGATGTTTACAGTTGGTGCTTTCCTTCTAACCTCGGATGTAAATGTTGGAATTAATAGTTTGGCCATCTTGAAGAAAATAAGAGAGAAAACAGAATCAGGTGGACTTTTTTTTTTTCCTTTAGTGGCTTTAACATGCGATTAATTTGTCTTGACTGACCCAGAAAATGAAAAAATGTGGGCGCACTAACACTGTCTAGTCCTATGAGCCTTTACCTTGACAGACTAAAACGCATCATGAAAACTCAATCAAGCATTACGCATAAAATTGGACTTTTCTGCTGCCTACTGCCATGATGAAACCTGCCGGCAACTGTGGTACAAATACACATCATTACATCCATCATTGGGACATAAAAGATAGAGACTGGTTTATCACAGTACATGTGAGCAGGTGAGTGTGGATTTAGCTGCAAAAAAAGATCATAAGATCATCAAATCCATGCCTGTTTTCGCATGATTTCCTCCTGCTGAGACACTGTGGTAAAACCATATCCATGAATGTAAACCACCAGCATATACGATATACTCTGTACCATTATGTGTTGATAGTAAAGGAATAATGCTCCATTTTTCATCTGTAAAATGGTGATCTCGCTGTCCAGCATGTACTGATATGCCACCATGTTACTGAAAGACTTTGGATGTTGTCATGTGGAGGATATGTGACTCTTCTGAGTTTACAGTTAGTATATGCAAGGATGTAAATGCCCTTATGTTTACACATTATACAAACTTTATAATACATGCTTCATTTTTTTTAATATAAAAAATGTTGTATTCAATGTGCCACAATACAGCTAGTTCCCTATGGAGGACCAAAACAGCCAAAAATTTAAAATAAATTACTTTTTAAATAAATTCATATGCCATTAAATGCCTCTCAAATAGCACAAGTTACTTTAAGCATTAGTTGTGTTTTTTGTTTTTTTAACGACTGTATTGTTGTATTCTCTTTTCAAATTTCTTTCCACATTTCTGCTTTCTTTTGCAAATAAGTTGGCTATGAATCAAAATCAGTCATGAGGTGAACCTTTTACCTTTGTAAATAAATGTTTAAATAAGTCTTAGTCACTAAAGATTTAAAATAGGTCACCTAAGCCCTCTTATATGTACAATGAAGCAGAAATGCATAAAAAAATGTAAAAACACAAAATGAATGTATTTGGGGGGAAATAAACATATTAATGCATAAATTATTTTAATAAAGAAAATGTAAAATTAACATAGGATCAAATAAAAAAAATCAAAAATATAAAATTTATTTTTGTGGCATTTAGTGGCATATTTACTGATTTTTTTTATTTATTTATAATTTTAATCCTGTCAGTTTTGGCCCTCCATATTCATACATTGTTTTCAATAATGTAGTGACATTCATATTATTATGCACTTGATGGAAGTGACACTATAGACATTATGAATTGTAGTGGAGCTGAATGTTGGTGTAAATTACCTTGTAGAAAAAAGTGTCATAAATGTCACTATAACCAAATGGGCTGAATAAATAACTTAATTACTTTTTAGAATATGTATTTCAACTTATCTTATGCTGGAAAAATAAAAGTTGCAATAAATGTCTGGGTCATACCCATGTACAGTTAAACAAAATGTTGCTTTCTTGTATCCTCAGATCCATTTAATCCTTTGCCTGGCCCCCTCCTAGCTGTAGAGAGACAAAACTGTGAAAAATCAAGAAAAGAAAAAAGGTTTTGTTTCATTAACTACCTTCAAATCCTTTTAAAAGCTCCAGAAATAACAAATAATGTAGCTATTAACTAATTCATAAAGTGTAACAAATTGCTACTTATGTTTATCCATCCTTGTGATAAAACCCCTGTTTATTTAAAGTTGCTTCAGTTTCAATTTTATTTAATAATGTGTGAATTGCTGGCAAAGCAGACTGGCTGATAACCAAAAGATGGGCAAATTTCCAAAATGCAAAAGTTGAATCTTCAAAAATCTGGTTAACTTTAGAGAGACTACATCCACCTTGTACATACAATCACTACTACACCTGTTCAACTGCTTGTTAATGCAAATATCCAATCAACCAACCACATGACAATACCTCAGTGCATTTAGGCATGAAGACATGTTGAAAACGACCTGCTGAAGTTCACACTGAGCAACAAAATGGCGAAGAAAGCTGATTTAAGTGATTTTTACAGTAATTAGTGCCGAACAGCCTGCTCCGAGTATTCCAGAAACTGCTTATCTTTCCGCACAGTCATCTCCTGGGTTACAGAGAATGGTCTGAAAAAGAGAAAACATGCAGGAAGAAAACGCTTTGTTGGTGCCAGAAGATGGAGGACAATGGCCAAACTGCTTCGAGTTGAGAGGATGGCAACAGTGACTCAAATAACCGCTCATTGCAATAAAGGTTTGTAGAAAAGTAACTCTGAATGAACAATACATCAAAACCGGATAGGCTACAGCACCATAAGACCACACTAGAAACTAAGACTAATTCACACAGAATCACCAGAACTGAACATCAAAGACGGGAAAACCTGCCTGCTCTGATGAGCCAACAACTGCAACATTATGACAATGCCTTCTATTTATAAGAGACATCTAAGTTGTTGTGGTAAATTACACATTACTGTTATATTTTAGGAGAAGCTGGAATGTCTTTTACTGTTATTATATCAAAAAAGCCACTGAGAGTGGCTTCAGGGTTGATTAAATGGAGCATAAATGTCTTCCAACATGCCCAAATTTGAGTTTTGCAAGCAGTGGTGCACAGTGTTTGGTGAGTAATCAAATCCTCATTGGCCGAATTTAGGACAGAGCTGTATGGTCTACTTTAAGAATGCCACATATCACAAAACGATGTCTATATTCTTTTTATTAAATGAATAAAACTTTAATATTTAATTAATTTCATGGTTACTCATCCCAGAGTTGTTTGCCTAAGTTTTTCATTTTTAAAAAATAAATCTATAGATTCCTGAAAAAAAGGACACGTGATCTTTCCCAGATTGAACCATTTTGCGTTTAAATTCCTTCACTGCCATTTGCCTCGGCCATACATGTAATAATCCACCGGTGCCGTAGGAGGCAGTATATTTGAATCGGCGACCACACGTCTACTCCACGGCAGCGGAGACGACGAAGTACAGTAAGACGCTATGAAAGGTTATTCCATAGGTGAGTGTCCTGCAGCGCGTTAGGAAACTCGTAGTTAAGTTTTCATTCGATAAAAACTGTTTGTGCCACGTTTGATGGTCACGAAGCTCGGGCTGGGTCACGCTTAGGTTGAAGTAATGAGTCCACGAGCTCAGCGGAGAAAAGTAAAGCTAGCTAACGGCCCGTATCTGCGTCCGCTTGGCTTCAACTTTAACCTCAACATTGAGCGGAGACAGCAACCGGTAACAATTATGACATAAAAGTGTGTGAAAAGCAGGAGATGTATATAAAATCTGCCCGCTTTAGTGAGAACGTAACACATCCGAGGTCAGCAACGACCAAAGAACGTCCTTACTGAGTACTTCCGGAATAAACAAACGCATGTCGACTAAAATAGTAAAGCTTAACCATTGCCTTTAATCCGGTCAATTAGTTCAAGAAGAAGCATTTGATACTTTTCTTGTATTTATTAAACTAGAATAATTGAAATTGGTTTTGTTTTTTTAGCCGAGCCTGAAATAAATTGATGCTTTTATTCTGAAGATTACAGTAAATCCAGCTGATCTGAACTTATGTTCAGCAGTTTAAAAAAGTGTGTGTAAAATTATGGATCAGGTGAGGAGGCAGATGTTCTGCTGTGTGAAGATGATAACACAACATATGCAGCCTGTTAGCCTCCCTAAACTTGTCATTATTCTAACTGAATTTGCAAAGATGATCCAAAACACACAAAAAATAAAGATGAATTCAAAGTGGTTCTATTTTTGTTTTCTAAATTTAATAGATCTTGTGATATCACATGATCATGAAGTGAAAAGACAGAAATCGTGAGTCCTGTTCTTGAACCTTGGCTCTTTATATTGAATCCATATTAATTAATTAACTGAACCTTTTTTTTTGTTTGTTGTTGTTTTGACAATCTCCTCCTCCCTTTCAGTGACTGGGTGGAGCACAAACATGCAGAGTTTGGTGGTGCAAGCTCTTGCCATGAGGCAGCTTGGAAGGTTGAGCCCTCGCCACCTGCTAGCTACTGGATATGGTCTGAGGCAGACCGAATGGTGTCCCAGGACCATTCATACACGCCAGCTGTGCGGCTACTCGGTCTTCCCTGTGACACCTGGCTGTCACCGGCCTGCTTTCCGTGGAAGAGACGCTCTCAGGTGTTGGTCTGCTCATCATTTGAGGTTTAAAAGCAACAAGAAGAAAGGTGCTTCAAGTGCACATGATGAGGAGGAGGAAGATGAGGATGATAAAGACGCAGAGGACAGTGATTATGAAGATTCGGACCCAAATCTACCCAAGGACTATAAAGACATTGAGAAATATGTTCAGTCCTTTCGCTACGATGTCATTATAAAAGCTGGCCTGGATATGGCACGCAAGTGAGTCGGCATAAGAATCTAAGGCTGGGTGGGTGTTGATAAGTGATTAAGTTGCTGCTAAAGATAAACAGGATTTTGCACTCTTTCCTCCATACTTCATAATCAAAACAGGAAATAAGGAAATGGCATGGAGAATCAGTGCCAGGGTGCTCTCAGTGTGCCACAAGCTGTTCTAGTGGCCCACTGTGAGCTCATCAAGAAACTTTATGTTGTTTTTCCCCTTTAATCACTGTAGCAGGTTCTCCATAGTATCCACAAAGAGGGGACGACTTTAGTTCTACACAGTTAAGTTTGCTTCACCGATTGCCCAGCAATTGAGCATTACTGCCACTGTGCTTCACTCTTTGTCTTCCTCCTTCTCCAGTCTCACAACTACTATATAAGAAAAGAGAATAATTGGCAGCCACACGCCAGGTGTGCCTCTCTCCCCAAACTGGTCCCCCAATCTCAACCATCCAGCTCCACCTTTCCCTCGTGCATCTGAGGCACAGACCATACCTCGATGCCACAATCGCATAGAAAGAAGGCACACACACAAAAAAAACTGCAAACAGTAGGGACTTCACAACATTTGTCACCATTATACCAGAGTCTAACGTGCTTCTGTCTTGTCACAGTAAAATTGAAGATGCGTTCTACAACAACAAGCTCAGATTTAACGGACAGAAACTCATCAAGAAAAGTAAAACGGTGAGTGCTGCTTGCTTACGACAGTGCACGAATTAGGTAATCCAGTGTTCCTCATATTTTGTTCTTTTCTCAGGTAAAACTCGGGGACACCCTGGACCTGGTCCTGTCAGAGAACCCAGAAACGAACACTGTTACATTGATGAGAGTTATCCTCAGAAGGGTTTTTACTGACCCTGGTAACACTGAAAAGCACAAAGTTGCCATAAGGCGCTGGAAATGTCTTGAGCTTCCCAGGGAGGAGGCCTTTAAACCTTGAATCTGCCTAAGACCGTACTGACTGTAATGCCATTGGCCTGTGAGGTCAACAGCACTGAGTGGCTCTCCAATGAGGTGGATGTAGAATGGATTACAAAAATGTTGTGCAGAGCTAACAACCCTCACTGTGTTTAAATGTGTACTTCTCCCTTCTATAGTGTGACACTCCCCCAATAAAGGTGCACTGTGAGGGTTTAGACTTCACCATTTGTGTCCTCGTGGATTTTTTTTTTTTTAAATTTTTTGGAAAGCTGTGTGGTGTTTTCATGGTTTCAGAACTGAAACTGCCAACACTTAATATACAGGAATAAATAACTAACTTTAAATTTCTATTAAATATCCCCAGAAATTAATAAGGAAATGTTATTGTATATAATATTATATACAATAGATTTCTTATAAGCATGAGTAAGAAATATCCCGCTTTAATCCTGTTGGCTGGAAAAAAGCACTTTATATGATTCTTGAAATAGGACCCCTTATTTGTACTTTTGGAGCTCTAATTTATTCTCTCTAACCTGAAAAAAATGAGAACTAAAACTGTCTCATGCACATCTCAACATTAATTTAATGGAATAAAAGTGCAATTCATCTGATTCTCTTATGTTAATGATGGAACTAAGAGCTGGATGCCTGTGGCTCAGGAGATGGAGCACCACCTGTCGCTCACCAGTCAGAAGGTTGGTGGGCGATAAGTGGGCTGCAAATCAGTGTCCTGGGGCAATGTTGTGAACCCTAAATTGTCCCTGGTGCATCTGCATGTGATAGCACTTAAAGGTATAGAATAAAGCACTGTGTGAATGTGGCTTGCAGTAGAAAGTGCTTTTGAGTGCTAAGAGCAGAAATGCTCCATGTACCACCGTGTAGCCTGCTCAGTCCAAGACACTCAAGTCTATTAACTTATAAAGTTGACATTTTGCTAATGTTATTAATACAGCAAGTCTTTCTGACCAAAGCACTTAAAGTGCACACATTTAATAGCGCTCTCTCTCTCTCTCTCACACACACACACACTGCTAATTTGTCTGCAGAACTTGTGTTGCTTTCAATCTTAAATCACATTTTTATCTATAAAAATCAGTCATCTGCCAACAGACTTAAACATGTCTCCAATGTCATGTGATTGGGTTGATTTTTCAAGTTGATAATCACCTTCAAGGGACCTCTTAGCCTAACGGGTAAGTGAAACCAGATAAAGAAAGGCTATGCTCTGTATGTTGAACTTGCTCTGGTGCGATTATGTAAAACATTGTGATTGTATGTCACATTTATAACTGTGGTTTTATTAGAAACTGGTTATCATGAGCCATTGTCATGTTAAATTATCTTTATAATATAAACTTCTATAAGAAGGCTTAACATAAGCACATAGTTATTAAAACAGTGGTGGCACGATGCTACATCAGTAACTGCGATGGAAATATATCACGTCCTTGTGATTTGATTTCTGTTCATAGAGCAAATGTGTGATCTATGCTGTTAGCTACTATCATTATTATTGTTATAAGGCTACAACATTTATCAACAGAGTATGTTAGAGAAGCTATGACATGTTTGGCTTATAAATAGGAGCGGTTGTAACTTTTATCGAACAATAATAAAGACTACATAAACTAGAACATCTACTGCTGTAGCCAAAAAGGTAAAATATGAGTAAGAATACTACTAAAGAAACTCGCAACAGCTTGGCTTCTTCCTACAGAGGACAGTATGTAGAAGTTCAACAATGCGATTTCAGCTTATATACTGTGCAACTGTTTTTATGACAGAAAGTGTTGGGTAACTGCAGAGTACTGTAACTAGGACACAGTGCTTGACCTCTTGGCCTTTTTAAGAATGTCACACTTCTTGCGATTGGGGCGCCGGCAGCGTTCGTCAATGCTTGGCACACATTCGTAGTGCCACACCTCCTCCATCTTATCCACAGGATACACGGCTTCCACGTAGTGACGGATCAGTCTCAGTCGAACAGGGTCAAGCTGCTTCTTATTGCAGGCGCCTGAATGGTTGTACTGCAGCCGCAGGTTCTCGTGGGTGAAGAGCTCGGGGAAGAGGCGCACCAGCAAGCGGGCAGCAAAGTTCCCAACAGAGAGACTCTGCTGGACAATTTCCCGTACCTCGGTATCAGAGAGCAGGTAGACGGAGGGAACAGGGAAATCTGGTTTGGACACAGTCAGCTCATCAAGGGGGATTTTGCAGAAGTCTTTGCTACTTTTCTCGGGAGGTAAAGAGGGAATATCTGGATCCTGTCTGCCGTTATCAGGATGGAGCTGGTTCAGCTGGCAGAGAAAGTCCTGCTCTGTCTCCTGACCGTACACTTTGCGCTGCTGCAGGTAGGATCTCCTCTGCTCCGTGTCACGTCTCCTGCACCGCTCGTCAAGTTTGCCAACAAATTCCAACATCCACACTCTGTCGTTCTTGGCCCGGGGGTAGACCAACTGCACGTAATGACGGATCAGGTTTACGCGAACGGGGTCGAGTTGCTTTTTTCCAAGAGAACCGCTACAGTTATACTGCTTTCTAGCGTTCTCGTAGGTAAAGAGCTCAGGAAACATGAGCACCAGCAGCCGAGAGGCAAAGTTCCCAACGGACAAGCTACATTCATAGTTGCTCTTGAGCTGTTCCCTGGACAGGATGTATTCCTGGGGAACAGTAAAGTCAGGCAGAGGAATCTCCAGATTGTCAAAATCTACAGGCGTGAGCAGCGACTTTTTAGACTTGCGACTGGGTCTTTCATATTCACTCACTTCTGGAACCTTGATAATTGAAACATCTTCAGGAAAACTGGCCAGTTCGTAGCCCTCCTCATTGATGTTGTCCGGTTCACTCCCGTTGCCGTTACTGTGAGGACCCTCAAGTGCGTCTTCCATATGCTGAATGCACACCTGCAGCCAGCTGTCCTCAGGCACATCAGGGAAATTCGCTTCCATATACTTTCTAATTATGTCCATCTTGTCAGAGTCCAGAATTAGCTGTCCCACACTACTAAAATTGCCACAGTCTTCTGGTATTTTCCCCTCTTCAAAAACTTCAGGGAAGAGACGGTGAATTAGGAAAACAACAAAGTCTTCTGGGGAGGAGAACTCATCCAACTCCTCTGTGGCTTGTGTACCAAACCCGACATCTGAACCAGCCAGGCTGCCCTGTTGGTGATCTAGAGATATGTGCTCCTCCTGACCCTGTTCATTAATGAAACGAAAGGTTTGAGGCTGCTCAGCTTTTACGCCACCAGCTGTGACCGCCTGCTTCCTGAGCAGCCGGGCACTTTCCATGTCCCTCTGCGCCCAGAAGCGATTAAAAAAGTCATTAATCTGGAGGAGGCACTCTTCCTGCCACACGCTGTTGTTTTTAACCGTGGGGTAGCACACCTCGACATAGTTTCGAATAAGCTGCAGATGTAGAGACTCCAGCGTTCTCTTGCTCGCCATGCAGTCGTGAGAGCACTCCCTTGCTTTGAACAGCTCCGGGAACAGATGCACAAGCAGTCGACAGCCCAGTTCCCCAGCGCTTGACGTCTGCTCCATCAGCTGATTCAATTCATCGCTGGTTAGCAAATACTCGGGGGGAGGCTGGAACTCTGTCACCATCTCAGCCGGTTTGATCTGCTTCTTTATCCTCATGACTTCCAGCGTCAGCAAGTCCACTTTACTGTGCAGCTGCGTCATGCTTGAATTCAGAGTGTTGAGAATGAAAAACATTTTCTCAATCAGTGGATAAAGGCTGGAGTCCGCTGTGGAAGCTTGGCCTAAAGTGTCTGTGGAGGGGATGGGCTCTGCTGGGCCATTTTGCTCTGGATTTTGGAGCTTGGATGAGAGCATATTGTTGAGCTGATTCAAGCTGCCAAGACTTGCCTGCTGCTCCAGATTCGGGGTGTTCCTCTTCTCCGAGATTCGGTGGGAGATGCTGAAGAGAGGCTTTCTGTAGGAGACTCTAGATTTCTCCTGGATGCAGTCTCTCTTCTCTCCGGTTGTGGTGAGGCAAAGAGGTTCAATCCTGCTGCTCTCGTCTATCAAGTGCCGCCTCATCTAGACACAATGAATGTCAGTCAAGGATGTGTAATAACATATAAGGTATTGTTTTAATCATGAGTTGATCTTCATTTACCTCACTAGACACCCTGACTCTCTTGCTGCTA
This sequence comes from Simochromis diagramma, assembly GCF_900408965.1. Taxonomy (NCBI): domain Eukaryota; kingdom Metazoa; phylum Chordata; class Actinopteri; order Cichliformes; family Cichlidae; genus Simochromis; species Simochromis diagramma. Next base: position 1,175,745 of record NW_024387030.1, read on the forward strand.
GTGGACTGGTCTGTGTCAGGTCCCATCTCTGCAGATGACCGTTTCCCAGCCTCAGCAGCTCCAGAAGATCCCCCTCCATGTACCTGAGGTTGTTCACTAATAGCAATGTCCTCTGTCTCCTCCTTACAATCTTGGACATGCTTGTGTTCTGCAAAATAATGCAGAATTTATTTTACTGCATACACTACAAAAATAAACCAAAACATACTTTGTTAATCTGTGAATTTTTATTGCTGTAGCTGCAAAGACAACAATGCAGAACTTGCCTTTTTCAAGCATTGCTTCATCTGAGATTTCCCCATGCTCACGGGAATTCATAGCCTAGATAAAAAATTCAGAAAGTTACTTAATATGCACACACTTAATACATCAATGCGAACAATGTGACAGTAATGTGTGTAATACACATATTCTTAGGTTTGGATAAATTACACGGAAAGGTTATTAACGCTAAAATTAGCTAATGTACCTGTCCAACTGTTGTTCATATCTTCTCTTTACAATTAGCAACTAATCAGATAAAAGTGTGCTAAAAGAGACAGGAAGATCTAAGGACAATTGTAGCTTTGCAGATGAGTAAATTGTACTGTACGATTGTTTAAACAATTTACTCATATGGGTTATCACTTTGCAAAGTCTGGAAGAAGGCCCAAACTGTCATCCAAAGATGAGAGAAAACTGGTCTGGATTTTCAGGAACAACCCAGAAAACACTGAGGCTTAAGCCTGCCATGAACTGCAAACACTAGCAACACTATCTACAGTGAAGCCACACGGACCGAGAGGGTACTGAACAAGAAAGAAGCCCCTCCTCCAAAAACGGACACCTTCAAGCTTGACTGTAACTTACAGCTGCCCAAAATATCTTCTGGAGAAAAAGTTTAATGATCTGACGAGACAAAGATTGAGCTATTTGGTCACAATGATAAGAGGTATGTTTGCAGGAGTAAAGGTGAGGCTTTCAAACCTAAGAGCACTGTACTAAATGTCAATTGGTGGTGATAGCATCATGCTGTGGGGCTGTTGTCCTGCCAGTGATACAGGTATTTCATTGAATTACACAAAGTGGATGGAATAATGAAAGAGGAGGACCATCTTCCAAATTCTTCAACTTCACATTTGTGTAATGAAAATCTTTGGATTGTGCTTCAAAGCTTGGTCCATGCCAGGAAACCAGTCTAAATTACCTCTACCGATCCCGCCAAAAAGACCAGTCAAATATGCAAAACCAGAACAAAACTATGCCAGACGCATATTAGTAGTGGTGTGTTTATATATTAGAGTCTGTATATGTATACTTTTTTTGTTTTGTGGGATACCATTCAAATAAATTCGAAGAGTTCAAAGAAATAATTGAAAGCCCAAAATTATCACGACATTCATGCCCATGATGACTGGCTCTAAACTAAAAAGCAAAACCATTAAACCACTGGCTCTGTCATTAATCTGCCCATTGCAGATCTTCAGTATGTTTTGTTAAATTTAAGAAAGCACCAGAAATGCTTTTGATGCACCTAAGCCATTTACAAGCTCCCTGAAAAGTTTTCATCACAAAATTGTTTTAAATACTTCAAACTCCATCTGGATGGTAAAACCCTTTAAGCTCCCCGTGGAGAAAATTAAAACAGAGGTGGTCCACCTTAGAAGAGAGCAATATTAAATGTAGTCTACTACAATGGACACTTGGTTACCTCTGCGGTTTCCTTACATGTAAACACAATGCTCTATAACTGGAGTAATTAACTATCTGTAACCATTCTTGCACATGCTTCTTTTTTAAAAATAAAAGATTTAATGATGATTTTTTGAGCTGTGAATCATGCACAGCTATGCTAGTAGAGTCAAAGACTACAAACATGACGCCTAAAATGAGCTTGATGATTACTACTTTGATAACTGCTTTATAAACTACTGCTTTTAGTTAAAATACATACATGTTGTGGCTGGCGTGTCACCCTCATAGCAAACACCATGTGACCGGTTGCAGCCTCGTAGCTAATCACACACACACACACACACACACACCTCTGGGTTTGCCTGAGTATTTTATCTCAGGCTCGTGAGGCTGATATAAACGCGTAGTTAATGCCCGCACAGCTTTGACCCCCCTGATACCTAAAGTCAGCCCGTTTTAGGTGCATGCCTCCATACAGAGTTTCCTCCCAGCTCCCCTCCAGCGTTCATACCCCGCTACTTCCTCATTCTTCCGCCCATGAACCCTTGAACCACAACACGAGCCGAAGCCGCCGTGTGGACCGAACTCTTCTACAAACTTGGTGTTTTTCAGAAACACTGCGCGTCTTTACGCTTCGTTTCTATAACACCGCCACATTTTGTTTGTGAATTTTAATGACGCGGCAACGTTTGCGTGGACGACTGCCTGCCTGCCTTACTGCCCCCACCTTCCCTCCTACCCCCGTCCTATTCCTCCTCCTGTGTCCCGACTCTCGCTAAATTAACCGAAAACCCGCGTGACCAGCGATTTGAGCTCACCTTCACTAGTCCATGCCTCCCCCCGGGACCGTCAGTGACATGTCCGCGGACTATCACGGCAGTTTGTTCCGCAGGTAATAAAAGAAGGTAATTCTTCTTGTTGGTGTTTTTTTTTTTCTCGCTCGGCTCCTGTGCTTTCTCGCGTGACGTGACGGGCGCGCGCCTGCTGTGTCACTTCCGCACAGCTGTGGAAGAAGAGACGGGTGAAAAAAAGAAAAAGGACCACAGTTACAGTTTTACATTGTAAATGCACAGGGCTGCCGTTACACCCTTTGAATTGTATTTAACTGAGAGTCCTCCAGCTAAAGAAGGGTTTGAATAAATAACCGAATAATAAAAAACAATTCTCAACATGCTGAGCAGCTGTTAGCCCACGCGAAGGACACAATCACGAAACGTTATAAAACATATTCCATGAATTAACACACACACACACACACACACACACACACACACACACACACACACTGGACACTTTTGTTCAACTGCTCTGAACTCATATTAGTTATAATAGTTTATAATATAATATTAGTTTTGCATTTTCTAATTAGTTTTTATTTTTCATTCATTTTGATTTTTTGTTTTTACTTCAGTATAGTTTCAGTTTTATTATTATTTTTTATTATTATTACTGTATGGAGGACATATGGCAGAGGGAAGATTTAGGAAAATGACTACATGCTTACAATAAAAAGACAAGTTTTTAAAGGCAGTTGTTTGTGGAAGAAATATGCTCATTTTGCAATTTCTTTTTTGCATCTAACTTAACTTTTTAGTTTAGTTTTAGTTAATTATAATAATCTTGCTAACCAGCTAATCACATAGCAGGAACTGAGTGCATTTAGATATGTAAACATGCTCAAAATGACCTATTGGAGTTCAAGCAGAGCTTGAATATGACATGGACTGGTCTGAATACTGGGATCTTCATACACAAGCATCTCCAGGGTTTCAGGAGAATGGTCTGAAAAAGAGAAAATTGGTGTATGAAAACAAGGGATCCATCCTGACTTATTTCAAAGGCCCAGGCTGTAAGCACATGCAAGAGTTTAAAAGAAATACAATCTATACAATAAATACATTAAGTCATATCAAAAAAGCCCCACATACAGCAAAGTACAAGGCCGAGGCTGTAGTACAATGAAGCATGAGAAAAAAGCTGCAGATTATTAATGACAGCAGTACTGATTCTTCTTTTAAAGGGATTCAGTTTAATTAAGTAAGAAATACTACAAGTTGAGCTCCTACATAGAAAGCTCTTGAGTTTTCTATTTCTCAAGAGGACAATGATCACCGAGAGAGACTAATTATATAAGCACTTATAAATACATTTAAGATGAGCAAATGTAATAAAATTATAGAACCTGGCACATGTAAATTCTGAAGTGCATGGGAACAATGTGTCTCATCAGCTTCCTCTCCAGAATGTTGATTGCATGATTGTATATCATCATAAGAGGCTTGATTGTTGTAGATGCAGCTTGTGACCGAGAGGTTAGACAATAACTTAAAATGTTTAAAAAAATAAAATAAATCACAGCATGCACACAACCCTTTCTTTTATTTAAAAAATACTTGTGAAGGCATGATTTGAAATATCCAGTTTGTAATAGCAAAGAATCCTTCAAATAGATCCTGCATCCAGAGCTGGATCAATTTATTATACGAATCTTTTCATCCAGACCAAAAACAAAGAAGACTGAATGAGTAAATGAGGGGCTATTCTCAGCACCACTTTGGCCACTAACAGCATTATTTGTCTGTTTCATCTTAACATAGGCTGCTTGCTCTCAGGAACCCTTCTGTTAAAGTAGTTTATTTTACTTACTGAGATTTTTTTCATCACACGTTTGTAAAATTTGTGTATTTTACACTTTTGCCAAACAACAATTTTTAATGCAGGACTTTTTTGAGTAATGTTTTTTAAAGCCAACTGTTTCTCCTCATTAGAACAAATTATCAGCACAATAACATGTGAGCACATACTGTGATAAAGGCTGCAACTAGCAAGAGAAGTCATGTTGTATTCAACTGTTGTATTTGTATGTTGTGGTGTCTCTTCAGTATTTTTATATTTTGTTCATAGATACATTTATTGTATTGTTCTATAGGTCAATACAAGATTTACTATTTTCATCTATCTATCTATCTATCTATCTATCTATCTATCTATCTATCTATCTATCTATCTATCTATCTATCTATCTATCTATCTTAATGTAACTAATCCTAGATTATACCGGGGGGATGGTTTTCTGCCTAATACTTCCTGTGTATTTGCAGTTCCTTAAGTAGCTGCCATATTGTTTTGCTAGCTATCAAAATTACTTTATGTTTAGTTCTAAAAACCTTGCCACCCATGCAGGCAGGATCTCTGTGAAAATAAAACTACAGAGCCAACATCATGTGGACAAGATCGCCCTCAAGTGGAAAAAAGCAGCAAAACCACGTGAATCCGCTCTGTGTGTAAAACGGGGACAACGTCATTGTTTAACTTAACATTACATTGTGTCGATGATACGGCTGCTTTCTCCTCCAAATATACTGATTTGTCTTGATTAGTCCTCCAACTTTCTTTTAAACGATTGCTGACTGTCATCTTGTGTACTCATAAATACTCTGTTTAATACCTGTTGACCTCTGATGGCTGCCATCATTCTGCATGTGATATGCACTGTGGCTTAACAATGTATGCTGGGTACACTTATGATGTCATGGAGTATACATAATATTAAAGAAATAGTGCAATATGCTGTTATTGGTTGTAATTTCCAGACAGAGAAAATGAGAAAAGCAATATCAATCTCTATGGCTTCTAAAAAAGCAGCTGGTTACAAGAAACAACTAAAACCAAAGGCCCAGCCGACAATTTTCCACCACATGAAGTATAAATGTCCTCAGAGAGTGAAAATGTAAGAAATGTGAAAGGTGAGGAGTATCAGATGCTCTCATGCCAGACAGAAAACCATCCCTCCCTAAAAGTGAACCAACTGTTAGATTGATGTAGGAAGCAACAATGTGCTCAGCAGTCTTTAAGCGTTCAGTGTTCTCTAAGTAAGATGATGAAGCTGCTCAGACCTATCAGATGCAGTCGTAGATGTGTGGCCAGCAGATCTGCATAGCGTGTAATTATGGACCATGTTTACGCGTGTGAACAGGAAATGTATTTGGACAAAAAGTGGAGTAGCACTACATGATTATAGTGGATGCTGAAACTACCGTTAGAGGAATATATTTACCCACGAAACGATAATTCGATCCACATGCTGAGCTCTTCACAACAAACTCTCTGCTTCTCAGTTGGCATAGAGAAGAAGTCACGCCAACAAGTTTGCCCCACTTTTTGCCTCTGTGATCAACTTCATTCTGAGCCACTGTTTGAAAAATGTCCCATGGTTTTTGTTTTTTTTCCCCCTTGGTTTTGTTTCACTCAGATTCAAGCTGAAAAAGTCATTGCATTCATTTGGCATCACTATCCAGACTGAATTCAGTCATAAACAGAAACTCTTTTTGCACACAAATGAAAGGGCAAATTTTATAAAAAAAAACAAAACAAAAGCAATTCAATTCAGTTCAGTTTACATAATGCCAAATCACAAAAGTTGCCTCAAAGTACTTTTTATTGTAAGGTAAAGACCCTACAACAATACAGAGAAAACCCCAACAGTCAAATGATTCCCTCTGAGCAAGCAATTGGTGACAGTGGGAAGGAAAAACTCCCTTTTAACAGAAAGGAACCTCAGAGAAAGAAGAAACCAGGAACAGGGAGGCGGCAGTTATCTGCGGTTGAAAGTCAGGTAGTTATGTTACGGTTAGAGATTGCTAGGTCTACTGCAGAGCTAACACAGTGACAGACAGCCATTCACATTTACACCTATAACCAATTTAGGGTCACCACTTAGATTGTTGGAGGGAGACTGATAAACCCAGCCAAACTACACTGTAGAGATGGCCTACTTGAAAAGAGAACTGATGTATGAGAACAAAATGCTGTGGTATCTAAAATACCGTTTTGCCTCATTCACTCTGTCTACCAATGAGATTCCAACAACAGTTTGTCCATCAGTAATAACAGAATCAAATGAAGGCCTGGGTTTAAGATTGCAAGGTCAAAACTGCAGAGAAATATTTGTAACACAGAGCTGGCGGCAACAGAAAGAAACTGTGGGAAATGATTAATAAGAGAGGGAAGACAAATGGAGGTATGCCATATTGTTGCAATCAGGAGAAGATTTTGATTTGTAACAGGCAGAAGCTGTTAAGCAGCACTGGCTTCCTCAGAAGTCACTCAGAGATGAACAGAAGACCTCACATAATTCTATCTTAATCATCGGCTCTTTCATGCACACAGTGGCACACAATGTTCTGTCCTCAGCCACAAATATGTCGATACCGAGATGATATAACAAGACAACGTGTGGCTGGTGTGGTTCTCATTATTCGACTAATGAGCTGTCTCCTTGGCAGTCTGATCTGTCAGCCAATGAAGCGAGTAGGCCCTGTGCAGGGGGAAGAGCACAGCCCAGGGTCAGCCAGGCGGCGGCTTGCGACGAGGGGCCGGCGTGCGGCACTTAACACGGGGAAGAGCTCGTTAAAGTGTCATTTTTGGTCAATATGCTCGTCTGTGTGGAAGAGGCCAATCAGCCATACTGTTCCCATCTCAGGAGAATGACTTTCATCCATCACCGTCAGCTATATGATGATATTAGCAGGTGTTTACTGATAGCCCATTCAGAGGAAGACAAATGGAGATTCTAACATCCTTCCACGCTTTCATTCACTCAGTCATTTTACATTCAGGCTCACTCGTAATAGGGTCACATAGAATCAATCCTGGTGTGGATAAAGAAGGGAGGCAGGGAAATATTAGGTCACAATCACTGGTGTGTAGCCAGAGACTCTGACATCTATGTCTGTGAAATTGAATCCCGTACTTAGAAACATGGAGACCAAATGAAGCCAAAAAGCTTGAAATATTTATGTCATTTTTATAGTGTAAACACCTACATTCATCAGCAGTATGAAGTGTGCACAAGTATTGGGTGTTATGTTACTCTCCTTAGCATCAGGCTACTTTTTCACTGTAACAAGTGTTACATTTCCATTTAAAGTAATTAATTATTTCTTCCTTTTATGGTTAAAAGAGAGAAACCCAGGAGATATTTATAGCGTTTCTGTCTCCAGCTTGCTTGCAGCCATGGACAACCTGTTGTTGTCAGTCAGGTTAAGGTTGTTAATTTTTGCTGTGAGTATTTTGAGGATTTTAACACCTGGGTTTATTGAGACTGATTCAATTTACAGTCAACATAAAATAGGCGTTTGAAGAACTGAAGTTTTTGGCACTTCTGCAATGGCTTCATGGCTTTTAGTTCATCTAAATCTGCTGATTTTAGGGCCACTTTTAATCCTTTTTGTGGCACCGATTTGAAAAGACGTCTGAACCCTTGCTCTGAGATTTCCATCTATATAGACCAGACAGTATTACATAGGTGTTACAGCTTTGTTGACAGGCTCTTCCTAAATGCACATCTCTGACTTCACGCCACTGTAAAGGTAACGGAGTCTTAATGTGCTATTAGATGATGGCTACACTGTGTTCATGACGGGATAGAGATGGTCAGTAACAATACTCGGGTAGGCTGTGGTGAAAACTGGCAAAAAAACAAGAAAAAAACCCCTTTGAAACATTCGTTTAAGTATTGAAATATAGTACATTTGGGGAAAAAAAAACACCCTGAGCTTATTGTACTGAAAACCTTTGAAACATGGTGTCTAAGCAGATATTTACTCTGGATGTCTTTAACCTGGCTTCTGGTAACACTGTCATTTATGACCAGGCTATGTCCTTCAACACTACATTAAACAAATGTGCTGCTGGACTGCTTTCTTTCATCTGAGGAATAAAAATGAGAAACATCCTGTTTCAGTGTGAGGTTGGAAACTAGTCCACACATTCGTTATTTCTAGGCTGGACTATTGCAATCCTTTATTATCTCCCTGAAAAGCTTCTAGTTGATTCAAAAATGGTGCAGTGAGAGTGCTAAGAGCAAGACCATTTGATCCTTTGGATCGGCTTATTAAACATACGTTTTAATAAACAGCTATCAGGTGTAATTATTAAATTTATGTATCAGAATTTAGAAACTAATTTCCACTTTAGGCCTAATGAAGATTTTTTTATGGTCAAACTCATGAATGTACAAAGCTTTTATCCTTTTTATTAATAGGCAATGAAGCTTGTGAATTCATGACAATCAAGAATTCATTATTGTTTAAAAATGAATTAACAAGAAATTAATGTATGTTATGTACGATAGCCCAAATCATTAAAATCCAACTGAGAACAACTAAGATCAAAGAAAGAATGACCAAACCTAAAACAGCTGCTACTACACTTCCCAAGATGCATTGTTGGCTACATCTTTAAGTAGGCGCTCACTGGTAAATACCCTAATCTTCCAAACTCTCCAGACTTGGTTTGTCACACAAGGATTCTCTTAAATGTTTAAAGGCTCCCCCACAGCTATAGCTGATGTGTTTTCCCCCCACAGGTTTGAATAATAATCCTCATTATAAGTAAACTGATCTTCACGTGTAAAGCAAACTCAGTTAAAAGTGTGGACGTGTGGACGTGAGAGTGTATGGTTCTCTGTATCTCTGTGATGAACTGGCAGGCTGTCCGGTCTGTGCCACGCCTCTCGTCCTGTGGTAAATGAGGCTCCAGCCTCCTGCAACCTTGAACTAAGTGATTAAGAAAATGGATGGATGGACGGTAAGAGGCAGGTTCTCTTCATCAAGTCAATGGAATTGCCTTCCCATTAAAAAAATACTGCATTTCTTTCCACAACAACAATTGGTTGTTGGTTGGTTGGTTGTAGTCTTTTAAAATATATTTATTCTGTTATGTTTATATTTACTAAATATATTCTATCAAATTCTGACCCTACCATCTGAAACTGGGCTTGGTTCATCTCCTGTTCTTCTAAAATGTGTAATAATGTATCCATCTAGCTTACTTTGGAGATATCAGCTGTAGAAATATCTGCCATCCTTTGAATATAATGGAAATATAACGAAAAGTGCTTTTGAAAATCAAAGCACAAGGACCAATCCATCACCTTTAATGTTTTATAAAGTACAGTGAATGCAGTAATGAATAATTAACCATTAATAAGGCATTTATATGTAATAGTAGGCCTCATAATTCAGTGTTGTAATTTGAAAGTTAATTTTCTCATGTCTTCTTGTGGCTTTAAATACTTTCCCTTCTGTTAGATTGACTCCCCCCTCCTGTTTAATTTCAGCTGTTTGATCACTTTGATCTTTCCATCAGCCAATAAAGATGCTTATGTCAACGTGCTGCATTTGAGCCTTCGCTCCAGCAATTCCTAATACTCCTAGGAATCGAAAATAAAGTTGTATTTCTTTTAACACTGCAAATCAGGGAATTTCTAATTTAACATTTATATCGTGTTTTAATTATTGAATTGGGCACTTAAAAAATCCAGAAATATGTTTTCAGACAACCGTAGATCTAACAGTCACCATTCCCAGCTTCCACAGCAGTGTTCGAGTGTGTAATGGAAATTTGTTGGGCTGCGCTGACCTGCTCTCTCCACTGGACTCTGCTGTAATTACACCACTCGTCGCCTGGGCTGGGCACACTAAGGCCTGTCTTTCACACTTCATGTTTTGGATGTAAACTTATAGCCTTGCCAAGTCTTCCTTTTCATGAAACCCAAGACTCCCAAATTGGAAACTGTAAGCAAACACAGCGTCAAGTTGCTGCAGTGCAGGATAGAAACTTGACAAAAGCCCCTCACCTTCCTCATTCTGCTCTTTGTTTGGGCTACGAGGTATCAGAAAGATTAATACTGGCAGCAACAATGTTGTCAGGGAAGGAAAAATGCTATGATTTCTGCTCGGCATTAAACATTCAGCTTTACCACTGAAAAAAAACTTCACCCATCAAGTCTTCTTCTGCTGTGCTTGGCTGATTTCTGCTGGGAATGTCTATGCAACAGTTTCATTGCTTAGGCCAGACCTCATCCTCTGAAATAAAGTTTTGTTTAGCAACTATATTTGTCATTCTGGCAGTGCCACGGCCTCTCTCCTTGTTTGGTCCTTTTAACTTTCCGTGTAACTTTCCTCATGTCTCCTCACGGCGAGGATAAATATTTCATGAAGCGCCTGAGGCTTTCCCTGGCACATGCAGTACCTCTCTGTACCCAGGAAGCCCAGGCAGCGGAAACCAAAACAGACGAGGAAGTGGACGAACAACCCAGCAACAGAAATGAGCTTGTTTTTCAAACAGTTCGCTCCACATCACCTCCTCTTGCACTTCAACCCCACCTTCTTCTTTTATATCCTATCATCTCCTATTCCCTGCTCCTCATCCACCACTCTGCTTCTTCTTCCTCACCTCAGGTCCCTTTCCCCACCAGTGCTACTCTGGTTTCAAAGCCGTTACTATCTGAAGTTTGAGATCAAATAATTACAACCAACATGTAAGCTCTAAAAAACACCACCACTCCCAGCAGGTAACCTTTGAATGTAGTTTTCTTCCCCCCACTCTAAATAGCTCACAGGTTTTTCAGATTAGACAGGACTAAATAACCATTTTCTCACTGATCGCGCTGCTGTGTTGGAGTTTTTTTTTCTTTAGGGAACCATCAAAGACTTTAGACTAGAAGCTCAGTGAGACTGTGTTTAAACACACTGGCGTGATGTTTACTATGTTCATATCACCGGCACCAAAACTGAGGAGCTGAAGTGTAAAAGCCAAAGGGTCCTAAAGGACATTTACAAATTCAGCCTCCACAGTTATTCCCACAAAAAAACAAAAAAAACAAACAAAACTATTTTGTCTAAATTATTCATTAATTTATTTGAATGTTTTAGTTTTTGTTAGCAGAAGTAGAAAATTTGCAACATCATTATAAAACTTTGTTACCTGTACGGAAGACCAAATCTGCCAATATAAAACAAATAAATACATGTAATTATATAAATACAACAAAAATAAATATAGATTAATTTATACAATTAATTAGTATCCCATTAGTTATTTAAAGTGAGAATAGATATCATGTTTGCCATTCATTTTTATTACAAAAACTGTTGTGTGTGTGTGTTGTCTTTAAAATGTTTTATATTATTAAATTCCTCATATAAAATAACAGGCATACAGACAAAAATCAATGACACTAGAACAGGAGTTTTTTTTTCTGTTTACTTCCATACCAACAAATACCTCTGCTGTGACCTTCATTTCAATATGTGAAAGCAATATAAATAATGGGAAAAACAACAGCTGTGCTTATTTCATAACACACTAAAAAACTGATGACATGGATAATGCTGGTGGTTGCTTAGTTACGAGGAAAACAGAACATGATTATGGTATCACAACTGGTCTTTGCCATTTCTTTTTCCCTTTAATTTTTGAGGTTGTCAATATTAGGCCTTTTTAAAAATGAATATGAGTCTCTCTCTCTCTGAGATTCATTTTACTAACTATCATTAATAGTAAAGTGATTTATCACCATTTCCATGACACGCGGGGTCCTCCATACATGAATTTCACAATTTGTTTTAAATAAAATGATTTCTTGTTTAATATTTAATTAATTTAAAATATTTGTGACGGGTATATAATTCCATGTTGGGATTATTAAAATTCTCCTGATTCCTGAGAAGCAAAAAAGGTCCTGAAAAGATGCAGCCTACAGGCCACCATTAAATAACATCACCAACAGGACTAATAGAAAGTCTTTTATTCATGATCTTTCGTAATATATTTTTTTAATTTAAAAGATGTAAAGGATGTGACTATAATACTCCTCCCAGTGTCTTCGGGTCCTCTCACATGATACGAAATTAATTTTGAGGTGGTGTTTGTGTATTTGTTAGTTAATTTTCAATTCCTCCTCGTCACAATCTGTGTACCTTCAGCCCCCTTTCTTTCTCGTCCCGTCTCCGGCTGTCTGTCCTTCAGGTGTGGCCTCGATGTGACAGACAGCTGCCAGTGGTGGCCTGGTTTCACACCTTGGCTGCCCCCCCGCCGCCTCCCTCTGCAGACAGCAGCCTGGGAAACCACAGGCCACCAGGCTGGCGCCAGCCTGTACGGCTTAGAGCAGGGCAGCCGGCCCAATCAATACCTCTGCATTTCCTGTCCATTTGCTCAGGTCTCTTCATTAATAATTACTGCTTGGCGGAGCTTCAATGCGCTCGCTGGCTGGGCCAAGGGGAGAGGCTGGGTGACCTTTCCCCGCCCCTGGCTTGACTTGGATCACACAGACAAACACGGGGAGAGACATAATAAGGCAACACAGATGACATTACCCCTGATTCATGCCGGTTCCTCCTCTGCAGCGAAGAGCACGCCAAATGCTATTAAAAAAAATAAATTTTTTTGCAGCTGTGCTTATCAGCAGTGGTACACACCAGGTAGAACATGACTTTGAGACATTTTTACAACCAGTTTGGTGCCGCTTTTCAACTTGGCAAACACCCACTAAATCCAGCAGCTATGATTTCACCATCATCTGTGCCGTGCAGCGGCAACCAGGAGGAAGCTATTCTTAAAAGTAATTTTTGAAAAAATAAGTGCCGCTCAGTGTATCATTTCCTGTTCATGGTACATTTTCCAGATGACAATAACAATTCTTCAAAACATCTTAAATTACGTTCTGCCTGGGATGTGCTTTCGCTGATAAGCAAAGCAACAATAAATGCCAGGTTTGAAACTGCAGCAGCCCGGTGTGATTATTTTCTCCAGGCATGAGAGAAAACAAAACGCATGACATGATGCTGAAGTAATGTGGGGTTTTTAAAAAACTTTTTTATTTAATGATGACCAGAGAGCAGAACAGTTTCTCAGCATCTGGATCGAGTAAAACAAAGTTAATCTGTTCTCGTTCTTTGGCCTCTGCAGACAAAGACCCCTCCAGGCTGTACAGGAGTGTGTGTCTGTGTGTGTGTGTCCAGGTCAAAATTTGGTGACGGCAGAGGCGATGTTCTCCAAGGCGGATCGAGCCTCGGAGGAGGGGAAAGCCTGGATGGCCTCCAGAGCCTTGTTGCCATGGTAACAGCACAAGTCCATCGCCGTGCTCACGCCTTTCTCCGACTTAACCGCTGCCAAAAGCTGCAGACGGATGAAAACACACATTAGTTTGTCATGTTTGTGTCACTCTCGTTACTATCCAGCTGTCAACACAATAAACTGTTAAGAGGCAGCGAAAGTTAGCTCGCTGTTAAAGCGGGCCCGAGGGGTAAAAACGGGAGGAAAGATGCCTTTTAATAACCCCTCCCCAAAAAACCCCAATCACAATCACGTCTGTGCTGCCAGTGGTACCACTGAAGGCAGCTTCCCAAATTTAACTACAAGAGGAAATTTTCAGACTCATCACTGTGAGTTAGGCTTTAAAAATTTGGCATTTGACAATGAGAAAGGAAATGCCCCGAATCGTGTTTCTCTGCCAGTGCTAATTACGTAGCTCACAGCTTTTCTGTCTTTTCACTTTACTAATGAAGGCACCGGTTTTTCTGCACGCCAGGTAATGAACTGAACAAAGGATTTCCGTGAAGACTGTCAGTCACAAAGTTGCGGATTGTTGGATTTTTTTAACACATTGATTTCTGCTCCTATATTCCAGAGAGCACCTCATGCACCTTACACAACGTACACATTTCATGCATGAGGAAGCAGAGGCCATCAAATCAAATCAACTCTAACATCAGCTTTAAGTACACAGACTGAGTGAATTTGTGCACCTCCCTGTGCTTTACTGCTGCTGTGTTGGGACATCTTTTTGCTGGAGGCGTTTTACCTGATGAATTCTGGAGGTGGAAAACCCCGTAGGCCTTTCTTCTCTAAATCACCAGCCAGGGTGATGCTGAGTTCGACACCTGCAGTTCTTTATTATCATTTTTTTCCTTAAATTTAGAAAAGACTATATTTCCTGGAACATTTCACGCCATCTTCTCTGCTAACCTTGTTTAATTCGGCATTCGTTTTTAACGTTTCCTCCCTCCCTCCTCTGTTTGCGCGTTATGTTTGGTTCCACATCCTGTTCTTTCTTCATGCTCCGAACAAGATTTGTCTGTCTTTGCCGCCTTGAGTCTCCTGATCTCATCAATATTCACATGCAGCACGTGAGAAAAAATTAAACAGGAAAAGTGAGCATGATAGCTGACATAATTCAATAAAATATGATCAAGTTAATTCATTTTTCAAAAGTAATGTACACTGAATATATTAAACATCATTTAATAAAAGATGGAGTTAGTTTTTCATCTGAAAACGCCACTTTGTCAAGATTTAGTATGAAACGGTGAGTTACCCCCGTGTAATTAAATTAAAAGCCAATGAGAGACCCTGAGCAGCTCCTGAAGCACCTGTCCACGATATCGTGGCTCGCTCTGTGGCTCCTGATTACTGCTGCAACTTTCCACTGATTATAAGCCAGCCCATCTTCTAGAGTCCTTTTCTATGCTTTTCAGGTTCTGGTAAGTCTGTGGCACATAATGTAAATCGTGTAATGCCAAAAACATTACAATTTCTCTTGGCAACACAAAATAACTGCCCACAGGTGATACCAAGATGGCTGCTAAATGGCAAGACACCGAGGCCATGTCCACACTAATACGTTTTCGTTTGAAAACGCATCTTTTTCTCCCCGTTTTGACCTTCCGTTCACACTGAGACGGCGTTTTCGGTCAAGGAAAACGTGTTTTGAAAACAATCTCCAAAGCAGATACATTTGAAAACGCCGTTTTCGCATCGCAGTGTGGACAGCGAACCCGGAGCCTTTTCGAAAACGATGACACATTTTAGTAATGTGATGCAGTCATGTAACCAATGAAACTAAGATAGCGGAGGGCATTATACAGCAGTTGTTTTGTTTGCTCTCAATTTTGACAGCCCTATTAAAGATTAATATCATGCTCCAGATAGCTTTTCTTCAAATTTTTTAATTCTCACTTGCTTTTGCAACTTTGTACTTTTGTGTTACTCGCAGCAACAACTCCACCTCATTGTTAGTCAATTTAAAAAAACTCAGTGCTTTTCCTCGACCTTGTGCCGCGACGTTTCAAAGAGCCGAAAAGTAAATAAACGGCAGACAAAAATGAGGCAGGTCGAATCGTCTTGCGTTTCACGCATCCGCAGTACTGGAACGTAAACATTTTCGGCCGTTTCAGTGTGGACGGAGCGTTTCCAGACGAAAACGCCGTTTTCAAATTTATCCAGGCTAGTCTGGACGCAGCCTGAGAAACATTTAAATACTTGGAAAAATTGGAACTTACACAGAATAAAGTTGGTGTTTCTGCTTAATGTTTGTTTTTAATCTGGTCAAGATTTAACAACATAATAAACCCTGATCAATTTAGCAGACATGTTTAACTCTCCATATCTTCCTCCCTTGCTGCTCATCATCACTATTCAGCCAATCACACTCAAACTTTCTGCAGGGTCACCATCTAACAGCTACACAGCAATGACAAGTTATATGAAAAACAGACATTTCTCTTTATACAATCCACTGATTAAAACCTGACCATGCTTACTGAAGGTCACAATAAATTGTGCGCTGAATGGTGAGCACACCTCGTGAGTAGCTGAAGCAGCTCCTCAGGCTACAGTGAGTCATCCTCACTTCTTTTCTGTACTCAGATTTTCTTAGATGATTAAAACCAAAACATAAGTGCCTACAAATAACACTTCTGACTGATTTTGTGTGTGTAGAGCTACTGGGGAACAAAAGACTAACAGTCAACACAAAACTCTGCTTGTCATTTATCAGTTAATTCATGCTGGTTTTAGCTATTACAGGTTCCTAACTTTGTGCTGAATCCAAACTTTAACGTTTTCTCACCCCCGTGTGCTGCTCTTAGTTTCCCTCCTTGTGTCTCCTCACCTCTCCTTCCCCTCAAACTTCTCTCCCCTTTTCAGCAGCCCTGCTGAAGGAGATTCTCTCACAATGCCACTGTCTCAGAGTCTCGGTGTCTCCTCCGCAAATAGGCCTCGGTAACTAATCCTTCCTGCTCTTGTTTCAGGCGAGACCAGATAACACCCCCCTCCTCCCCTCTTCCAACACCATCGGACCCCCCCCTCCTCTGTAGCTTCGCTCTCTTTTTGCACCCCTATCGGTCCCCTTCTATGCCTCACACATTGACTTTGGAAAGCTTGTTTCCCAACTTTGATATAAGTTACAGTGAAAAGACATCCTGTTTCTCTTTGCCGTCTTTGAGGGCAGACAGTAAGGAGGTAAAAACTGAAATACGGCAAAGGAAAATTGTGGCCATCTAACAAACTTGTAACAAAAGTGCAACTCAAAGATAACAGAATAAAACTGAACTTTGTGTCACATTGTGAAATAACATTAAGAGTTCATATCTCACGGAACGGGCAGATTCTGGATAATGGCATTCGTAAAGCTGTGTGCTTACCTTTGAGTAATCCAGCTGGTTTCTCAAAGTTTTTGCCTTGAAGAATAAAAGAAAAAGAGATAAATCAGGCATGTATCTCTGGCTTCTAAGGGTAAGCTTTAGAAATTTCTCCAAGGCACAGGGAATATTTCACTGTCTATTTCCCCACCTACACCTACAATAGTCAGAGGACTGAAAGCGTGCTTCTTCGTTGTTACAATTTGCACAATAGCAAATACAAAATAAATGCATAAAACTAAAGCAAAGAGTCAAATTCTTAATTTAAAGAAAAAAAAAAACAAGCAAGCAAGTCAGATGCAATAACAACTGAAGCTGAATAGTGAAAAAGTGACACCTGGAGTAGTTGTTGCAGAATGTACTACAATAAAAACGACTTCCACTGATTCAGAGGGGGTCAGGGCAAAACTTTTTCAATAAGGAACAACCCTGAAGTTTTAACTTTCCCGATGATGCTCTGCCAGCCTCACTGCTATTGTTCTCTGCCTGTAGGGGAAGTTATTTTTACCTGAGGCCTGCAGAAGCACTAGAAGCACAGTGTTTTTAAATTATACTCAAAACAGCAGCAGTGTGAGGAGACGCTGGGGGTCTGCTTCTCTGGTTGCAAACCCTCTTTTGGCCAGGCCGTCCAATCACAGTGGAGCAGGGGTGGGGTAAACACTATTCTGACCAACCATCAGATCTTATTTGATAAGACTGCTGCGTATGGCTTTACCAAAACACATCCCCCAAACTTTTTCTGGACTCAGTGACTGAATTTGTTCATTCAGTCACTGAGTGAATGGAGGGCAGGTCAGTCGGACTGAGATCAGGTGAGTTTTGTTTCAGCAGTATGGAGAAATTTAACAGCTTTCTCTCTCTCACCTTTGTTTTAGACCTCAGTTTGATCTTCTTTACTCATCACAGTAACAGATACTGTGAATTATATTATAAAGTAAGATTCAGTCAACTTTTCAAGTGGTTGCACGCAGCTCTTTCAGATCTGATGCAAACCTATTTAAATTAAAGCTGATACTCCTGCTAGAAACATAAAGGCAGTGAATCCAGCTGGCCCTGGTGTCATGGACCATCCTTAGCGTACCTGCTGCAGCTGATGATGCCACGTCTCCCGGCCCATAATTTGACGGTGGAAAACGATCGGGGCGGCGCTCAGACTAAATGACAGCGGCTCTCCTACTCTGCTCTTCACAAACGGCTGCAGGTCAGAGTTCAGCTGCAGAAAGGCAGAGAACATTCGTCATTGCGGAGCTTCTACTTTGTAACTTTCAGCTTATCAATTAAACGAAGTCAGTGGTGAAAACAGTCAAGGTTGCATTTGCCTGTCTACACTCTGAGCTGACCCTGTTAATGAACAGACACAGCTAGCCTGATGAGGACGGTTCTCCTTCAAAGACCTCATTTTTGGTTCCTCCCATGCTGAGATTCCCTGTAGCCACTGAGGCCTGCAGGCAGGCAGCTACAGGGAGCCCCAGCAGGAGAGGACGCACTAAAGCAGCAATGAGAGTGGGATCATTATGAATGACTTCTACACCAGCGCCAATAATATTCAGCTGAAAATCTCTGAACCTTGGGAAAAATAACTGAGCAGCTGCATTATTTACATCTTAATGACATTCTAGCACATAACAAATCAACCTTCTTCCTGTTTCCACATTTTATGCCCCTCTCTGATACAAGAATAATAAGACAGACAGGCACTTAAGTCTAATGTTTCCTATGTTTCGTTTGCACTTTTTGTAGTGCCGATAAATCACTCTGCTCCCTTTAACGTCACGCTTTTATGTATCAATTCAGCTACAGTGTGAAGTATTTGATAAATAGACATAAAAACACTTTTGAAAAGAAGGGCAATTATTCATACCGAGGATGAGAGAGAAAGAAGTCAGACATTACTAGAAGCCAGATTTTTTTCTTTACTTTGAATTAACTTGATCACAGAAAGTATGTCAGTCAGGAGGTCCAAAACTTTGGCATTAAAAAAAGATCAAAGACTAAATTAGAACCGCCAGAAAACCTCCACATTTTTAATTTAGGTACTGACATAACTCTATTTTTTTTTCACTGCACATAACAAAATGCAACAATCTATGTTGCCTCTTCTCTCTAAAAAGAACACGGCTGCACGGCTTAGGTTTGCAATGTTACATCTGAAAAAAGCGCAAGACTTCTGGAACAATGTCTGAACAAAATGCACAGCTCCACATTTGGCAATAACCAAACACATCATATCAGCACGGCGGTGGAGGAGTGACGATTTGGGCTTAGTTTGCAGCCACAGGACATGGGTACCTTGCAGTCATTCACTCAACCACAAACTCCTCTGTATACCAACATATTCTAGAATGAGTCCTTCTACCCGACAGTTAAAGTTTGGCTGAAATTGGGTCAAGCACCAGGACAGCGATCGACACATAGCATGGCTGACAAAGAAAAGAATCAAGCTGCTGCAGCAGCCCACTCGAAGTCTAGACCTCATGCCTAAAAACTTCAACATACTGACATCCTTAAGCTGCTGAATTATGGAGGACTGGGACTATGCTCCTGAACCATCCATATTCATAGAGACAAAAATCCCGGGAATTACAATATTTTTTCTGTTTCCAAGGAACTAATGACAGGAGCGACTAGGATCTTTCTCTTGGCTTTTTTCTAAGACAGTCAGGCGTTTATTACATCTTTTTTTAAATCTCTTGTTTAAATTATCAAAAGAGTTTGTTCTTCTTGTATCTAATCCCTTGAAATCCAGTTGGTTTCCCGCTAAAAAAGGCATCGTGATGATACGCTGATCAACCATTATAGATTTATTGCTCAGACAACCTCCTTTCTTGTATATGTTACTTGCTGGATTCGCCTCACCTTGTGGCCCAGCGACAGGTGTTTGCCGTACTTGTAGGCCAGTCTTTGAGACTCTTTGTCGTGTTTGGCGAGCTCCATCGCAGCTTGACAGCTCTTGGCTAGCAGCGCCCCATGAGACAGGAACGTCTGCTCCTCCCACGCCGCCACGTCGATGCCGTCGTTGAGGCCGTTCTCCTGCAGAGCAAACAGAGGCAAAGAGCATGTGTGAGCAGGCCTGAGCTTCCTCCGCTTTTAAGTTCCCACAGAGCACCTCGCTGCTCCATCAAAACAAGCCTTCCTTGCTCTTTGACTTTATTTCTCAGTGTGTAATTCGTGAGGCCTCAGCGAGTAGCAGCACACCGTTATTTTCCACAAGTTCCTCAGTCATTTTAAAGGAAGAAGGAAACAGTAACAGCAGAAAAACAACTGAGGGCTTGCTTTTTTTAATTTGCAAATTTAAGTAAATCATAAGAAATATACACAAATGGAACCAGGTTGTTATTATTAGAAACTATTAAAAAAAAATCTAAATATCTGGAAAATAGAGAATAAAAAGCCATTGAAACACATCAATTATGTGTATGACATTTTCTAAAATATATAAAAGTAATAAAATAAGTAAATTGTGTCAGAGTTGGAGATGTTTTTTTAAACTACCTCAAATTAACTAGTTATAAACTCAGCACATAACCTACAGATTTAGATGAGTTAAAGGAAATTGTTGCTCACTGGTACCTCTGATTACTGTGGACTATTTAGGAAAGAAAGCTGCTTATTACTATTATTAGTCTTATTCAGGACGTCTGTTATTCTCATTATAGTTATTGTTGGCCACTTTCACACCGAAGCATTACTAACCTTTCTATGCTGCTCACAGTAGGTGTTAACTATTTAATCTAAAGGCAACCAAACATATTATCTTTGGTTTCTTGAAGCTTTTAACTGAATCTGAGTAAGCTTGTTTTTGCAATAGTATATTTCTTAAAATAAGGATGCTGGTGTTACTATATGAAAATAACCTAAAGCATTTTTCTCTGCTTCTCAGTACTTTCTGATTTTCTGACATTATACCCAAATTTTTTCTACGGATGATTCAGACATTTCAAAAGAGGCTATATGACGTTTTTCTTTGTTCCTAAAAAGGTCATTTCCATGAAGCAGTCAGGCACTAAAGCTGTAGCAGGCATTGTATTGGTGGAGGGAACCTACCCTTAAAAGGCTAAAGGTGGGGCATACCCTGGACAGTTTGCCACTATATCATCTAGAAACACCATTCACATAATGACATAATGACCAATTATAACCTTGTGCATGTCTTTGGACTCTGGCTGGAAATGTGGGTGTTTCATGAGAAGCTACTCAGGCACACGGAGAACATGCAAACTCCACTCAGAAAGGCCCCAGCCAGTGGATTCAAACCCCTGGACCTTCTTGCTATTAGGCAAATGTGCTAACAACTACACAGCCACAGCAATAGTTTACATTACTGAGCACATGTTCACCATAAACAAGTTGCCAATTAACCTCTTTATTAGTAGTAAATTAGCTGTTTGTGAGCAATTACAAAACCTGACCATGCTCTACTTCAACTGAGAATTTTCTGCTCAATAACCTCATAATTACTGCTTATTAATAAAGGTAGTTGCACATAAATCATGAGCTTGATGTCCTCTGCTCAGTATAGTCCTAATAATGTGGCAGTAACATAAAAACGGGCTTTAGTGAGGTCTACTAGAAGAGCTTTTACTGATTCACTGTTCAGATTCTGACCTTATTTATCTTTTCCTGGGCCTTGATGCTGCCCCTCAGTTCATCCTCTGTCTGAAATAAACAGTTTTAGCTCTTCAGCTCAGGTCATCATCACTTTAAGGCCAACTTTCTTCTGATTGGCTGCCCATTGTAACCACAAGGCTTGAACAGCAGGTAGGTGGGACTTCTGTGCTCACAGATGGAGCTGTGTGGCCAAGATGAGGATAGCAAGGATATCTTCTCTATTTTAAACTTTAACCATGTTTAAATTGGCATAAATGATTGGAATGGTAGTTCTCCCGCTGTTGAATGGCCTTCTTATGTATCTCTGGACCATTCCTAGTGCGTCAGTGTACGTTGTTTCATGTATTTGTGCCTTGTGTCTTAGCACTATGCCTCCTTCAATGTGTCAGAATTCTTCAACTTGATCTTTACTTTTGGGAAGCAGATGAAATCGCAGTGATGTAAAGTGAGCTGGGCAGGTCAAAAAAAGGTGTCATAATAATGTAATGAACTGAATGTTCTCTCAGACAGCTTAGGATGTTACAGCACAGAGAAGTTCACCCTGTCAGCGCTTACAGCCATACATCCTTCTCATCTGATCTCAGAAGCTAAGCAGGGTTGTCCCTGGATAGGACTTGGATGGGAGACCACCTGGGAATACCGGGTGGTGCGAAAATAGAGCAGGTTGGCTATTAATCGGAAGATTCCTGGTTCACCCAGTGTGCATGCCGAAGTATAGGCAAGATGCATTCATCAGCGTGTGTTTATGTCATGCATAGACAAAAAAAACCCCAAACCTGTTTATGTGTGAGGAGTGCTCAAAGTGAGAAAAAAGCACCATCTAAGTACAGTCCATTTAAGCCTTGTGAACAGAGGTCTCTTCAGCAGAAAACTGCTCAGTCATCATAGCTGGAGACTCATCTCTCATCACTAGACTGAAATGGCACATGCAAGTTTCTACAATTGCGAAATTGCAGAGAATGACGCTTCCACAGAGAGACCTAAACACTGCAGAGATACAGAGAAGATTACCTTGAACAGGAGATCAACCAAATTTAATTTGAGTAAGGCATTGGGATATTTCAAGGTCCAGAGAAGACGGATACGTATGCATTGTATGGGAAGAAAAGATGTTTTACCTCTGTGTTGTGGGAATTCTCATAATAGACTCCTTGAACCAAATCACCAATGGCACTGGAGATCAATTCAACGACCTGTCGAAGACAAAATGAAAGAAAAACACGTTGAAGATGTTTGTTTCAGATTAGGACCTGAAATGTTCGTATTCACGCTCATTTTACTTGATATCATTGACTCCAAAATATAATAACTGTATCAAAACAGGAATTAAAATCAACAATAAATCACTTAAAGACAGACAGGAATTTCATCAGAAAGCATGTTAAACTTTGCAAAAAAGATTTTTGATGACCAAGAAGAAAAGCACAAGAAATTCAACTGTGAAACCAAAGCTAGGACGCACAGGTGTCTGCATGCTTGGTCCCAACAGTGAAGCCTGAACCAGGAGCAGTGAAGACCTGCTTTATACTGAGTGGGATGACCTCAAATAAACCGCCAGCCGCTGTAACGGCCATCTCACCAAGAAGCAGAGTGCTGCATCAGTTTACTGGTCCCCCACAATCACCAAACCTAAACCCAGCTGAGTTGATTAGGGATGAGCTGGATCACACAGTGAGGGAAAAGCAGCCAACAAATCCTCAGCACATGTGGGAACTCCTTTCAGTACAGCTAAAAAAAAAAAAAAAAAAAGCTTCAGGTGACGACCTCATGAAGCCGCCTGAGAGGCCAAACAAAAAGCAAAAGGTGCCAAAAGGTGCATATCTGAGCCAGAGATTACAGGTTTGATTCACACAGCGGTCAATATGTGCAGCTACTTGACCTCTTCAAGTGTCCCCAGGTCAGGTACTGCACTTAGCCTCTCCCTCCTCATAAATCACTAAGGCTAACAGCGCTGATTAAACTCCTAAAATGTCGATGTAAATGAGGCTGATCACAACCGACACGCTATTCGGTTCATCTGTGACATTTGTAATTAAAAACCACAATCCCCCCCCCTCCCCCTTGACTGAAGAGCGAGGAAACGGTATCTGAACAGCTGGTTTGGAGAATTAATCGGAGGTGAGATGTGCTGGAAGCCAGGTGAACTGCAACTCGGCTGCTCATTTTCGCTCCGTAGGGGAGCTCCTGGCGATTTCATGAAGCACATCCAGGCTCGCCTTCGTTCATTATACTTTGTATTTATAGAGGAGTCCGGTTTGAGAGAGCCGGCTCGGGTGTCTGTCTGGTCTGAGGGGCTGAAATGGAGCTAAAAGGCAGATGGTGAGACAAAATAAGGTGGTGTCCAGAAAGCAGAGGGGTTAACAAGGTTTTGAAAGTGATGATCTGACCTCTGGGTTCTCTTTTCTCATATTCCCTCATTATTCAAAGATTTCTTACACTTTGTACCTCTGGGTTTGCCTCATTAGTATACAAGGTTAGGATTCTGCAAAAACATTGTGAGTCAAATGAAAAAGGAAAATGAGCCTTAAGTCTAAATAACCACTACATCTGCAATCAGTGAGCCATTAAATATGCTTTGTATACATTTTTAAAAATCAAACTAAGACAAAACTTAAAGATGAAGCTAAAACGGGCCTTATGTGTGCGTTTTGTTTGCTTAAGAGTGCAGTTGCCCATTTCCCCTTACAGGGGGCATGCATGCCTACATTTTAGCTTACAGAAACCCTACCAGCCTCTCATCAACCACCAGATAAGAGGCTGAATCTTTTAAAGTGGTTGTTTATGTCTGGATCTATTGAATGAGTAAATGAAAAAAAAAGAAAAGAAAAAAAGGCAGACAATGTCTCCGTCCTTCATTCACAGCCACAGAACAGCGTGGACAGTGGAGACGGGGCCACGCCTGTTACAGTTCAGATGAATGAGGTTAAATTTAGAGCTCCTTCAGCTCATCCCAGACATCCTTGGTTCATCAGAAAAGTCTGGTGACGCTAGCTGCTCCGTCAGCCTCGCAATGTCCTTTGGGTAACTGAATCCACTAGGGGAAAATATTGAGGAAACCTGAGCTTCGCCCACAGACCTGGAAGGACAATGTGCCTACAGTATTACCAGATGTGGTGTCTCTGCCTGGCCTGCATTGGGAAGTGGGGGCCAGTGGGGGGCTTTTTTTGGAAAGTATCAGATCATCTCTCCCCCTGCCTCCCTCTTACTCCATTCCCAAATCTAGCCAGATCGTGTTTTGCCGACAGGTCTGCGAGGGGGAAGAAACTGGAGCTCCACGGGAAGATTATTTTACAGTTTATACAAGTAGCGGCATAGGTTTTCTCTCAAGGCCACGACATATAATCTCCATCGCTCTCAGTGCCTTAAAAGAAAAAAAAAAAAAAGCCTGGTTTATGAGAAAAACTTTAAAAGCTACAGGAAACACTCATCTGTTACCCTGCACCTTCAATATTTAACAACAGACTCAACTGCACAGTTTAGCTGTTAAAGGGCTGTAAATATCTGGCTGTTAACAGAGTTTAACGGTGAAAAGCAAAATGTCTTATAGCCTTCACTGCATTAGCCTTGGAGTAATTATAAGTTTGAAAATGCAACAGCATATTTGTAGATTTTTTTTCTTTCAGGTAAAACAAAGAGGATACAGGATTAAGAGTAAATCTTTACAAACTCTACAAAAAACAGGAAAAATATATGCAAAAATGAAAATGTTAGAGTGCCAATTCTCATGCCATTTTCTAGAAATACGATACTGCGTCTCTCCTGTACAACAGTTCCAACTGGGTTTTTTTTTTCAAATTCCAAAAACTGCAGTTCCTCAAATGTCCTCTTGGGGCTGGCTCCAAAAGGGAGTCGATCCACATAGATTCCCATGTTAAACTGAGCACTTCGCAGCAGAAGTAGACATGATTAAAACCTGCAACAACCATAAAACAGTTTCAGCTAACTTACACTTTCATAACAAATTTATTTCATAATTCATCCATTTAAACTGTATCAGTGCTTAATGTTTGCAATTTTGGGTGTTGGGGTTACTTTAAGTGACAGGTTGGCACTGTTAGCTTTCTGCGAGGCTTTACCTCCACTCTCACCAATCTGAATTACTCAACAACGTTTGTTGCATTTGTGCCTTTTTGAGCATTTTAGTGCAGTTATCTGACAACAGCATAGCTTGCTGTCTGGTTAATTGCACTAACAGAGTGGCCAGGCAGATTAGTTCTAAAGCGTATAGTCAGATTTACATACGTGACATGAATGTTTCAGCTCCTCTATATGAACTGACAGCACCTGCTGCAGTTTTCTGTTAGGATTTAATGTATTATACTGTTCACGACAAGCAGTGCTGATGAACCTATTAAAAGTGGACTTGCATTTACTGTGCATCCTTCTAACTCACAGTTCTAATCATACGAATCATTTATATTATAATACAACAACTAATAATGCACAGCTGACACTAATCAACAGAGTAAATCCGCATTCATGGAATTACACAACCAAATGGTATAATGGCTATGCTAAATGGGTAATGTTGTAAAGGGGGGGGGGGGGGGGGGGGCTCTGTGCTCCAGTCAAGAAAAGATGGAGGAGGAAGAGAAGAGGGCAGTGATGCTCCAGAGTAACTTGCGACAAATAAAAGGAGCTGTTTCGGATTTAAAGAATGAGATTCATTTAGCTTCATTTCTTGTGCTCTCGTCCCCTCAGACTCAGGCAGCTCCTCACACACAGCGACAGGAAAACAGGTGAGGCAAAGATAACACGTTACTCGAGGCTAACAGGTGTTTTTCCTGACAACAGAATAATTTGTGCAACAAACGCTGTAAGAATAAGTCAAAATTTTGTTTGTTTTAAAGCTGTAGCTCTGCTCTGGAAACATTAATGCTAACGAGACAGATGTTGGCTTTGTGCAACAGCTGCTGCACATCCAAATATAACGGGCAGCATTTTAAGTAATGCCTCTATTGGCCTGTGCCAAATATTTTATTTTTGTTAATAAAATTTGAGGGATTAGTTTTAGTTGAGTATTTTATTCATGTTTTATGTCTTTTTAAAGTATTTTGGGGGCTTTTTGTGCTTTAGGCTGACCCCGGATGTTGGATGGATTCAAACTTGGGCCTCTGCTAAAGCCTTACAGCACATGGGTCACCTGCTCAACCCGATGAACTGAGCTGGCTTCTCGTTTTATGTATTTATTATGATATTAAATGACTATTTTTTATTTCTAGAGACTCTTGATACAGAAAAGTAAATGTAAACATATTTAAAGACCAATTTTGCAAAAGAAATATTCTTCAACACCAACAACAACAGATATATTGTGGAACAGGTTAGCAGGAAAGACCAGACCTCCCTCTCCCTAGCCACGTCCTTCAGCCCATCTAAGGAGACAGTGACGTGCGTCCAAGCCAGCTGTGAGATCTCATGGGCTCCACCAAGTAGGAAAACCCAGAACACCTTACCAACGAGGCCCCAGTCAGATTCCTGACCCATGTGGAGGAGTAGCAGTGACTCAGGAATGACTTAGCTCCTCCCCCTATTGCTAAGGGAGAGTCCAACAACCCTTCATAAGAAGTTCATCTGTAATCATGCTCTTTAGGTCACTATGCAACTGAGCCCTGACCTGGACCTTATTCCTGCTGCTTCACTCTCAGGTGCAAAGCAGCAAAGTATGAGGGCGTCACATGGTGAGGGCAACAGAACCACATCATCCGCAAAAATGAGAGACTCGATTCTGAGGTCACCAAAGTTTCAACTTTCTACACTTGGCTACATTGGAAATTCTGCCCATAAGAATTATGCACATGGAGCAGCAAAAACCATTAAAAAATACACAGATAACACAGATTTTTCTTTTTCACCAGTGCTGATTTAATTAAGTATAATTAGGTGGACTTTGAAGTCATTTGAGTAGTAGAAACCACTCAAATAAATGCATAAAACGATGTATAAATGTAGATGCATATGTATAAAAGTAAAACAAACAAACAAACAACAACAATCTGATATAAAAACATCAGACTAAGGATCTAAAAATTTCTTCAGGTAAAAATTACAGTCAAAGACATTAACTGTGCTTTACTTTTTCAATAAATTAAACAGAGCAGAGCTCAACACCAAAATCCAGCCCCAACTAAACCACATTTCTGTACCTTCAGCTCAGCATTATGGACTCATCTCTGCTGTTTACAATAATCTCATTTCCACTGTGTTCCAACCAGAGAAAAAGGCTGAAAATATGAGCATCAGTGCATGCTGTGGTGTGGTTTCCCCTTGGTTCATTTTGTTTTGCTAACCTTTTCAAACATGAGTAACTGTGAGCTATCAGATGTCCATCTCCTTATTACCTCTAAAAACTTCCACTACGGGGGATGCTTCCTGTGGTTGCTTCAGATTGCAGGCTTGTTTGGGAGAAAGAAAAAAAAAAGGTTAATACTCTCCAGCATTGCTCTGTGGTAATTTAGTGCTAGCTGAGTATGAATGGCATTGTTCTCACCTTGAAAATGAACAATGCTAAAGGAAAATGTGCTGTAAGCGTTCAGTTTAATCAATGCCAATGTGCTTGGCTTGAATGCACGCTTAATAGGATTAAATCATCGTTAGTTTGAGTCATCAGCAGATCTGCCATCATTTCATTCTCACTGTGTTTTTCTTCATCTTCCAGGGAAACAACAATATCAGTTCCATTACTGTAATTTGTAGCTTAGCCACAGAGTGTCTATTATCTCTTAGTATTGTTACAGAGCCAATTAGCACTATTAAGGAAGCACCACACCTTTAGAATTATCTGTAACTGATCAAGGAAAGGTTGGTTTATAACTCCCTCTGTGTTTCTTATACAACAAGCACTACTGGGAACCTACAACATATGCCTGCGTGTGCTGAAAAAGAAGCATCAGGGAAGGCGACAAGGGCTGGTCCGGTTGATGGCACGGGAGGGGGAGATGGTTATTTTGATCCACTCAGGCAACTGCATTCTGAGGCAGCAGCGTGGTGACAGCATCTGTCAACAAGGGGTTACCAGGCTACGCAGCAGATATGATCTCAGATGCTCTCACAAGGCTGCTCCCACACCAACGTCAAAAGATTAAAACTATAACTAGTTTATATGCTTGATAACCTCGTTACCAGCATGTAGCAAAGACTGACACTTGCACCTCAAATATGCTGCTAGGAAGATCCATGTTTGAAGGAGTTTGAGGATGAAAGCCCCCCCAGGTGGCCAGATGATTACTGTGTGAAACATGAAGTTATTAGAATGACAGCTGAATTGTCAAGAAAAGGGGACCACCTGCTGAGAATCTAGGAACCAGGAAAAGATCAGGTCTCACCTGTGTCTCACCACACATCCTTGAATTTCAAAACTTGTCATGCTTGCCAAGCAGTGTCTGCTCACTAAACCAATGCTATGAGAAAGTGTTACCATTAGCCAAGTTGTAGTTGTAATAGAAGTTATTCCTCCACTTAAACTGCTGGATTGCACGCCCTCTTTCTTAGCCTGCAAAAACTGAGATGAATTTCTTGAAATTTGTTGGAAAGTTGAAGGATGTGTGAAAGAAAGACAATTAAGTCATTTAATTCTGTTTTAGATCTTCAAAATGACAAAAAAGCTCCCCCCCCCCAAATTAGCAGTGAAGAACCGTTCTATCCCACTATGTCTGAACCAAAGCTTTGGTTTTCTAGAACCATTTAACCCCAGGGTGCCAAAAACGGCCCGCCAAAGGATCCAGTCTGGGTTTGCAGCGCTGAAAATCACAGACGGAGGAAAAAAATGTGGAAGTTTTTCCAGTACTTTGCATCATCACTAGAACGACTGAAAGACCTCACATATAGTCTGCTACACTACACACAAGTGATGTGGTTAAGCCAAGAACCAATGCCAGTGCATTTTATTTTAATTTATTTTTTAGTGTAACTGGAATGACTCAATGTGAAAAAGCTGCATATTGTTCAAATTGCTCTTCGTGTTTTGCAAATAAAAAAAAAGTTCATTAAATGTGAACATTTTCACATGGACCTTTACACTTAAACAAAAGAGGAAAATCTGAAGAAGTCTGCAGGCCCTGAACTAAAATAAATTTGACAGCCCTGATTTAACTAAAAGGTGCCCGATGGGTAATCCACTGTCGTTACGATTATCGTTTGTGTCACGTCAAACAAACACATTGAACACATTTCATCTCACAGTTGCAAAGCTCTGATATTTAAAAATAGAAGGTTCACTACACTATGCACATGTGTGCACACAAAAAATCTAAATGAACAGTTGTTCATTTAAATGCTTGAAATCCTTAGGCATGTGTCCTATGTTGCAACTTGTGCTGTAGCTTGAAGTGAACTATAGAAATATAGCTTCGCATTTTGGCAACGCAACCATGACTGTGATGGATCCGCTTGGTAGTAATACGCCATGTGAGCAGTCTACTGAAAAGCAAAAGCAAAAAAGCTTTTTTCCTCTCATTTCTTTTGCTCTAGCGATCTGGGTTAGATTCAATTGATTTTGAGTCGTTTCTCTCTCTCCAGCTCTTCAGTAAAAGGGAATATTCTGTAATATTTATTAGTTCCAAGTCCAACATGATCTGCTCTGTTTTGTCAGCCCAGGTTCAACACAGGACTACAAATCAAGCTTTTTTCAGGACTTTTTTCCTTTCCCATTTTCTTTAGTTGACAAACTCTTCTCCGATTGGTATCTGATTCTTCAACTGATAATGCTGACATTAATCAAAAACAATATTAGGAGATGATTCAAAGGTCTGGGATGAAGCTAGGCTTTCTAGGCTTTCAGGCCCTAATCCTGGGATAGGATGTAAAGGACTATAGGAAAGGAATTGGCAGCAGTAAGCAGGCAAAATGAAAAACATGACATTAAAGCAGATTAACACTTTAATGTACAAATAAATGAATATCAGGATTGCATCACCTTGAATAAGAATTAGCAAAACTGCCAAAAATGTGTTTTATTGAATACATTTCATGTCTACAAAGAGATGACTGAGAGAAAAGATGTTGGTATGAAGTCTGGCACTGATACGTGAGGCTCTCGGGACCTCGAAGGGCTCATACTGAGCAGCCCTTCCCCTGAAATCAGTCATGTCAGGTCAAATATTTCTCAGGAGAAGTGTTAGTGACGGACAGGATACCTTAGTGTTGTTGAGCTGGGCCAGTCCCGTGCAAGCATTGGCCAGCAGAAAGTCGCCGCTCAGAACAGCCATCTTATTCCCAAACTGCATGTCCTTCAGCGGGCCGTCTGAGTCCGTCCACTCCTTCAAGTTAACAATCCCACGATGCACCAGGAAGGCTGTGTGGATCAACTCTGTGATTTCTGCCAGGTTCCTCTGACTGTGAGACAGAAATCCCCCCACCAAAAACAACAATAAATCTAAAAATCACAGCTTTGTCGTCAGCAGCTTTTAAAATAGGCGTTCCCGAGGTTTGACAGTTAGAGAGCTTTTTGACAGAAACATTTTTATTGTCTTCGAGTCGGCAAAGTTCGAAAACTCATTCAAGCATTACCGCAGAGGTATGCTGATCACAAAGAAATCGGTCAAAACAAAGGACTTATGGGTTTCTTGATCTTCCACGTTCAGGAAAGGAAAACCATCTATTCAACCAATAAAGCGTCAATATTCAGGAGCTGCAGTCCTTTCATTTCAATCAAACACTTATAAAAAGAGAGGGTCTCTAAAATGTGTCTAAAACCATTAAATGGGACTAATTTTTAAAATCTGCCATTACCCATTGATTTTGATGTGCTAAGTCCAAATAAGACGATTAAAACAACTGACTGCAGATGTTGCCCAGCACTTTCACATCTGTTGCATTTTTAATGTTATTTAAATAAAGCTGACTTGATTGGCTATTAGATGAGTTTTAATCATAAATTACAAGCATGTTTTCTCATCTGTTCTTTATTATGTAACAAATTAAGACATTTGTGGAGAAAAATTAATAAAGCCCTATATTAGCAGTTTAGCTTAGCTTTAGATCCATTGATAAAAAACTGTACTGAATTTAATAAAGGATGTGTTTGCAGTTACTGCAGTGATTGCATTGTCGGCTCTATCGCTTCGGGTTTCAAAGTTTTCTCCAGGAAATTTTATCTTCCCTTCTGTAAGCTACGACTCTGAACTCCAATACAAAGTCAGACGGGCACCACGTAGATATTTGGTAAATTAAAAAGCCAATATACCGGCTCACATGTTTTTCCTTTCAGACACACAGAAGTTTGTTAATCATTAGTCTGTACTTAGACAAATTACACTAAGAAGGTCGAATCCAAGGTCTGCGTCTTTTCTGGTTGTAGTTACGAGCTTTTGGTCTTACACCCGACCTAGTAGCACATCATGAAAACCAGAGCCAGTGGTCCAATATTAGAAATGTTTTATTACGTATATTTCTGAAACATTTCGGCTGTAGACCACCAAGATTTGAAACCCACGAGGAACTGTGGGAGATACATTTTCCCATCGGCTTCTATATTAATGGACGTTTTGGAACCATAGGAGCCCCCCTCCCCGTGCTGGTCATCAAAAACAACGCAACTTTAAGTACTTCTTTTATATACAGTCTACGTCAGAAACGAGCCTTTTCAGCCTTCTTCCTTTTCCCTTTAAGCCACTATTACCCTGATTGGTTGCCCTTTCTGTTCAGTGTGCCAGAGACGAGCAACGATATTAGGTACATCTCCCGACTTCAACAGCCTACAGATCCAAATGCAGAAAAAAAAATGTCTGCATACGCTGATCTTATTATATGAATCTTTGGCCATGTTTAATACGAGCATCCACTGTTGTAGCTGTATAAATATATGACATAAATTATGGATAAGTATAATAGGTCCCCTTTAAAATCGGAGTCGGTATCCTCAAGGGCATAAAGCAGCAGATATGTCAGACATTTTGCTGCACAGCACGTCAGTGGTTGTGTTAAAAAAAGAAATTAGGCTTATCATTAGCAAATAACAGCCTTTCTTGATTATGAGAGAAAAGACATAAACGTGGTCTTTGAATAGAGCCTTTCAGCGCAGCCTTGGGGAGGATATAATCAAATGTTGATTCAGTCATTGGTGGGGGATAATTAGGCCCCTCTCCATATGGAAGGAGCTCGCCATGCTGTGACAGGAGGGATCCATCCAGACAGGGTCGGGTGCACTGATAGCCACTTACGACCTTCTTTCAGCCGCCATGAGGACCTGATGAGCCGGTCGTCGGCTTTGAGCTTCAACTCCTTCCTAAAGACACACACACACACACACACACACACACACACACACACACACACACACACACTTGTAGCCAGGTAATTGCCGTGTTCGACGACGGTGAAGGAAAAGATGTGATTAAAATTCAATAATGTCATCTATTTTGCCTCTCAATCACACCCATTGTCTGGTTGGTTTCTCTGCTCGGTGACGCAGAGCAACAACACAGAATGAGAAGTTAATAAGTTCAGGGTTTAAATAAGAGGAAATTAACAGATTGACAGGCTCGTGTTCTCAAGGTGCCTTGAAGTGATGGCTACGCTCGGTGGGCTGCACGAGGAAGACTCATTGTTTCAACAAGAGGAACAAGAAAAAGAGCCGGGGCTGATTCTGGATCGCAAAAACAACAGGCTAAAATTTATTCCAAGTCATCTTACGGTGACCCTTTTCTTTGCTTTTTCACTTGAACTAAGAGAGAGCCAAGAGACAGTCTACTCAAGCTCCACAGGGCTACAGCAAAACAATATACAATACCCGACAAATGGTCATTGACACAGAAATAAAAGCAGCCCCTTTAGCCTTGGTTAAATCAATACACAAGAGTTTCTCTGCTGAAACCGGCTTTAAAAATGTCACTTTATGATTCTCACTTCAGAGCCTATTTGGCCAACCTTAAAGTGACTTTATTTAATGAAGCAGCTCATTTTATGCTTGTTTATGAATAAAAAATCCAGACAGCAATGTCAGTTTAAGTCTACTAAGTTAAAAAAAAACAACAACTTAACAATCGAGACACATTACCACACTAAATTCCAACATTAATGGATGAAAAGATTAGTACATGATCAGCTAATCAACAAAACTGATTTAGCAGTTTTTAAACAGAGTGACATATATAGTATTTTCGGGACATTTTTGTCAGAGCCGTTCTTTATTTTGAAACACTGAAACAAAACTATTTATGAATGTATCATTTTTATTTCAGTGCATAATTGTTTCAAGTAAAGTAACAATCTGGGAAAAATTTATTTTATCAGATTTTCCGAAGTACACTACACAAGAAAAAAATCTTTAACCGTAAAGGGGCAAAAAACAAAACAAAACAAAAAAACTCCCATCATGTTAATACGTGAATAAAAATTTAAGTCTTTTAAGTTTTTCAGAAAAACATATTATGCTCACTTTATTTCCTAAACAGCCAGCAGGGGGCGACTCTCCTACCCAAAAAAAACAGTAAAAGGATGTAGAGGTCTGCAGGCAAAACAACCCCACTTTTTATTTTACTTCCTGATTACTTGAAGTTTATGGTCTTAATTGCTTGTCTCGCAAATTTTTTCATGATAATGCTCATTTTGAAAATCGCTGCCCTATTTAGAGTAAAAGAGCTGATTTGGGTTGTTTTTTTATTCTTCAGAAATCCACAAATATTATATCAAGCTACGGCAACATTTTCAGTACTTACCAAGAAGTCCTTCAAGTTAAATCACCTGTCAGTGGAGACCCAGACCTGGGCATGGATTGATCCCCCACTTTGTCTCACATCCCCGCAGCAGCATTTTTCATCTCTGCTACACTGACCGTTACAAAAGGCCTCCACCAGTGGACAAGTTGCATGATGGTGCAGGTGTGAGTTTAGTGAACAAAAAGAAAAAAAATAATGTCTATATATCATGCCGTATTTATCCAACCCAGGTATTTTCTACAAATATTCTTGATGTTTTATTCATGGAAGTAGAGCAGTTTTTTAGTTTGTGCTTTTTTGTATTGGTTTGTTTCTGGATGCTTATTTTGATTATATACATAAAAAGGTTGCTGGAAGAAGAAAAAAACTATCTATTTATATTTTAAGGCCAAACAAGAGATCTTTGAAAAGGTGAAGGGAGTCTCTAAAAAAAGAAAATATAAAAGATTTGAATCTGGCAGATGATCGATCAGATTGAATTAATGTAGATAATTAATTTCCCAATGTGGTTCAATGCAAAATGTTTAATTGGTCAGAATTCATTTTTTTCTTTTAGAGATAATATTATTATTATTTATCGTTTTAACTTCTAACAGCAGTGGAAGAAAATGAGGAAACCCAAAATGAAACTCCTGCACAAAGTACCAGAACCCCCCTATCAGTCGAACCCCGGTGCATACAAATTCCAAATCTCCACTCTGCCAGACCTGATCAGCAGCAGTGGAGCTTGGGGAGGAAAAAGGGGGACAAGGGGGCCGATGTATAAATAGCTTTGGTGCCCAGTTGCATAGCAACCGATGCCATCTTGCAGAGGTGTAACGCCCCTCACCACGCCCCTTGTCCTGACTGTTCTGTTCAATTTCCTCCCTCCGCAGTCTGCCTCGCCATCAAACACTGCCTTGCAGATCTGTGTGCGTCCCTGTGTGCGATTTAAAGAGGTGGCCTGTCCATCACACGGCCTGCATGATGCACAGTAGCATGGCTTTCATTTGTCACAAAAAATTAAGAGGTGTGGTGGATACAAGTTGGACTGTACATGTATGTGCCTGTGTTTCTATCCATCTATCTATCCATCTATCTATCATGGTGGTGCTCTGGTGAATCATCAGTGTCAGGCAGCAGAGTGGGAAATGTTTTACAAATGCTGCCTGTCAGGAGGGAGGAGACCATCCCCCGGAGGTTTCAATCACCCCCCAAACCCGCCCCACCCTGACTCCCTCCATCCTTCCATCTCGCCATCAGTAGAGGTGCTAATGAGCTCAGGAGAGGTGGGGGCAGAGAAAGAGAGAGAGAAGAGGCAAAATAGTGCAAATGAGGTGATCAAGTCATGCTCTGTGTGTGTGTGTGTTTGGGTTCGGACCATCTATCATGCGAGTGAGGGAATGCAGCATGTTGGATTCGGTGATCCGGTGTCACATGGATGTGACACGAGGTGACTGTGTAGAAACTCGCGGCCTCGCAGACCGTACGGGGCTGGGCTCGAGCTCTTCCACAATGCCTGGCTTATTTCAATTAGTTCTAATATTAGGATGTTTCTGCACAGACACGGCTCCACTGCACACATGTGCCTGGTGCCAGCTTGCAGTAAGAAAGGAGGCTTTCAGGCTCCCAGCACATAGCCACGCCAAACACAGCAGTCACTTCTGGAAACCACTTGGCACACACCCACACCCCTGTTCTGAGCAGCATGCTGCTAGTTGGATATGTGTGTGGAAGCCTGAGAGGACTGTGGAGCGCTGCCTAAAGTATTTTAGCATCAGAGCATCAATACCACATTAAACACGTTATATTTAAATATGTAAAATAAACTGCTATGTGTTAAGTTTGTGATTTTGTTGAGCCATTTTATTGCATTTACACCATATTTAGACTTAACAGTCTGCAGCTGCTCTCTGAGGCTTTATTGCTCATTTTAAAGAACTCTAAACAACTGAGACTGAACACCTCCAGTCTGGAAACCAAGGCTGAAACTCCCTCCATCTCAAAGCAGTTTGCCAGAGTAATTGATGGCATTTTGTTGAGAACATGAATATGATGATTTCAGTTTAATACGTATTTGCGAAGATATGCCAGATTCATACTCTGGGGAGCAAATTTATATGAATCGTGTACCAATCTTACTTTAATATTAAAATTTAACTTCTAATTAATGCCGGAATTATGGACGTCTGTAACATTTTTTAAAGCTATGACACTCAAATGGCTAACAGTGGCAAACCAACCCAATGGGGATGACTGGTTAGAGTGCATACAACCTGGGTGCAAGGTGGTAAACCCAGAAGCTCCAGCAGCCTAGAGGATGGAGGATTTGGTCCAAGCGCTACTGGAATATGATATTATTATATACTACCTGGGCTGTGGCATATATAAGCCTAAAAATATAAGCTTCACCTCTCATGACCAGTGACAGCGGGGAGTTTCAGCCCAACTTAATAAGCAGACATAATAGAGCTAAAACAGTAATACTGAATAATCTTTGCACCTGTTCCCTTTCTTAAAAGCTTTAAAATTATTTATAGTATTAGCTGTTCTTCTAAATTTGTTAGTCAAGTCCGGTTGTGAAAGCCTCACACCGCAAGCTCATTGGCTATAAACTGGCATTTGCTATGTTGCTAGCCAGTAAGCATACCCATAATCCTCTTTTTCTATCGAGCAATGACGAGCTGGTCCTGGTGTTTCTTTCTGGGGTTTTTTTTCCTGGTCCTGGTGTCTCTAAACCAGGAAAGGAAGAAATAGAGATTCTGGGTTCATCCGATTCTCAGGAAGCTGTATTACGAATGCTTTTGCAATATTTCAGGACGTGTGAGCTATTGTTTGCAGAGTCTAGCTGTGTGTCCGAGGTAAACCAGTAATATTTTACTATTTCCATGTCATTGTGTGTTCAGTACCAGTACGTCTGGTGCGATTGGACAGATCTGTTTATTTGGGTTTGAAAAATTTGAAATGAGCTTGGTTTTTTTAGACACACCTATTCTTATCTTAATTAATCAATTTTTACAAATAAAAACATTAAATTAAATAAAAAAATAATAATATTTGCACGAATTTTACGTGTCCGGTGTGTAAAGACCTTAACAATGACCTTTATTTACATAATGGGCTTCATGGCTTTTTTTCCCAGTACATCATGAAAAACAAACAAACAAGAGACTAAGCCTCAAATTTACCGAGGTCACAGTTTCTCCTCAGACTTCCATACAACCAGAAATCTTCTTACAACTAGTGGAGTCTCCCCCTGTTGGGCATTAACAAGAATGCAGGTTTAAGGTATTTCAGCAGTTCACTTTTCAGTCCCAGGAGCTGCGACTCTCTTTTACACCATCTATAGTTTCAACTGATGCCTGAGAGGCCGCTGAGCTCGTGATACCCTGACTGAGAAGTGATCGTGAGCCTTTACAGAATTCCCCTTCCCTTCTTTGGCCACATTTCTTGTCTATCCCTAGACCAAAAAAAAAAAAACAACAACTTTTTTTTTATTATCAAATTTTCATCAACAAAAGTTTTCACACCTCATGTACATTTTTCAGGCTAAAATTTCTCCCTAATGTATTTCCCCTCACAATTACCCGGAATCTAAATATAACCGAATACAATACAAAACACTTGATCTTGCAACTGCGCCTGTATTGTCTCCATATTTCATCATATTCACAGGATGATGTAGTGCTTCATTTACAGGAATTGATATGGAGGATAACCACAGAGGACGAGATAGAATTACCTGACACGAGGATTTTATTTCACTGTTTATCCTTCAGCAGCCATGTAGCAGGGAAAAAAGTGGCATCGCCTTTCTCGCTCGGCTTGCCACGCACATTTATGGCTCTACGATCCATCGCTACAGATGTTCACACTGCCCACTGTTTTCCCCCCGAACAGCACATACATGAAAAGTGAAAGCCTGGCTGCCTGTGTGTGGTTACAGATTTGATTTAGCAGCCATGCAACTGCAAATGAAGGTGGAACATTTAACCTTCAATGAGAAAAACAACCAGCTGCAGTTTTCATGTTATGTATTATAAAGAAAAAAAAAGCAGAGACGAGTGTTTTAATTGATATTTGCTAACCAAATCTAATTACTAATAAGAAGAGACATAATTATCACAACAGTATCACGATTTGAGGTGATTTACCTGGGGTAGATGCCGCTGACCATGTCTTGGGCTAGGAGATCGGAGGCAGCGTGGCTTGGCCCTGCGGCTTTAGACAGCAGCAGGACAACCAGTCCCCTCATCTGAAGGTTGTTCTTACTGTCATAGACGAAGCCTCTGCAACGAAACAGCATCAGCATTAAAGCGCTGCCTCTCACATGCAGCACTCTTCATTGTGTGTAGTGACAACAAAAGCAGCAATGTTTTGGCAAAGACACAGAGTGTGAAGTCAGGACCAGCTGGAAGTCTATCACAGGGCAGACACAGAGCACAACCATTCACACCCATTTTTACACCTATGGCTAATCTAGAATCACCAATTAATACATGAAATTGGGATGAAGCCAGAGCGCTGGGAGGCCCCACGCAGGCAAAAGTACATCCAAAAAAGACCTCTGCCAACCAGCCGTGTTCAAACTCACAGGAGGATGTAGCAGGTACCACTTCTGCTGACTCCACTTACTGATGTTTTGCAGACATGTGACCGATAACCACGTGATGTCAACTTGCCTTACATTTTCAACATGTGACAATGATGAGTGAAAAGCTCCGATCAGACAAGCCTAAAAACCTATCCTAAACCGATCTCTCTCTAATCCTAACCTATGCTCTGAGTTGGACACAAACCAGCTGCAGGCATGAGGCACAACTCTGCAGGTGAACCTGCTCCATTTTTGGTTTGCAACACAATTTTTCCACCTTGGATAGTAGTTAGTTTTTCTGCAAAATACTATGGGCAACTGTGGCAATCTGCTGGCAACCAAAGCAATGACTTTTGGTGCAACACCTTTGAATTCGATGCCACCCAGAGGAATCCGGCAAAGCGCGCGTGGCGCCATCTGAATGACCTCAATATCTGCTTCACCACCACCTCGGTTTAATTCTTAGAAGGCAGTGAAAGCTAAAGTTAGGGAATATAAAGCATCATGTCCCACTGGCATGGGATGGTAATACTTTTATAAAGTTACAGTTAATAAACTTTTCATTTAAACAGCTAAAACAGAGCAGTAATTGTCTTATTATCTACTGTAATAAAGCAGATGTGCATGAGTCAGAATAATCAACATTTATCTTGGTATTTCTCTCAGTTCATCATTTGTCTAAAATAAGATGTTTTAGCTCCTCCTCCCTCTAAGGTCACACTTCTTCTGATTGGTTGCCCTGCAAAAACAGTAGGTCTGCTCTCACATTCAGAGATGACCATATTTTTGATATCCCTACTGTTAGACACCCATACATGCAGCATATTTGTTTCTCTGATCAGAAGTGTTATTTATCCAACAATAAACAGTAAAAAAGGAATTAATTATAAATTTATTCAAAGGACCTTTTCAAAATATTGCACATTGCATGCAGCAGTAGTATCGCACTTCTGCATATTCATTTAATGCCATGTTAATTTATAGTTACTGCTAAACTTTATTCCTCAACACAGAAAATAACAAGAAAAAAATGATAATTTTTTACTGCAGGACTTTTTTTCTTTTGGATTTGAAGGGTTGTGGTGAAGGAGGTGGTCGTGGTATTCCCACCCCCTTCACCAACAATCTTCTGAGATGTTCACAGAGGCACACGCACACCCACGAAGACACACACACAAACACACAGAGGCCAGTGGTAGCTGCTTGTGTGGTGGGCAGATTAAATATCTTTTTAGTCTCTCTGGGGAGCGGTTAGACAGAGCACCTCTAATCCTGTCCCTATGGGAGCCCCTTGTGCCATGAATCACACTCTCGTTAGGGGCTCCGAGGCAGACGAGCAGCCACGCCCCCCTCTGCTCGAAGCCCAGACAGCGGCCTTACCAACCTCGAGCCCCCACCCTCTCTGACCCACCCCTGCGCCACAGAGGGGGGGGGGGTGGCGGTGGTGGCGGAGGAACCCTAGACAGATAGTGGATGTGAGAGACGGAGCATGAAGAGAGGGAGGGGACAGAGGGAGATGGAGGGAATAGAGGCCAGACAGAAATGGGAAAGCGTGAAAAGATGACAGAAGAAAGAAAGAGGAGTGATTCACAGTGTTGTGCTACCAGGAGGAAAAATGCCCCCGAGCTTTCCTCCCCCCCCCCCCAAAAAAAAAAAAAGAAAAAAAAACCCGAATCACATAAAATACCTCAGTTTCCAGAAATTTATGATGACACTGTACAGGGCTGTCTTTCATCGCAGCTCAGAAGATTTATTTATGGCTACTTTAAATTTCTACCCAGTTGGAAAATAGTTGCTGAGACCGGGGCGCTGATGAACGCAGCAGCACGGCCCGTTGAGCTAAACCGACCAGAGAGCGAAAATTATGAAGCTGTGGAGTCCAGGGAAGCCTGTGGCCTGAGGGTGGCAGATGATTAATATTTATGTCACCATCCGCACCAGCATACATCAATCAATCACAAACGCCCTCCTGCAAAGGGTGCAAAGGGGGTGGGGCAAAAAGATGATGTGGTAGAAGAGAGCGGGAGCAGAAAGAGAGAAATGGGCTGCTGTCATTTTAAAAGGGTTGTGAACAGGTCACCACGCCTTCTGCTCTGCTACAGCAGCCCAGGAATTCGGGAACTTTAGCCACCGTCCAGTACCGGCAGGGATTAATGCATGCAAATGTATGACCTCACATGTGGTGTCGTATTGATCCCGTGTCTGCCTTTTCCCCCCCAGTTTGCCAGGATTTAACAGATTTTATGCAATGCATCCGCCTCTACAGTGCACAGCAGATACATTAAGATGATGATATGTTTAGAGTATTGACCAACAGTTTAAACCGGTTTCCAGGATTTGACTCATATTTCCATAAAGTCAGGTGTACAGCAGGCAGTTCCTCACTGTAAAGCACAATGTGTAGCTGCTTTTAATAACCCTGAAAGGATCCACTGATTCTTGGACTCTCTGTGATGCACGGTCCTTCTGCATTTAGAATTAAGAAAAAACATTTTAAGACATAAAGTGGTTTGATCAATGTGACATTTTCAAACTATTGTGTGTATCATTTCAATCAATATGACCACCTATGCCACATGCTGAAATTACCATTTAAAGTTGAACCAAACCATAGTGTTTGAAGTTTTCTCCAATATTTTTTAAAAAAAGAGTACCAATCTCTTTTCTGTTTCTTCACACCAATTTTGGCCCATCTTTATATACTTTTTAGGTCTGCACTTTTGTAAATACTCACAGTATGAAAGTGAAATATCCTAAAGCTATTATACAAAAACTAATAACAATACGTTTCTAAAGGGGCCAGGTAAGAGGCAATTGTCGATATTTTATTTTCTCTTCTCAGTGGTTTAAAATTATCAGGAAAATGTAGAGCAGAGAAGAATTAAAAACTGATTCTCTTGCCAAGTTATACACAACCAAACTTAATGGATAAAAATAATAAGGCAGATTTCAATGTTTTGTCACATTTCACAGCAACTAAGCGCACCATCTCATCTTCATTTTATTTGTCATTTTGCATTTATGTGTGTACATTTTAATTCATTTAAATAATTTAGAATTACAAATTTGGACTGACTATAGGTATGAATGTTAGTGTGAATGGTTCCCTGTGTCTATGTGTTAGGCCTGTGACAGACTGGTGACCTGTCCATGGTGTACACTTTGATAGCTGAGACAAGCTCCAGATCCCCTGTGATGCTGAATTGGATAAGTGGAAGAAAATAAATTAATTGCAGTGCTGGAACTGGATGCAGAGTGGTAACAGCATAGACTGTATATAAAAAATGGACAAAGCCTGCATAAATGCTAAAGTTGATTTTGGACTCAACGTTAGCATTTTGGGGGGTTTTTAGAGTCTGAAGTGATGGTATTTGGATGACAGAGTGAAGCTAGTGAAGCAAGTTATCAGCTAGTTTTATTAACACTATTCTTAGCCTTTCTACTAATTTATCCCAGTGGGCACTTATGATACTGCAACAAACAGAACAGAACAGAAAAGAAAAGAAAGTGCTGCTGCAAAACGATCAGTCACTAGTCCTTGTTTCACACATTATTCCATCGAAAATCTACAGCCTATGCAAAATGGAAACTACCCTCTTTTTTCTGATTTTTAACACATTTGAAGGTTAAACACTGGCAGCAGCTACTTGTTCACATATTTGCTATTGCGAGTGTTTTTGTCTCTTCAGCAGTTCTTGTCTTGCTCTGGACTATTCAAAAGACCTCCGCCTGTCTCATCTATTCTTTTGTACACTATGTTATAACCCTTCAGTCATGCCCACTGTGGGTGCTGAAGATCACATGCAAAGAGTAGAAGCCAGTAGAAGGGAGTTCTAGTCGAAGTCAAACTCTCAAGGACTGTCCTTAAAGCAAATAAAGTTTCTTCTCTCTGGGCTGCAGGCCTCTCGCTGTAACTCCACACTTTGGGGTGAAGTTAGCTGAGCTGCAGTTTTTGAGAATGAAAGGAAAGGAAAAACCGAAACCCAACTCCACGAGGGTCTGCCTGTCTGCTATTGTGGATATTTTTATCTGCCGCGCGTCTATGGCGGAGACACAGAGGGAAATACGAACCAGCCAACCCAAGCTGACAGTGAGGAGTCAGACTGTCAAGAGGTCTGCTACACCCCTCCAACCCCCACAGCCTCCCCACCCCCTGCTGCTACAACACCCAAATGGATTGTCATATCAGATTTAGGTGTATAGGTTATTACACCCTTGGGTTCCTGTTTCCAACACACCCGTCCGCATGGCAGGATTGAGTTCGAGGACTCTTCTTGTTTTCTTTCCTTAGTGCTGTTCCTGATTTCTTTTGATAAAGCAAAGTTCAGGCAACTCCCCGGATAAAGTTCAGGGATAATAACGAGTGCCGAGCATTTTTAGTCACTTCCTCTAAAATCCTTCACTGGACGTAAATGAAGGACAAACATATTTCTGAACTTGCTTTTGCACCATATAAACTGTTGCAAAAAAAAAAAAAAAAGTTTTTGGACTGTGAACTGAGAATATTGTCTGCGGTTCATCTACAATAAATCTTTATTATAGACAGACACATAAAGTTGCAAATCACACAGTTGTGATTTTTGTGTCGTTATTGAATTCACTGGTTGGAAAAACAGAATCAGTGGGTCTGAAATGTCTTGATTGAACAGCCCTCTTCAGAACAGGACTCTGACTCTTGCTCTAAAAACACGTTTCTTTTGAACTTTGGATCATTATCCTCTTGCCTCACTTAGACAACCTCTCCTAAGCTTCAGGTCATGGACCGCTTTCCTCTTC
Source organism: Simochromis diagramma (assembly GCF_900408965.1). Classification (NCBI taxonomy): domain Eukaryota; kingdom Metazoa; phylum Chordata; class Actinopteri; order Cichliformes; family Cichlidae; genus Simochromis; species Simochromis diagramma. Next base: position 1,219,298 of record NW_024387030.1, read on the forward strand.
TCCTCCTTCAGTAATTACAAAGCACAACACACATCAAGTAGCAAAGCTGACCCTAACCTGGATGGTTCTACCACCATGCTTCACAGTTTGGATTAAGCTTTTGTCCTGCAGTGACATTTTTCCATCGATCCATTCGCTTCTGCTTATCCTTTTCAGGATCATGGGGGGCCCTGGAGCCTAGATCAGCTGTCATAGGGCACGAGGAGGGGTACACCCTGGACAGGTCGCCAGTCTGTCGCAGGGCCACCACACAGAGACAGACAACCATTTGCACTCACATTCACACATATGGGCAAACCCCCCCCCCCAAACCCTCCTTTGAGCAAGTGTTTTAGCAACAGTGGAAAGGAGAAACTCCCTTTTAACAGGAAGAAACCTCCAGCACAACCAGGCTCAAGCAGGGTTTCAGTGCTGTAGTTCTGTCTGTAACCAGACTGAAATTAAGCAAAGATACTGTTTCCTTCAACAATCTGGAGCTGATGAGCAACAGCTTTGGCCAAGGAGTTTGGAAATAAACAAGAGTTTGGAAATTGGCCTCGAATTATTGTTTCCCTGGATGTTTTAAAGTAATCTGGAATACAGCCAGATGAAAGGGATTGATTGACAATAGTGTGAGAATATATCCAAAAGATCTGGGGAAGAAACTGATTTGAACTTGGACAACAGAACTGGGTGAGAGACTTGGAGTGGTTAAAGGGATACAGACTCACAACACAAACTTCTTTCTTCCTGTCTATACTCTTAAAAGTTTTTATGGAGGTGTTTGTATATAAAAAAAAAAATCACTCTGAGCTTTATTTATAAGCGATGTTATACCTAAAAACCTTGTAGTAATTGACATTTTTTGGCATTTCTGATTCATGCGGTGATACATTTGTAAAAATCTTTGAATTAAACACGTTAAAAAACTGGAAAAACAACTTTTGCACCTGATTTATGTTCTACAAAATTATGTTGGTGCAATAGTTGCCCTTACAATTTTAGCAAATTTGTAATACAAAGATATATATCCTCTGTTTAGGTAACCAACCGGGGAGTTTCGGGGTGATTTCTATTAGTTTATATCTTTAACATGTTTAATTGTAGTGTTGCACCTTAAGTCATCAAAGAAATCCTGCTCATTCCAATTTTTTTCTTGCAACTACATGAACCAAATTCAGCCCAAAAACACTTTTGTACAAGAACTCAAACTTTATTAAATCTCAGCCAGTGGCCCCATTCTCTTCACATACAGCAAATTTTCTGCTGAATTGTTATGAAGGTTAATTTGTTTCTTCCTGCAGAGAGCTCCACACTTCAGAGTCAAGGCTAGTGCCAAACTTCTTAGCAGAAGAGCCTACAGTTGCTATCATGCCATGTGTAGCTAATACATGTTATTGTAAGACAGAACAGCAATCAGAGTAATGCATTTAGTATCAGTTTATATGTTTCCTCGCATCTGCCAGTCTTGCAGTCAAAGCTGGGAAATTAACAGGCTATTAGCTGGCTTTACTTATGATATTATAGTATTCACATCAAACTATGGACACTTTCAAACACTTGACCACAGACTAAAGTGAGTCCTCCCTGTACCCCTGCATCAAAATGTAAAGAATGAAGCACTGAAATTTATGTGTATGCACTTTTCCAAATACACATAATTAAACTCCACTCTCAACGCATCGGCTGTTGCTTGACTCAAAGAAAAAACAAAAAAAAAAAAACCCCCAAACAATAACTGCTGGTTGTGGTCAGCTGTTCTGTAGCCTGACGGTGACAGAGTAATGAAAGGATATACGAGGATATATGAGGTCAAGTGCAGTTGTACAGTTGGCTTGGACTGTCCTATCATTATTTCATGGCAAACTAATGAAATAAAATAAAATCTCTGGATTAGATTTAATGTCTAAGACCACAGAAGAAAGTCGAAGAGGACAACTGATGAATTTCCTTGGTTCAGAAAAACATCTTCTCAACATCTGAGTCAAGAACACTCTGGAGGACATGTCACAGTCTACATTCAAGACACAGCTTCATGAATGAAAACAGAGGATTTACAGCAAGGTGCAAACCACCGGTTACATGCAAGAACAGGCAAGCCATTTTAGACCTTAACAGAGAACACCTAAAAGAACCTGCACCGAGATCTGAAGCATATCACATTTGTCAAACATGGTGTAGACGTGGGCATGTATGCCTGCCAGCACCACAGGTAGAGTTTAAAGAAGGGAAGCATGACCTCACAGGTGTACAGGGCTACACTCTCTGCTCAGATTCAGCCAAATGTTGCAGACAGAGCTCCACAGGGGAAATCAATAATCAGCCGACGCACACTGCAAAAGCAACCCAAGAATGGAATATTCTTCAATGACCAAGTCAGTCACCTGATCTCAACCCAAGAGAGCATGCCTGTACAGTTATTAAATACAAAACGGAGGGCAGCGAGACCCATAAACAGGCAGTAAAGCATCTAAAGGAAGGAAATGCTGTATATGGTGATTTCTATGGGTTCTAGACTCCAGCAGGTCATTGACTGCCAAAGATATAAACAATGCTTTTATTTAAAGGTATGTTAGTTCGTCTAAATACATCTGAGGCTCTGAAATGGCTGTAACACCTAAAGTAGTAATGCAGAATTCTTTTTAAACCCCTCAAGTTAAAACTGAAAGTACTTTATTCCTATATTTCCCTAAAAATCAAGTTTTTAACGTATTTTAGCTATCTGCATTTTCTAGATATTATTTTTTATTTTTTGCAGTTATCTATAATAAACTCGCTATCTTTGTGTTTCTTTGTATTTATGGGGACCTGGTGACCCCGGTGCTTACCTGGCAGTGTTGAGGAGAGGGTGCTGAGTGCCGACCAACTTCCTCAGGTGCATGGCAACGTTACTGAGCTCGTCACTGAGGAGGCAGCGGAGGCTCATGAAGGAAGTCGGATATCCCACGATCTTCTCAGCATCGGAGACAACTTTGCTCCAGTTTGAGGATCCAGAGCTGGAGAACAGACTCAGCGTCCTCAGACCTCCTCGGCTGGACAAAGCCACGCAGGACAGTCGTGACCAACAAGGTGAAAACATCTTCTCTCCTACTTAAAAACACTCGAGTAGCCCACAGCTGCTTCTGACAGCAGCTACTGCAAGTTTAAACCGCTCATTCAACCGCTAATGCTGCCACATGTCATTAAGCCGAACCGCGTTTAAAAATACGTAAAAAATAATCTCGAAACTAAACAAACATAAAGTCAAAGTCAGAATATACAGCTGTATTTCACTACCCACGACCTGCCACTGCAAGCCGCCATTTTTACACACGTGATACGTTACGTCGAAATACGTAGTTAGGGCTGTTATCACATTCCGCCACGCCCCTGCTCCGGAGAGCACGCCCAACCAAACTCCTTTTTAAAAAAGGGGTATTTTTTTCATTGTTTTAATCGAAATATCACAAGGTGAGTATATATATCATAAAATTTATATATATATATTTTTATTTTGACACAGTTTATTCAGCGGCAAGACCCTACATGTGACGACAGTGAAATATTACTGACATATTAGAGTCACTGAATTTGTAGATATGTGAGATTTTCTTTCCCAACCTAACCGTACAAAATGAACTGTATAGAAGCTTCTGCCTCAGCCAGGCAAAGGTAACTCCAGTCAGTAATGTTTTACTTTTACGGAGTATGTTCAATTTTCAACTTCCTCTTGAGTAAGTTCAAATTTAGAAATGTAACTCAAAATTTAGGCCTAGTGAGTCAGAATTTTGAGACGCTCACCTGAAATTGGCTCATGGGCAGCAAATAAATAAATAAATAATGAAAACACCAAAAGTCAGTGTGGAAAAAACTCCATATTGATCATTGACTAAAAGATTTTTTTTTAGTTTTTACTATACATGTGTTGAGATTATTTTCATTTAACACTTTTGTCTCTCAAATATGCTATTTTTTATGGTAAGTTTGTCATGGTTTTTCCTCCTAAATTTAATACTTTTATCTTATATAAGCATGCAGAGGTGAGCTATTATTATTATTATTATTATTATTATTATTATTATTATTATTGTTGTTATTGTTGTTGTTGTAGTGTAATTTATAAGCTAATCTTTTTTTGGTCAGTTGTTAATAATTGCACTGCTGTCAGCAGCCATCTGTTTTTTAAGAGGAAAATGTTTTATAATCCAGGATCAGAAAAGCAGGTGAGCAAACCAGTAAATACAGACCTTCAGTGTTGGTAGGAATCAAACTGGAATGTATGCTGGCGCCAGTGAAACTGACCGACGTAAATGAATATGTTATTTAGTTTCTTTCCACAAGTCTGAATGAAGACACTGAAGCAGAATGGAGTAAAATATAAATACTGACCAAATAAGGAAATAAAATGTGTTTTCGATTTAATCAAAACTAAACTTTAACACCTAAACTAAACATCTATCGTCACTCTCCACAATGATAGCTCAATATTTTGTGGGCTGTTTAACCATAAAAGCCTCCACACACATCTATGACAACAGCACTCCTCAACAGCAACAGCCTCCCAGAGCAAGACTGCAAAACATGCTCATTAATGGCGATGAACATAGCAAAGACCACGTGGTGTTGACCCATCCACCAATCTCCCCAGATCACATCAAACAGATGGATTTTTCTATTTGGAGGAAATCAAGCTAGTACAACCATTCCAGTTTATCTCTGGATTTTTGAAATGAAAATCCAGAGGTTACAAATGACTTAATTAGTTGAGCCTGAAACAATGTAAGATAATCTACTAATATATAGAAACAATTATTTTAAAACAAGCAAAACTGTAAACTGTCAAAATGTTAAGTTATCATTAACATGTGTTATCTAGAAGTGAGCAAAGATCAAGAAAGGTCTCTGCACAGCAGAAAGAGCAGTGTCTGTGGTCTGCTAATGTGAGGGCCCATCTGCTTTCCATTTGAGTTGGATGTTATTACATACACATTTGTAAAGCTGCTGAATGAGGGCAGCACTGCTCTGTGATTTAATGTGTTTTATATGTAATGTGTGATCATTAGAGAACATCAGTTCTCCTCAGTTTTGTAAAAAAGCAGCCCCCTTTCTTTCTTTCTTTCTTTCTTTCTTTCTTTCTTTCTTTCTTTCTTTCTTTCTTTCTTTCTTTCTAACTGACAGTGACATTATTTTGCTCCTGCTTCAAACAGCTGTGAGTTTCATATTCAGTCAGATTACAGCAACTTAAAGACATACTTCCTGAGATTTTCGGCCACTATGCACTCACTTTTGGTTAAATTGTGGTTTAGGCCTTCCCTAACTTATTATGTGTTTGTATTCAGGCAAATGTCAGATAAGAAAACCATGAATTTAAATGTCATGTCACGTACTTCAGCTAAGGAAAACCCCTTGAAAATATCAACTGATTTCAAACTGTAATAATGAAAAGTGAGCGTCCTCATGTTGCAGTTCATGTAACCCAATCTTTGTGACTATATAACCGTTCCACAGTGTGATAAGGTAATGCCCTCACAGCCTCAGTGGTTTAACAAAGCTTTCATTGAATCCTCCTCCATCTGCTTATAACAGGACTGCAGAGAAGTCTGTCAAGGACAGCTTACACAACATGGAGCTGCATCCTCTTTTACTGTAGCCACTTACAAAACACACACAGATACAACGTTCTTGTGTTTAGGCAGTAGGAAAACTGCACTTTGTAACTGAGCCATGTATTCCTTTTGGTGATTTTGAGCAAAGAAGGTTAGGATCAAATTTAGTTTTAGCAAATTTGTACCAGAATTCTACTGATTCATGTAAGATTGCACACTCTGAGAAAATAAAGTACATTATTGTATCTTTAGAGATGCATTTGGGCTGTACGCTCTAAGGTACTTCTCTTTTACCCTAGACAGGACTTTAAAGGACCTTGAAAAATCTGGATAAGATACTTTATCTATCCAAAAGTTGGGATATTCTCGTGTTACATCGGCTGGAATTTTAACCAAAAACTATTTAAAACTGTTCAAATAAAGTAGAATAGCTCAATAAAATAAAATACAATGTAACAAGACAAAAAAGCTAAATAAGTCAAAATAGAAGTAGCACAATTAAACAGAAAAAAGTTAAATAAAACAAAAAAGAGTTCAGTAAATAAAAGTCTAAATGAACTAAAAGAATATGATTTAAAAAGCTGAATCTAAACACTATGAAGTCAGTAAGTCAGTGAGCTCAGATATGAGTGGACGGTTCAGAATTAATAAAGAATTAAACTTGTCAGTTGTATTAAATGTTTTTATGCATCTTAAATAAAGGTATAATTTTAAAATCCAAGACTAGAAGTTTTACAGAATTTTGGTTTACATTGGGCCAAACACAGACCAGATGTTGAAAGACCTTAAAATTATACACATGTACCCTTAAGTCCAGTAATTTGCTTTAGGGTGTACACAGGTGTGGATTTTACATGTACAATCAAAAATTCACTTCGTCTGTAGCCCTTTTTCAAAGTGTTAGATTTAAATTACACTAAACCAGACTGCTGTAAACCTGGGGGAGCACATTAAAGAAAGGGCTCCTGTCATGTAGCTGAGCTGCCACTTTGCAAGGCATGGCAAGAGCATGCACTGTAACACACAAGTCATCTCACCCTGACCCCACATCACGGTTCACAGCTCCTGTTCCTGCTGATTTTCCGGCTCAAATGGGTGTCACTATGCCACAAGCAGCCTCAGCAGCAGCAGCACTCTCAGCAGCTTCCCTTATTGTAATTCCACTTTAAGGCAGAGGGATGCATGAACCTCACGGCCTTGTATTCAAAGAAATATCACAGAGTAAAGGGCAGCTGGATCAGTTTTGTATGACACAAAGAAAATGATGCATTTTAGACATGAGGAAAAAACACAATTTATAAACATTCAGTCACATTGTCTTGTTTAAAGAGCTTTGCAAGACCAGCATGTACCGGCATGAATGCACAGTATATGCGATAATGTGTATACTGAGCTGATACGTTTTCCTCCGGAACAATCAGACTCAATCAATATGGCCTACCATGATTTATTAGGACAGATTTTTTTTTTACTGTAGAATATTGGACGGTAATGGAACAACTGCAGTAAACAGGATTGATCAGTATAGTGGAAACCACATTGTATAGATCAGCTCTGGAATTGATTTACATTTAAACTGTTGGACTCGTGCTCACAGTTGTATTGGAAAGAGAAATGTCCTGTGGGACTTCTGTAGTATCACTCTCATGAATCTTTCAAGTCTCTGCAAACAGGTGTAATCAGAATAAACCTCAAACTAAGTAAAACTCTGTGCTCTTCTTGTCTTTGAGTTACAGCACATTTCCACACCTCCCTGAGCTGGCTTCTGGCTACTGTGTACCACCACTATCGCCAAGCTCTGCTTGTAGACCATCTGACCATTGGGGGGGGGGGGGGGTTACCTGGAGATAACTGCTGCTTTGCTTTGCTATATCCATGCATCTATCTATTCTGGAGCATATCCCAGCTGTCAGTTAATGAGCCAATTCAAGGATATCAAAGATATATTTTAAGAATTCCCCATAAGTGCAATGGGCATTGAACACTTCTTCAGCTACCATGCCCCTCTAATCTGGCACCAGCTCACAGTTTGGGTTCAGGAGACAGACACTCTTTCTTCTTTTAAGATTAGGCTCCAGTCTTTCCTTTTTGATAAAGCTTAATTAGGATTGGATTTGTTTACCCTGAACCAGCTCTAATTTATGCTGCTTAGGGTTCAAGTTGCTGGCATACTTCCCATGATGCACTGAAGATTTCTCGAGCTCTCCCCATCTTTTCTTTCTCCCTAAGTTTGTGTTTTGTCCTGTTTGTTGTTTGTGGCCTCTCTCTTTCTCCTCACACCCCAACCAGTCGTGGCATGTGACTTCCTCCTTTGTGAGCTTGGTTCTGTTAAAGAGGAAGGGAGATCTTAATATTATAGAGTCACATTATAAGGCCTCTTGAGATGGCCACTGTTGTGAACTGTTGCTATATAAATAAAAGTAAATGGAAATGACACAGTTCGTGGCCCCAGTTGGTCCTTTGCATGTTGAGAAATTAGTGAGAAAAAGCAACACTGTGAGGGCCAGATGGAAACTTAATTTCAGGCACGCTGCAGTTCTCTTCTGTCTGCACACACACACACACACACACACAGTTTATTTATGCACCTGCTCCACACTTTTCACTAAAATTCTCTTTGCAGGGAAAATCAAAAAGACATAGTTTCACTGAACCCCTGCAACACTGGCCGACCTACTGAAGCGCCACAGAGCTCTCTACCCACTGTACTTGCTCACTTCTTCCTACGCACTGAAACTTTGATTTTGTGGTGTTAAATGACTGAAGGAGAAGGGTTGGGAACTAACAGCATGATTAAATGTTGCTATGACCAACAGCAGGCTCCCCTGAAAAGGCTGGAGGACTGTGTGGGGGCACCTGTTTGCTGGTTACAGACTGTCACCATGAGGGAGCACCGCTAAGTGGATGTGACTGCTCTGATTGCACTCCATGGGAAAGCGAGAAGAAATAGCCTACCTCTGATCATCAACGCGTCATATAATGTTTCAGCGGACGCCCCTCCCCCTGTCTCGTTTTTTCCCCTCACTCAACCTCTCCTTTGACTCACAGAGGCGGCTCACCACTGGCGCACGGACCGTGGAGGATACGGGCAGAAGATGGCTGACTTAGCCGGGCACCGCAAGCCCTCGGCGGCATCACCAGCGTCACACGGGCCGCTGAAAAGCTGCAAGACTCCCGCCGTCTGGCGACTGTAAACAGCTGCCTCTCTCAACCCCTCCTCTCCCCTCCTCACCGCAAATATTGACAGAAGTATCACAGAGAAAACATGGCAGAGATGGAAAAAGAGGGCAGACCTCCGGAAAATAAAAGAAGCCGAAAACCAGCTCACCCAGTGAAAAGGGAAATAAATGAAGAGATGAAGGTAAAGGGGGATCTGTGCCCAGCTGCATGTGATTACGCGTGGAGTGGCTGTGAGGAGCGTGCATGTGTGTTGAAGCACTAGCCAGGCAGTGAAAGAAAATACGATGCACTGAAGTGCAATTGGCTGCGTGATAGTGAAACTTTAATTTATGATGTTTTGATTTATCCAAGTTCTATTGTCACATCCACGCTGAACGCCAGGCTCTAAGCGCAGCCTGCCAATACCGCCTTGCACAATGGATGCGGCACCCATTCACAGCTACTCCTCTACTATTAAGTTTTGAGTCAGTGGAGGAATACTGTCGCTTCAATTCATGGCATAATCTATCCGTTTGTGTGCCCTGCCTTTCATGGCTCACCCAGAGTTAATGGAAAATCCAGTGCGTCAGTGAAGGCGTCAACAGAGCTTCTACTATTACTATTAATACTGCTACACTACAGCGCAGGGGAGAGCAGCCAATGTGCATAATTAGTGTAAATCAATGGGGGAACACTGGTTTCCCCGCGATGCTTTTGTGGGTTTGTCTCTGACTGGAGATGTTTTTGTATGCCCGCGTTTGTGTGTGTGCTTTTGCTAGTGTGTTGACCAGCTGCCCAGAGGCGTGTGATCCAGATGTGCGTCTGTGAGCTTTACGCACCCGACAAGAGCACATTGTCTCCCGGGATCGACCTGCACGATTCTCCCCCGTCGACATTCAAACACACGTTGTTTCTATCCCTGTGTTTTCTATTTTTTTCTTCGCTCGGTACACATTGTGATATTTGAGCCGTGAGCGCCGTGTGGTTCATTATGGAGCAAAAAAAAAAAAAAAAAGGAAAAGAAAGTGCTCGTGGCGTCTGTGTGTGTGACAGAGGCAGGCTGCGTGTCCGCTTTGTCTACATCTCCTCATTGTTTGTACACATCTGGCCGGAGACGCAGAAGCACCCGGTGTTTTCACTGTTATGGGATGAATGTGCAGGTGATCACACCGAGAATAACTGCGGCAATTGTAATTTTTTTCTTAGGTTGTCAGAGGAGATGCGAGGGTGCTGGCTTTGAGCGAGTCCTGAAACAACCCTGGAATAAAATAAATAAATAAAAAAGAGCTTTTTTGTATGTAGACCCCTCCAAAATACCCCCGCGTTCACGTGTCACTGCTTCACTTATTTATTTATTATTATTTTTAACTGTACAAAGAGGGTAATGTGCACTTTACTGATAACAAAGCAGCTGTCAAAGATGCATAAGAATGGAGCAGTAAACTGTAATAATTTTGCACAATTTCAAACCAGTGCAATCTACTGTTATTGCCAGCATTTGCTTGAACAGATGCATGCCTTCACTTTTAATTCTCAAAATCCTTGTTTGTCAGATAAAATTCATCGTAAGCCTAGAGGAAGGAGAGTCCACGCTGTAACAGAATTTTAATTGAATGCACATTTTTTTGCGATGAAATGAGACACATTTTCTCAGGAAGAATAAAGTTAACCCCTCTCTCTCTCTCTCTCTCTCTCTCTCTCTCTCTCTCTCTCTCTCTCTCTCTCTCTCTTTCTTTCTCTCTGTCTGGTCCTGATGGCAGAAGGGAGGGATGCAGGGTTGTGGTGGTGGGGGCGGGTGGGTGGGGTGTGTGTCAGGCAGGGTTTTCTCCATGGAGAAATTTCCCTAGTTCTAGTACTAAAGGTGTTCTCAGAGGAGCTTTTAAAATGTGCCCAATGTTTCCCAGCTGCCTTTTAGGCAGAAGGAGGTGTCTTCCTGTCAAATTCTGTAGCACAAGTCTAGGTTTGATTTTTGTCAGTTCTGTCATTATTTCAGACGTCAGCTATCAGGCTAAAAATCTATTCGCAAAAGACACAAATTTAAAAAAAAAATCACACTGAATGTCTCATCTGATAATTTATCACTTTGACCAAGTAATTATATGATGCCAGTCATCAGTCAGAAATGATGTTTTATTTGCAGGTCTGTGTTTTGCTGTTAGATGACAGATTTTGTGACATGGGTCATCATTCAGGATTCAGCAGAATTGACATCTCTTGTATGTTTTGGAGAGGTGTCATGCCCGTTAAACATCTCATTTGAATGGCAGCAGCTTAATTTGTCATCACTTTTATTTTTTAAATTTTGAATATGTGAGCAAATAAAGCTGTCAGCTGCTTGTGGATTTTAAGATATGACAATAAATGCGTACGGCAGTGCAGCGGATACACTGTAGAGCTGTGCCGATGGTGTGGAGGGAAAAGTGATGCCGCCTCGTGACAACTCCAATATTTCCATCAATACCAGGGGAAGCTACTAAAGGGAGTAGCAGATGTGGTTAAGGTGTCAAAACACCTTTAAAAGGCTAAACAAGTTCGATTGCAGCTCCTTACACAACCTTGGATTTCAACTCTCATTACATCACACAAGCTGTTGTCTATACACAATTAATTTAAGACACTGATCCAGTGGTAGAAAGTTCCACCTGCGTGCAGCCTTCACTTTAAATACCATGATTAATAAGTGTAATTTGGCATATGCAAAACCTGGATTCAGCTTTCTGATGCTCCCTGCAGAGCTGCAGTTAATTAATATTATGCTGCAGAGTTGCATGATGGTTGCCTCCTTCAGAACACCAAGTCCTGAGTTTAAAAGTATTGATTTTCTGCAGAAAACTTTTAGGTTCATTCTGTTCAGAACAAAAACAGACCTGATTTGTTCCCGTCTCCTCTTAAGATTCCCTCATCTTCAATAATACAAACCAAAGCTGGAGGAAAACACAGAGGGAGAGAGTGAGGCACACAATGTGCCCTTTTGAGGGATCATACTCCTCTGAAAAACTAAACAGTCTGACAGTGTTTCCTTCATCTGGCTGCTTAATGTGCGCCATGGTAAAATAAGCCTCGGTGAGTAATCTAGGAGAAGGAGGAGTGGGCTTGGAGGGGATATGAAACGCTGGAGAGTGGGGTAAGAAACAGGGGAGAAAGGAATGTATACAGCACTGGGCTGGCTGAGCTGTAAAAACTGTAACCCGAGCGTCTCCGCTGTATCACATATCAAGGAAAGTAAAGGGAAATGAAAGCAGAGGAGAGGGAGAGGCAGAGGAGGAGAGAGGGAGCATGGGAGTGGAAAAGTGGAGAGGAAGGAGGAGGAGGCAAAGAGGAAACTTGGCGCGTGGATTCAGGAATTTTATCATGGTGTATTGTGTCCTGCTCTGGTTTCCACCCGCAAGGTATCCAGTTTCCACCATCATCATTACCACAAGCCCTACTGGCCATGTTTGGGTCTTACTGGAGGGGAAACAAGGGGGAAGACAGGCAGAAGCAGGGTCGGCTGCTGAAGTTGTGACAGAGAAGTGTCAGCTTGTGAGGCGAAAGTATCAGGAGTAGGTCATCAATAAGCTGCTAATTATCCTGCAGATTTAAGTGAAAGCTTGTAAGAGTCCCTGTGAAAAGGGTATTTTACTGCAGATGGTTTCCAATTGTTGACTGTATCGATCTGGGGTAGGCAATTCATTTTCCCAAGGGGCCACATGAGAAACAATAGGCGACACCAGTAGGCTTCTAGAGAACTAAATTTAATATTGAGCAGAACTAAGTTCAGCTTATTGGTGGCCTTTGGGAAATGAATTGCCCACCTCTGGTATAGATAAATACACTTAAACATCATAAACATACTGTGTGACACATAACCTGTAGTGCACAAAGAGGACATCAGAAATGGCAAGGATTTACAAAAACATTTGGAACTGCAACTCAGACAGTGAAGCCATAAAAATCCATGACTATAGACTGTATATAAAAGATGGAAACAGCCGCCGTGTCACCAGTTTGTCACCATGTTATTCTTTAGTAACTATATTTGAACGAGAGGGTCGACTATTTGCTAATGCTGGCAAGCTTGGTGAGCAAGGTACCACCCGTATGCAATGCACACTTGCTAATAAGCACTACAATTTAACTTACTAAAAGCAGTTGCACTGACTCATTAGAGTGCCCATTGATACGTTTAATTGCACCTCTCTCAAATTAGCCTAGCATTTACCTGTTGGTCTTATCATCTTCACCACTGAAAATGCATCAATTAAATTTTTAAACTGGGATTAAATGTTTGCTGTCCGTGAGTCCTCTTGGGTCTAAGTCAGCGGTTCCCAGCCTTTTTTGTACCACGGACCATTTTATGTCCAACAATATTTTCACGGACCGGCCTTTAGGGTATCGCGGATAAATAAAACCAGTACCGGTACCAAACAGAAGAAGATTTATTCATAACACATGGGAAAAGACCCAAGGAAACAGAGTTAACGATAAAAACAATGAAAAATAACAATATAAACAGAAAAACCCTGAAAACCATAAATGTCACACCCAAGCCTCAACTCTCACGGCCCGGTACCAAACGACTCACGGACCAGAACTGGTCTATGGCCCGGGGGTTAGGGGCCGCTGGTCTAAGTGACATAAAAGAGTAAGCATGAGGGTTGGTGCACATGTCTGCATGACTTCTCAGACTCATCCGTGGAGAATTTACATTACAATGCACCAGCTAAGCATGAGCCCTAGGCAGTCCAGTGGTCCGTGTCTTGTCAGGAATTGAGTATAATCTAAGCCTCAATAAAATAAAATATTCAAGTCTAAGGGTGAGTCAACCTCAAGTGGGCATTTGAGGAACTTGAAGTTTTCACACGTTTATTTTGGCTTCATTTTTTAAGCCCTCTATGTTGCAACTTGACGGGCATATAAGATGTAACCTTTAAAAACTCTCAAATCCACATCTACAGGGTCACAGTGACCCTGTAGCTGCTTCAACACCTCTTTGATGGATTGTCAACTGCATATGATAAGCTTCATAAATACAGTCCTGAAGTATTAGATTGCACTGGATGAAGGTGTCTGCAGTAATGTAGTGGCCTCTCAGTGTTAGAGATGGCAAACAGTAGCGTCTGCTCTGACAGCTCAGTAGAGGTGCTGTCGCTGTAAGTCACTGCGTTTACAAACAGTCTATGTTTATGTACTTTTGTGCCTATTTGTGAGTTTTCATAATTTATCTTTAATGTTTCCTTAATACACTATATGGCTTTGTCTTTGTTTTATCACTCTCACGCTTCCTGCTCTCATCTGTGCTCAGAGGGTTTTGCATCTTCAGTTTTCTTTAATTGTCTATAAATGCCATCTACCTGCCTGTGACTGTAGGTGAAAATTGTCCTATATTTGCATAACCCGACTTCGCTGCTCACGTTAATTAACACGCACAGTACCTTTGAAATAAAATAAATGTAGACCATAAATAAACCATTTTAGGAGAAAAGTAAAGGCGAAGAGCTTGGATTAGAGAGGCAGTCAGCAAACACAAGCAATACTTACTTCTTAGAGTACTTAGTACTTGGAGTACTTAGTTCTCCACCCATCACATGTTAGCAGGGAAGGATAAAAAAAGCAAGCCTGCTTCATAGATATTTAGTGTTATAATCCCCCCCCCAATGAATCATGGAAGGCTGGCTGTATCCGTTTAAATCTATGTTTTTGTTACATTTCTCATTTTTTTGTTTACTTGAAAGGGACAGAGCTCATAGATTAACAGAAAAATACCGGTAAATGAGCCAGCTTTAGACTTATGGGGTAATTTTCATTTACAGCCCTTGGTCTGTTCCTACAATAGCAACAAGAATATCAGTGATCATTCCAAACTGGATCTATCAGGTTTTCCAGTGACTTAGCTTCTAGAGGTTGCAAGTAGCCTAGAATGGCTGTTTCTGGATTATAAGGAGATAAAGTCCATAATAGTGGAGATACATTTTACATACATACATCATTTTTCCCGCAGCATTGCAGGCATTTTAAATCAGGATAATGATAAATGCTTAACTGGCTCCACTGTTTGTTAATTTTATCTTGTGCTTTTGTTTTATTGTTCTTATCTTGCCATTGTTTTACTATGTGTCTTCTTATTGTAAAGTGTCCTTGGGTGACTTGAAAGGCGCTCATAAATAAAATTTATTATTATTATTATTATTATTATTATTATTATTATTATTATTATTAAATCTGAAAGCCTGCAAGTCAACAAACCGATTCAGTAAGTCAGCTTTAGCGTCTGTTCCTGTCTACAGTGGGCTGACATTAGCCACTCGTGTACTGGTTGTAGCAGACCAACTCAACTTTTTTTGGTATGAATTCAAGCCTCACTGTAAAAGAAGGGTTATTCTATTTCTTCTTTTGTTTTTAAATACAGCGTATAATTATCTTTGGTCATTTCATGGCTTTTTGAAACCGCAGTTCTAGAGCCAGCAGTCAGTCCCTGCTGTCGTTCTTTCTCTTTACTGCTTCACTGACAAAAGAGCACATGGGTAACAGCAAGTAAAGTTGTAGTTTTCACTTCACATCTTCACCATTGCATGGAGAAACCAACACAGTGATGAATGTTCTGTCTTACCATCAGTCAGCATGAAAAAAAAAAAAACATATTTCAAGGTCAATGTCGTGTGAAGGTCCCGAGACTCTGAGACATCCACAGGGCTTGTTAAGTCGGGCTGAAGGGTGTGCTGAGGAAATTTAAAGGTACTTTTTGTCATTTCCATCACCAAATTTTAAGGAAAACTTTAACTACCAGAAGGTTAAAGGGAATAGATAATGCTACTTTCAGCTGCTCCATCATTCACGGAGGGTCGCCACAGTGGGTCACTCCACATCTTTGATTCGGCATAGTTGTTTTAATGCCACACGCCCTTAGTGAAGGCAAGAACCAAACAGGGTTTGTGTCTCCTCCTGGGATCAAACCAGATGTGTTTTTCTTATTATGTGAATTTTCTCACTGCATCTTCTGCTTGTACAAATCGATATTACTTGAAAGTACCTGCTGGTCCTTGTTCAGCTTCAATTGATAGGTCTTCTGCACAATGTAAAATAAAGTAATAGTGGTTGTTTTAGTATTGCTTTAGTTTATTTAAACATCGGAATTTTAACAATAAGTTCCTTTAAACAGATAATCCACCTTATTCTTTTGCATTTTCCCACACAGTCAGAGGTAGTCTTCTAACTGGCTTTTTACCTTCAGTTCTGCATTCATCATGTCGGGTTGCTGTGTTTGCTCTGTGGAGCTAGCCCAGTTTCACAGCACTGTTGCAGAACCTCCTGCTGCTTTCGTGTTTGATGATCCCATTGGAAAGATGCACAAAGTCCAGAAAACTTGTTCTTGACCAGGCTTTCCAGGGAGGCACCGTCCCCTCTGAATAACTCAAAACATGAGGCAAAACACATGCAGTTAGTCATTTTTTCCAGTGAAGAGCTTCTTTAAAATGAATCCATTGTTTTACTTCACCAGTGAGTAGTCTATAGTAATATTCCTCAGCAGGTTGGCTGCAAGGCATTATAAGCTATAAGTTTTTTTTAAAGGCTGTAAAAGAGAATCCACCTTAGAGAAACACCAATTTCCTCTGATTATGAGCAAAGACTTCAGTAATCGGTAACATCACAGGCATTCACAAAAGCTTTGGGAAAAAGATTTTGCAGGAACTTTAGGCTGAAGGTAGAATCGCCTTTATTTCTCTGTCTGCACTGCAAAAGCTGGAGACCATCATGGTTCTTAGAGCCTCCTTTAAAAGTTCATTTTTTTTTACCTTTATCGTTTTACAGCATTGGCAACCACCATCAAAACCAAGTCCAAATGCTGGTTAAAGATAAGCCGTGTAAACAACATCTGTTGATGCAAAACTAGAGAAACTGAACTGACAGGGAAGTCCAAGATTTATTTGAGGGAGGGAGTAATGTGCAATTTTGACTCCTCAGACTGAGATATGAACTTTCTTGAGATCAGCCAAAATCAGGAAATCAGCAGGAAACACACTTTGACCTCAGTTTTGTCCAAGGCTCTCGGAAGCCTTTGTGATTATTACAGCAGATAAACAGAGATTTTGTCCATTATGAACCAGATAAAAAGGCTATACATCCAGTGTAACATACAGATACCTGCAGCTGCCCTTCTGCCTCTTGCTCTCCGGCACATGCGGAGCCAAAGTTGGTGCCGCTGCTTTGATGAGCCGCCAACAGGGATTAGGTTCCCCTCTTAATAACGCTCCCCCTTTCTCGAAGTAGTAGGGTGACTTAGAGGACAGGATGGTAGGAAGGAAAGGGAGACACAGAGAGATGCTGTGTTTTTGTCTTGGTGATGTGGTTATTTTACAGCTACATCCGTTTACTCAGGAGTACATTCAGCTTGGGTTATGCTCCATCTCGTTTGTTCAAAAGGAGGATTTTCTCCTGGGTGATTTTGTTCCTCTCGAGGTTTCATCCTTGCAGTTGGGCTAATTGCTGCACTTGTGCCTGCCAATTTGTGCGCTTCGAGTCTGTCAGCACTCTGCCTCTTTTCAGGTTATTGTTATGTAAGTTGCCCATAAATCTTCCTCTCCATTAAGGTTTCATTAATTATTCCCATAATTTTAAAGAGGCCATAATGGGCTGGTTTACAGCTTTTTAATTTTATTTTTAGAATTTTACTGGAATATTATAGACTTTTTAATGTTAAAAAAGACAGACGTTGTTTAAAAAAAATAATGTCGTAGGCATGTTGTAGCACAGCTTTGAGTTTGTGTAGCTAATTTTTAAAAATTGTAATATTTAAAAAATTATTAAGACTTTACACTAGTAGGAGAATAGCTGCTTTGACAGGTGGCTTGTATTTTATTTGTATTTTCTGTGTCTTAAAATTAACATTAGATTATTTTTAGACGTATCTGAGGCATGCATCCATACATAGAATAGGTACATCTTGCTAGCCATGGTTGCTAGTGTTTGGCCCAAGTCACTCAGGACTGCTCAGCAACCCCCTGACAAACACCAGTTGCTTTAGAGAAATGTGTATTCCCCTATTAGTTGGCAAGTGGTTGCTGGGAGTCACTAGGTGAAACTGGTCACTAAGAAGTATATGTTGGTATATGGTGTATATGATTACACGGAAGACAGATTTTTCTGCAAATATCTTCCAACTACTCACTAATTGATAGTGAAACCGAAACGTATCACATGAAAATGCTCACTTAAAGGAGCTGCTCCTTTTAAAATGTCTGTTGCAGCAGTAAGGCGAATATTCTGTGTTTCAGGATTGCGCCATACTCTTTCAGATTTCTTCCATCCAAACATGTGACCAATTTCACCTAGCTACAGCCAGCAACTTCTCACCAGCTGGTTGGGGAATACAAATTTTCACGTAGCACCTGGAGGTTTTCAGGGTTTTCCAACCCGTGCGACTGAGGCCTTGATAACTTGGCCTTAGGGCCACTGCTGGTTACAAAAACCAGATGGCATATATAAAGAATGATTGTAAACCAATGGGGTACATCACAGTGGTTATTCTTATCTTTTATATAGAGACTATGGTAAGAAGCTATAACCTTGGATCCTATAAGGGTAGGCATTTAGAGCTACTCAATTTCATATGTTTAGACTAAAGTATTTTGACAAGTTCAATTAATTTATATGAAAACTAAGTTAATAATAATAATAAACTATTTTGCTAACTGACTGACGGTTCAGCCATAATTGAGGAAAGTGGTTACAGTTTCTCATTTGTGTGTTTTCTTTGTTTAATGGGGTTCTATAATATGTCAAATCTAGTAGTTTTAGAATTTATATATTTATATAATAAGCTAATAATAATTCTAATCGTTAAATGAAATGGTAATTAATTGCAGTCCTAATTTACTGTGTCCTCATTATCTGCCCCGCATGTGTGTGGAAGGACTCTCTGGTGTAAATGGAGCACAGATAAACACAGTTAAAGTAAAAAAAAAAAAAAAAGAAATTAATAAAACATGTTTAGTTAAAACGTCAGGAGGCGAAATTGTGACTATTTAATGGATGTGGAATGTGTTCACAGCGTGTCTTAGTGGGTGACAACAAGGTTATGTATTTAGCTGTCAGCACCTAACTTTAGCTCTGCTCAGGACGTGGTACTAAATCTGACTCCCAGGAACCTTCAGGCAGAAAAAGCACTGCTGTCACTCATCATTGTTCAAGCATTAGCGTTGTTACATCTGCACACATGAGCTGTCCTCATTAACAGCCTTCACTGCTTTAACCACCATTTTTAAAAAGCTCTGTGGCAAAAAAAAAAAAAAAAAATATGCAGGCTGCGATTATGAATGTTTGGATTAGACTTTAATTACTGTAAATAATCACTGCAAATCCTTTCATTGTTGATGGTGATGCTGTCTAACCTTGAAGCCCACAGAGCTCCAGATGTGCGCTCACATGTGCTTGCATGCTAGGCCTGCAGGTGCGGCATGCACATGGATGTTGTGCTTTGACTTCACCTGTTATTGATTCAAACTGTGCCCTGCACCTTTGTGCCACGCACTACCTACTGACCACCCCACCACAGCGGTATTTAATAACAGACAGATTGATAAATACTGTCATTCTTCATTAATAAAGCCATCCCTACATTTTGGCTTCTTTTAACTGCCACACAGGTCTTCCTGCACAGCACTGCAGAAAAACTATAGGCTCTGTGTGAACACAGCCAAACTGAGGTAAAACTGAGCCAAGAGTGGTGCTACTACTCTGAGGTACAAATACAAACACATCATGAATTTCTCCATAAAATGCTTAGAAATGGCCCAAATGTGCTGATGAAGCAGGAGAAAATCTGCCTCTGTCACTCCTGTGTGTGCCACAGTGTCTCAAATATGCAAACAGCGCATGCTACAGTGAATATTGTGTGTGTGAGAGCTCATTCCCACTTGTTTTTCCCATGATATAATACATATAATACCACTGTAAGCAGTATTCAAACTGCAGTTATCATTGGTGATTGAGTTTGTATTAAGTAATTAAGCCGATGCATCTACCTGTTGTCTGCAGACTGGAGCTCCATGCACACCAGGCCACACTGTGTCAGAAGCCATGAAAGCAGACTCTTTCTTTTTTTTTCAAGAGCTGTACAGGGTATTTTATTGTGAAAGTAAACCACCTTGCCTCCACCGAGACCCTCCAGATTCATTTTCTTTCCCAAATTAAATTCTACCCTCGGACACGGTCACTTTATCACCCACAAAAAAACACAAATTGATGCTGCAGAGCTGCCTCCATGCTACTCTCTCCTGAGAAATCTGGACTTGCCTAACTTTCTCTGTCTGATTACTTTGGTGTGAAACAACACAGGTCAGCATAGGCTGGTCAACACGAACCCGTGGCGTACAATGAGCTGATACCTCATCTTTCTACACCACCACAGGCTGTTGGAAGTCAGATGTTATTCAAGTGCATTTTTATTCCACGTGAGCCTTTCATGTACAGCTTTGTATCGAGTCTGAATGTGTTTTCCAGATCTGTGTGCGCCAAATCTTCCTTTTTAAAGCATTTCTTTTCTTGGTTTTGCACAGGTGGTTTAAAAAGCAACATAGTTACCTTAAAAAGGTCATTAAAATGAACTCAAGACAGACAAGTTTTATTACAAGTCACATGAACTTCAATAGTAGATGCCAACACTGCAGTATTGTTTGGCCTGTTGATATGATGCTTTTAAACCACAGCTGCATAAATGCAAAAGATTCAAGGCAACACGATGATGCTAATTGGTAGCTGAGCTCCTGATCATGGAGGAGGACAAATAAACAAACTCACAAGACATTTCATGCATTATACTAAGATATATAATGTAGAAAAGACAGTTATTCATTTTAATATGAATGTATACGTGGACAAAAACAGGGCTCAGGCTTTGTCCTGTGACCCATACACCGCACAGTTAGTAGCCTAATTTTCCCATAAACTACATCCCCATCCAACAAACATCTAAACAAATGAACTAAAATAATAATTGCAACACTCCTTAGTTTAGACTTAAACTTTATCATTAATATTCTCATTACTCGAGAAGAAAAACAAAGTACTGATTATTAAATCCTTAGCAGCGACCCTTATGACCTTTCTAAATCTAAAGGTGACCTTTCGCCATCACGCCCCTCAGCTTTTTGAACCACCTGCCTGAGGAGATAAAGCTCCATGACTTCCTTTAAATCACTTATCAAAATTTTTTTAAAGCTTTGTTTGACTTGTCTTTTATCAGCTCTTATTTTTAAATTATTTGAGCATTTTTCTGCTATAATTACTGTATTGCTTTTATTCTTTTAATGGTATTTATTAATTATTCTGGCATTATTCCACTTTTGCTTATCTGTCAGCCTCCCTATTTAAACGTGCTTCTTAAATAATATTGTTATTATTAAAAGGAGAGTTACCTCATAAGAAAGTAATGTTAAGTTAAATGCACTAATCGCACTAGCTGCTGCATTTTTTTTTTCGTCCATGTTGGTAACAGTTGTGCATAATGTGAATTAAGGCTGGCTGTGAATGTCAGATGTGCTGGGTGGCACTGATTCACCCTGACATGATCGCCCTTGCTGTGTCGTATCAATAGGAGCTGTTTGTAATTGACATTTAACTGCTTGTTGTAGTGATTAATGAGTGACGCCTGCTGCAATGATGAAATCATATACAGAAAAATTGCAACTGACCATTAAATAATGAACCAGCACCTCTGATTGAGCATGTGGCAGTGCACCACACAGTACTTTAAACTTTGAACTTAAAGTTTTTATTGTCATGAGAACATATGAATGCATTACCCTCACTATTTGGAAATAATCCCTTCAAAGTGCCAGCGTTCCCTCTATGCTGATAGTTTAGTGACCTGTGACTAATATCTTATCGCCAAGTCCAAAAAATTATGGCGGCTTTATTCTCGGTCACTGCTGAAGTCTGTTTCTAAAGGAAGAACATTTTCATCCATGTTTTAGAGTCAATTGAAAGCTGAACCATTTACAATAGTTTACAGTTCAGTGATCAGACGCTTCTGGGACCGTTCCAGCTGAGAGGTGCATGGTGATAATGGGCTGTATGCATTAGCGGGGTTATGATTTTGTTTTGAGTATAGTGCTTATTGACTGTGTTGTGAGAGGATGTTATGGAGGAAATACTTTTTAATGTTTCACCTGCATTGAGTTTTATATATTCATATTCACACTCTCCCTGAATTGCATCACAATTTGCTATGTCTGCGGTGACTGTTAGAACTTTATTGCTATGCTCAAATCAAGTTGGGTGACACTATGTCACAAGATGCAACTTATATCATTTACTGGACTGGACATTAACTATGAAGTGTTATTTTCTGCTGTATTAATTGACTTAGTTTGTGTTTGTCCAGCACTTGGGAATGCACAGAGAATCTCCTTTGTCTATGTTGTTTGTTGTTGTTCTTTGGCTAATCCAAGACTGAAACAATAGACAAAGTTTCGAATACTGAAGTCAGTGTATTTTAAAGGAATCCATTTGCTCCAGTCTGCTTTATGTACCTGATTCGTCCTTTTCTCTGACATTGGTTTAAAATTAACTCCTTGCTTTGGTCATCTCTACAGGGAGTGCAGAATTATTAGGCAAATGAGTATTTTGTCCACATCATCCTCTTCATGCATGTTGTCTTACTCCAAGCTGTATAGGCTCGAAAGCCTACTACCAATTAAGCATATTAGGTGATGTGCATCTCTTTAATGAGAAGGGGTGTGGTCTAATGACATCAACACCCTATATCAGGTGTGCATAATTATTAGGCAACATCCTTTCCTTTGGCAAAATGGGTCAAAAGAAGGACTTGACAGGCTCAGAAAAGTCAAAAATAGTGAGATATCTTGCAGAGGGATGCAGCAGTCTCAAAATTGCAAAGCTTCTGAAGTGTGATCATCGAACAATCAAGCGTTTCATTCAACATAGTCAACAGGGTCGCAAGAGGCGTGTGGAAAAACCAAGGTGCAAAATAACTGCCCATGAACTGAGAAAAGTCAAGCGTGCAGCTGCCAAGATGCCACTTGCCACCAGTTTGGCCATATTTCAGAGCTGCAACATCACTGGAGTGCCCAAAAGCACAAGGTGTGCAATACTCAGAGACATGGCCAAGGTAAGAAAGGCTGAAAGACGACCACCACTGAACAAGACACACAAGCTGAAACGTCAAGACTGGGCCAAGAAATATCTCAAGACTGGTTTTTCTAAGGTTTTATGGACTGATGAAATGAGAGTGAGTCTTGATGGGCCAGATGGATGGGCCCGTGGCTGGATTGGTAAAGGGCAGAGAGCTCCAGTCCGACTCAGACGCCAGCAAGGTGGAGGTGGAGTACTGGTTTGGGCTGGTATAATCAAAGATGAGCTTGTGGGGCCTTTTCGGGTTGAGGATGGAGTCAAGCTCAACTCCCAGTCAAAGGAGCTTGGAAAGAAAAGCGTCTGGACTTCTTTAAGTTGCTTGAAGACGTTTCACCTCTCATCCGAGAAGCTTCTTCAGTTCTAAGGTCAAATGGTGGAGAGTCCCAGATATAAACCTAGTGGGAGTAACCCCCCACAGAGGGGCAAAAGGACCCCCTGATGATCCTCTAATCGCCTGAGCCAAGGTGTGAAACTGGGCGTGGGTCCCAATCAGCCAGAGTTTCGGGTGTGTTCATTGTGAAACCTGGCCCCACCTTATCATGCAAATTCCTGAGGTCAGATGGCCCAGGATGTGAGTGGGCGTTAAGGCGTCTGGGAAGGGATCTCAAAACTGGATTATAGATGGCAGAGAGTTGGTGTCGTAAACCCCCGCCTCTGTTCAAAGATGGTCGCTCACAGTGGACATAGATGGCTTCTTTCACTCCTCTTTCGAACCGTCTGTCCTCTCTGTCCAAAATGTGAACATTGGCATCCTCGAAAGAGTGTCCTTTATCCTTAAGATGCAGATGGACTGCTGAGTCTTGTCCTGTGGAGGTGGCTCTTCTGTGTTGTGCCATGCGCTTGTGAAGTGGCTATTTGGCTGTGTAGAGACCTCTACACAGCCAAACAGGCGATTAGAGGATCATCAGGGGGTCCTTTTGTCCCTCTGTGGGGGGTTACTCCCACTAGGTTTATATCTGGGACTCTCCACCATTTGACCTTAGAACTGAAGAAGCTTCTCGGATGAGAGGTGAAACGTCTTCAAGCAACTTAAAGAAGTCCAGACGCTTTTCTTTCCAAGCTCCTTTGACTACGATGACCTGGATGACTGAGAACCTTCACAGACATCAACTCCCAGTCCTACTGCCAGTTTCTGGAAGACACCTTCTTCAAGCAGTGGTACAGGAAGAAGTCTGCATCCTTCAAGAAAAACATGATTTTCATGCAGGACAATGCTCCATCACACGCGTCCAAGTACTCCACAGCGTGGCTGGCAAGAAAGGGTATAAAAGAAGAAAAACTAATGACATGGCCTCCTTGTTCACCTGATCTGAACCCCATTGAGAACCTGTGGTCCATCATCAAATGTGAGATTTACAAGGAGGGAAAACAGTACACCTCTCTGAACAGTGTCTGGGAGGCTGTGGTTGCTGCTGCACGCAATGTTGATGGTGAACAGATCAAAACACTGACAGAATCCATGGATGGCAGGCTTTTGAGTGTCCTTGCAAAGAAAGGTGGCTATATTGGTCGCTGATTTGTTTTTGTTTTGTTTTTGAATGTCAGAAATGTATATTTGTGAATGTGGAGATATTATATTGGTTTCACTGGTAAAAATAAATAATTGAAATGGGTATATATTTGTTTTTTGTTAAGTTGCCTAATAATTATGCACAGCAATAGTCACCTGCACACACAGATATCCCCCTAAAATAGCTAAAACTAAAAACAAACTAAAAACTACTTCCAAAAACATTCAGCTTTGATATTAATGAGTTTTTTGGGTTCATTGAGAACATGGTTGTTGTTCAATAATAAAATTATTCCTCAAAAATACAACTTGCCTAATAAATCTGCACTCCCTGTAGATGAGTAGGCAGGGCTTATAAACACTAGGTTCTTTCTAGGGAAAGTGAGCTTTCAGCAGCTGGAGTTAAAATGGCTTGTTTCAGATAAAGCATTTACTAACTGGATGCCTAAAAGGTCAGCATAAGACAAGTAGAGTCCATAATTAAACACATAAGAGGTGGAAATGAACATAATGGTTCTCCTGTAGCATGTAAAACAGGACTTAAAAGCTAGCCTGAAATGACAAACTCTAGCCTTTGGATTTGTAGGAAGCCCCCTGGCACTGCAACCAGCCTAGAAACATTTTTATGTATAATGTTAATAAAAACAAACCTTGTGATTTTCTGTTTTTATTGTGGAGGGGATTACTCAGAATAAATATACTGCAGGCATATATTAAGTTAGGCAAATGAACAGAATTTTTCCTAATATGTTCCTAATTGGAATTGAAAGCTGGATCACTCCTACTAGTTGCATTTCCAGATTGGGAGGTCAGAATACCTCCATCAAGCTTGACTTAAAAAAATCCGAAGTGGGTGCTTTGAGCACCAACAGTTTGAAAGATGAGTGATTTTTTTTGTTTTTGTTTTAGACAATTGAAGACTCTCTGTGAAAATGTTACTACAGCACATCAGTACTCTGTAATGTGTTGTTATCAGCTGGTATTTCTAACAATGATAACCTGGCAGCTTGGATATAACGTCACTGCCACCTCTGTTTTCAAAGTAAATGGATCACAGATCTATATTAAAACAAGCCAATATTGATCTTCTCATCTACCTCTTGACAGGAAAGAGGATGTTAAATATGTCCTTTATCAGTCTTTATACTCTCATGCTAAGGACCAAAACAGTGTTCAAGGGCTATAAACTATCCATCCAGTCAATTTTGAGATATGGAGCCAGCTGTCATGGGTGAGGCAGGATACACTGTGGACAGGTCGTTAGCTTGTCACAGGGCTAATACACAGAAACTGACCATTCAGTCTCACATTCACACATCCGGTCAGTTTAGAACAACCAATTAATAATCCCATGCATGTCTTTGGACCGTGGGAGGAAGCCAGATTACCCAGAGAGAGCCCACACAAGCATTGGGAGAACATGCAACATGCACAAGAAAAAGGCCTAAGCCTGGATTTGGACCAGGGACCTTCTTTTTATAATAAGAAGATCCACTCGGCCACTGGCTGTCAATTCTAAAAGGCGGCCTTTTCCCTAAACCAATCAAAGAGCAAGTAAAACTGTGTCTGATAACAAAAACAAGGGGAAAAAAATTAAATGAAAACGGTACTACAGAGGGCACAAACCCCAGCTTCCTGGGTTAAAGTGTTGTGACTTTAACATTCATGCCATGGATGAATGCACAGAGGTAGGCCTCTGCTGCCTCAGTCTGGGTGATAGGTTAAAACTTTCCATCTGGCTACTGTCACTCCAAAAACCAATGAGTAAGAGTGCATTTGCATTCATATGTTTCTGCAGAGCCAAAAAGAAGGAGACACAATGTTTTGGTACTTTTTGATTTGCAAATTAATTTACCGGGTTGAAAAGGGTCGACTAAATCACCACTGCAGATGTGTTTGTTGAACCCAATCAGCCTCGTAGTGCAGCACCAACAGTGATCCAGGTAAATAGGTTGAAATAAGAGACCAAGAAAGAGCAAGGGAGTTTAACATTTTGATGTGAGACTGGGTTGTTTGAGTGTAAGTGAGGTTCCTGTCTCCAAGGAAGACTTATTTTTGGGTTTCTTAGCATTGAATGACATAACTGAGGGAATCAAGTGCCATTTAAGTGATGCGGGGAAGCTGTTTTAGCTGATCAGAAAATCTCAAAGACCAGTAACAGCATAAAAAAACATTAGTCTGTCCCTTATCTGCACTGTTACTGTGTCTTTACTGTACTGTACTGTTCCAGTTACTGTAAATTGATACATTTTCTATGCTGGTTACCATTCTGTGATAGGGTTCCCATTCTCTTTATTACACTCTGATAAGATCCTCCTCTTTTATTGTGCAGTGATAGGGGCTATTAGTTCAGCCGGCTGCACACTGCAGCGTTTGGACAGGAGTTTGCCCCAATTAGGTTGACCTGTACTTATGAAGAGGACATGCAGCGAAAACTCCACATTGCGGTTTTCTCTTGACACAGAGTTAAAATTTTGAGTGGGATCACAATGTCTCTCCTTAATTAGCTGAAGAAATGTGGACAAATCTAAAGAGCGAGTCAAGGTCTCAAGAGAGGCGCAAAAAAAATGCAACAAAATACCAGATTGCTGCATTAGCATTTGTAACAAATGACCTCAAACCTCATTTATCTTCTTCTTGTTCCAGCTTGGGTAACATTAATATTTCATGTGAAAATTTACTTTTTTTAAAAAAAGAAAAAAAGTTTCTGACCTTTAACTTGCTATTATTTGACTTTTACTATATCGCTGCTCATTAGTATTGTATCACTGTGTATAATTAAAGCGGGCTGACAATTATTTTTTAAGCCCGACTGTTCCTATATAAAGAGCTTTGTTCCTTCTCTTTGTGTTGCAGAGTTTTGCAGAGAACACCATGAATGAGCTGCTGGGCTGGTACGGTTATGACAAGGTGGAGCTGAGAGACTCTGACAGCCTGGAAATAGGGGAGACACCACAGCACATCTCTGTCCTCAAAGGTATACAGCTTTAGTGGAAAATATGATCAGATCATGTTTCATGATCTGATCATACAGGCATGTTGTTTCTGTGTTAACAAGCAAGCCTTATTATGGAGCCATCAGCAGATTTCTGTACTTACTTTTGTCTTTACTGGATTTTGGTGCCATATAAATAAAACTGAATTGAACTGAACTGAAATCTAGTCAATATAACCAATATAGCCTGAATATAAATGATGGGTGTAATCTCTGGTTTCTGTGGTCCCTTTCTAAATACCTAACTTTACTTTATTTCCTGATTTTCTGGAGAGGTCCAGTTCAGTGAGCAAACAGCTGGTGAGCAAATCACCTTTTACTCAAAGTGGCTTTGCCCTCAATTCAGTTCAATTCAATTCAATTCAATTCAATTCAATTCAATTCAGTGCCAAATTACAACAACAGTCGCCTCAAGGTGTTTTATATTTTAAGGTAGAGACTCTACAGTAATACAGAGAAAACCCCCAACAATCCGCTCACTCTCTATGAGCAAGCATATGGCAACAGTGGGGAGGAAAAACTCCCTTTCTATATGAAGAAACCTCTAGCAGAACCAGGCTCAGGGAGGCGTGGCCATCTGCCACAACCAATTGGGGGTGAGGGGATGGAGACAGGACAAAAGACTCTTCCCTGTGGAAGAGAGCCAGAGATTAATAATGAGTAATGATTCGAATTCTGTATAAGTAAGTGAAATAGTTGAGTGAAGAAGAAACACACAGTGCATCATGGGAAGTCTTTCATGGGAAGTTTTAAGCCTGTATAGTTTTACAAGGCTGTAAACAGGTTTATTTTAGCTTTCAAATCATACTTTTAAGGATTTCATCCTATTGGAACTGAGTCGCCTTTGGAGCCAGCCTCAAGTGGCCACTAGAGGAACTGCAGTTTTTGGCACTTCCACTTTGGCTGCTTTTTTATGGGTTGTCATATTTACAAGATGTTTAAACTCTTTTAATGTCTTCTGAATATCTACTTGCCAAATCTTTTGTGCAGCATAATCTTTTAATCTGCTACATGTGCTCAGAGCTGAATAACTTTGCAGCCTGAATAAGAGAAATCACACTAAAACAAACATTAAAGTTGTACGTTTACAACCAAAACAATGAGCTGAGTGATGCTACGTCAGTTGATTTCAGAGAGGTCTGGATTTACCTTAAAATCCAGTCATTTTTTAGTATTTTTGCTTCTACTTTGGTGGAAAATATTGAGTCATAATTTAGGTGAATCCTGGGCATTTACACTCAGAGTATTTGCAGCAAATGCTGCTCATTAGTTGGTCAGTAAATGCTTTATTTTACTTAACTTTTCCCATCTAGAAAACTCGTTGCCAAAAATCCCAGCTTCAACAGAGAACAGTGAAGGCTCTCCGGATCGAGCCAACAGCTTTCATTCGTTGCCAGCCTCCAGGAACGGACTCACAGAGACCTCCACCACGCCGTCCACCTCCACGCCCAGCACCAAGGAGCATGGCAACCTGCCCATCATAGTCCCCATGATCCCTCCGCCACTGATCAAGCCCCCTGCAGGTACAGAGCACTAATGCCATTTTGGAGAGATTAATGCAGCAGATTAATTGATAAAGTAGTTTAGACTTGCATGTAAGTATGCATGCATGCATGGCCTTGATTTTTCAAGAGCAGTAAAACGTGATGCCTTCTAGAAATAGGAAAAAACTGTTTAAAAGTTGGCACACCAGCCACATCACAGCTTGTGTAGAAAGTTACAACTGTTTTCTGCTTTTATGTTACGAGGAAGGTTACTTATTAAATTTGCAAAAAGATCAAGGTCATTTTCAACCCATCGCTGATTGCTAATATATTCACTCAAATGCCTGAAAGCAAGCAAACACACACACACACACACACACACACACACACACACACACACACACACACACACACACACACACACACACACACACACAACAGTTGTGTCTCCAGTCTGAAAAAAGAAATGTCATAGACTTAAACCACACCTGCTCTCCAGACAGACTGGGTTGCAATGAAGATACCTAAATGCTGATTCTCCAGCACTTAGCATGGAAACTCAGGATTTATGCAGTTATGAAGGTTTCGGTTTGTGCAATGGTCTGAAAGCCTTCGTATCAGAGCAGAGGCAGGCGACTAATGAGCTAGCTACCTGCTGTACACCTTGTTTTTCTCCACCTGCCCAAGTGTCAATATTACCCCATCAAGTCTCTGAGGAAATGTCCACGTTACTCGGCCAGACAGAGGGCTTCATTATCCCTTGCGTCTGCTGTGGACAGGAGGCTGGTACGCCCCGGCGAAGGGAGCAAGCCTCCTTGGCATCGCCCAAGAGGAGTCCCCGCTGGCCCTGCCTAGGCGGGGAAACAGATGGTGCGGTCCCACTTAAAGCCCACCAGCACCAACTAACTACCCGGCCAACACCTCCCTCAACTCCCCCACCCTCCACCTCCACACATACACTGAATTATTCATGTGCCCCCGCAAAATCCGACAAAGGACCTTTTGAGGTGCAGGTACGGCGAATGACGGTGGCATTTAGTACGGAGGCTGCATAATTACTGCCATGTTTTTTTTTCCCTGCTCATGCAGATGTGAGTGTTTTCAGATGAGCTTGTTAGGATGTGCCAGGATGTGGGAAGGCGAAAACAACTCCACCTCAAGATGTCTCTTTGTGTGAAAATGTTGAGATACTGTGAAAGATGTTGTGATTTCATATTGGCCTTCGATCCTGATCATTATGCTGCGGTGCATGCATTTTTTCGAGCCACGTACAAACCCTGATCCACCCACTCAGTCAGCTTAGAATTAAGATATTTTGTCTTTTTTCTCTTATCGCTGCAGTGGGCAGCTATTCAGATAGACACAAAAAGGCAGAGAGAGTATAGGAATGGGAGCAGAGGGGAAGCTAAGCCATAAAATATGCATGTTGGGTCTGCTATGCTGTCTTTAGTGCCCCAGGGAGTTATTCCTTTAATTGTGAGTTAGTCTTTACTTAAAATCTGATGGCCCTGTAGATCCATTAAGCTCCACAAGAGGTGAAAAGCCTGGCCAGCGTGCGATAGGGAGGTGAACAGAGGTGAAAGACTAATGGGCCTGCGTTTTTTCGCCCTCACACCCGCGTATAGTCATAATGTGATAATTGGGAGATACTGGAGGGAATCTCGGAGGATCTCTCTCATTTCAGCAGCGGCGGCACTAAAAGCCCGCAGCTCATCATCAGCAGTCACAGTTTACCGCAGAAGAGGCATTTCGCTGTCACTGAGGGTCTGTTAAAATAATTTGTTGACCACACAGCAACGCGGCAACTGCATGCAATACAATTACATTCACGGTTAAACAAGGGAATACATTTGTTGTTGTCATAAACATGATTTCGAGAATTAAAAGGGGAATGTGAGGGGGTCAGCTGCAGCTGTACTGTTTCATTTTCCTTATTTTCTGTCATATATACTGTAACAATGCTTGGTGCTCATATTAAACACGCCAAACAGCATATATCCTGGAGTCCTATGAGCCAAAAGCTCAGGCTTCAGAATATTCTTAACCCTCCTTTTTGTTCTCTATGCTTGCATCGAAATGATGTCATAGAGAGGTGATATTTCTAATATGATTGACTGATTATGATTGATTTCTAATGATAACTGTGAATGCAGTAGCTCTACTCACCAGCAGTTCAAGTCATCAGTTTGCGAGAGGCAGCCAATCAGTAGAAAGTTAGCCTTAATGGGAGCTAAATCAGCTTCAGCCAGAGAATGAACTAATGTGCTGCTCCGAGGCTCTGCATGAGATAAACGAGGACTATTTTGAACTATGAATTATGCAAAGCTACTCTACTAGAGTCCAAGAATAACAATACCCAGAAATTACCATAACTGGTCCCCTTTACCAGACAGATGAGCCCTGGATACCTTTTAAAAATCCTTTTTTAAAAATCTTTTTTATTCCAGAATAAGCAGAAGTCAAGATCACTATATCTCGCTGTAAATTGTGGTAGGCCGTTAAATGTGGCCTAAATCCACACACTTAAAATAATACTTTATTTTTATTTACGAGTCAGTCCCAGAACAGAAATTTTCATTATGTGCTAATATAATGTAAAAATGCTGCATACTACTGTAATTATCACTATGTAGCACCTTAATTCTGCCTGTTATTTTTTTATCCCCATGTGGCCTACATGTCCCTGCCTCTACTATTTGTTTTTTAGCCCCAATGGGGCTCAAACAAAACATCCTGAAACAGTCAGAAAGTCAGAAAGTGAATTTCACTTGTAGCACTCAGGACAACTAATACAACTGCTATTTCAATATGAAAACTACCACTAGCTAGATAAAAGACAAATTCAATTCAGTCTCATTTATATGGCACCAAACCAGAAAAACTATCACCTCAGTGTGCTTTTTATTGTATGCTAAAGACCCTAAAATATTAAAAAGGAAACCCCAACAATCAGATGACCACTTATGAGCAAGAACTTGTAACTAACGTCAGACTAAGGCTCAGCTGGGGGAAGTCATCTGCCACAAACCGGTTGAGGGTGAGGAGAAAGTGAAGTGTCAAACACATGCCTGATCAAACTTCTCTACAAAGGTCAGATCTGCAGTTTATTATTTCAGCTTGTTGAATTGCAGTTATGCATCGTATCTGCTGTCTGTGCAGTTAGAAAGCCTCGTCTCTAAATGAATTGTTACATGCAGTTTGTTTGCAATTGATATTGCAGTTGCTGTGATGGACGGATAGAGAAGATCCAGCCACACTCATATATGAAAAGATAAGCTCTAATCTGACCATGATTCACTGCATCGCTCACAGTTAGATCATGCGGCCTGTGGTGCAGTAAAGCATTATACAAAGCTGATTTATTTTTACATGTTTATTGACTCTTATAAAAGTCTGCTACTGATCTCAGTAAATGGAAATGGATGTCCCCTTCCCAGTGTGGATACAAGAGGGCGACACACTGCAGACAGTGCTCTGCAGGAAATGCAGGAAAAAGCAACATCAAACAGATTGTTTTCTTCTACTAATCTACTGTGGTGTAATTTTTATTCATTCGTCCTTTAAACTGACAGTATTTTTGTGCTGTTGCATACTAGGAATATAGCGCATATTAATGTCATTTAAAAAAAAATATTACAATGTTATTGTAAACACTGTGGTTATATTTTTAAGGGCTGAATTCCATTAGTTAAAGTTCATAAATGTTACAATGAGAGCAGTAATAAATTACAAGTATTCCATAAGGCTTCAGAGTATGTAGGACTTTTCTGGCTCCTGAATTATTTTTCTGAGGGGGGAGAAAAAATATCCCACACAGCATCCAAATGTGAACGATGAAAGGGTTCAAAGAAGCCAAACTAGTCTTTGTTACCAGGCTGTAAGCATGTTTATTTCTCTTGTAAGGTTCAAGATTGACTCACTTCCGTGAGACATTAGAGGAACTGCACTTCCATGTTGGCTTTGTTTCTTGCGTGTCCGCTTGGAGAGAGCGTACAGTCGGCAACACACATAACCTAGAAGTAGTACCTTGAATAGCGCTTTTCTACTATAAGTGAGCACTCAAAGCAAACCTTATGCATCAAGTGACACACATTCACTTTTTTCCTGTACATAAGACCAACAACCTTCTGAATGGTACCGTACGTGCTCTACCACACAAGCCACAGGGCTGCACAGTGGCACAATCCATTACATTGACTATGTAGCATGTTAAAGATCAGGTGATGTACCCCTTCTGTTGAGTAAGTCTGGCTTAGGTGTATTCATTTGTAGATGTAATTTCTGCCCAATTATGCATTATGCAGACAGTCGCCGGAGGTCACGTAGCACTAAAACAAAGCCATAAGTCATAATAACAGGTCGGAAAACGGGTCATGTGCGAGGGACGTGACTAATCAGGCAGGGACTCATCAAGGCATCTAATGTGGGTGTCTGCATCATTATTTCCAAAAGTCCCAGAAGTTCCAATTTCTTCCTGTTTAGATTTCAAATGCTACACATTTCAAAATGAAAACATATCATTAGTGTGGATGCGGCCCAAAGTGTGCCTGTTTATTTAGCAGTTAACAGACATCCTATAGCTCCAGTCTTTGCTGAAACACCATAACCTTAATCTTGTTGTGAACCTGTAATGTGAATATATGTTTATCACAGCGACTGCCCTTGTGGGCTAAATTTGTATATGTATTCAGTTTTTCCCCTCATGTTTATTAATTTTGTTCTTTTTCTTCCTTTCCTCTGCCCTAAAAGTGCTCTCGTCATGAATAATTTGGGAATTACAAAAATAAAAATAAAGTGTGGTTTCACATTAGGTTTTACTGTTTATATGGAGACGGTGGAAATCAGGCTTGTGTAACACGGAAAACTTTTAACTCATGTGTTCCATTTGTGTGAAACACGCCTCGCCAAACTTACACCTTTGATGGCACAAACTATCAAGAGGACGCTACACCTCACAGAGACTCCTGCGTCATCTTCAGCAGCAGCAGAATACATGCTTTTGTCCCTTCAAGTTCTCTAATACCCACAGAGCACAGCCATAAACAAGCATTTTCCCATATCCCAGGCTCATCCGTTGTGGCTACATTTATCCATGGCAGGGCTTCATTATAAATCCTGCAGTGGTTTTGTGGCTTGAGTCTTGAAAAGTTTTATCCAGTTGAGCAGCTGGGCTTCATCAGTGGAATTAATGCCTTTATGGTTTGTGTGTTTAATACGTGTAGTTGCATACTTTGTCCCTGCCATGCACTTTTTACCTTCCATATAGGATAGATTGTAATCAGTATCAGGCTCACTTTGATTACAGAGTTTGAGAATTGTACCACAAGGTTATTTTATTGGACATCGTATTAGAATATAGTAAAAGCCCTTGGTGTAAAGAGCACATCATAATGCTCATTTCATTACCTCTCCTTTTCTCTGTAGACGAGGATGCGTCCAATGTGCAGATCATGTGCGCCTGGTGCCAGAAGGTCGGCGTCAAGCGCTATTCTCTGAGCATGGGGAGTGAGCTGAAGAGCTTCTGCAGTGAGAAATGCTTCGCTGCCTGCCGCAGAGCCTATTTTAAGAGAAACAAGGTAACATCCCTTCCTTTGTCAACAGCTTGACTCTTTAATATGATGTATTTTAGACACTTTTCAGAGACTTTGTGTTACTAATCTACTGGTGAGGCCCAGAGAAGAAAGTGAAATCCCCTTCCCCCAACAAATATCGCGATAGGTCTGCAATTGTTAGTATGATAGGAATGGTTACTGGGTATAGTGTGAATTGGTTTAATAGTGTTCATCATCTCAGAATGTGTACATGTTCCACTCTGAACAATACTGATGCTTGGTCAGGGTGCCAACCCCCCCTTTAGCCTCATTTTCTCACAGTATCATTTCTCCTTAAGGTGAACTAAAATTTGAAGGAAATGTGTATTTCCCGGCCAGCCCCAAGTGGTTGCTAGAGGTTGCTAGCAGTCACCATGAAATCTTAGACTTACCCCTATTCCTGCAGGCTTAGAGTGACATCCTTAGTAACTGTTAGTCGCTAGGAAAAACAGTGTTTTTCACAGCCATTTGGCAAGTGGTTGCTGGAGGTTGTTGGTGGTCACAAAGAGGTTTACTGTGCTGCACTGAAAACCTCTTCAGTAGTTTTTGCAGGTTGCATGGTAAAAGATGCCAACTTGTTTGCAAGCACTAAACTACTTGCAAGCATTAATGAAACTGCAAACTTCTTCAAAGTAAAAGTTACCCTTTTAAATTAAAGCGTTTTACTTTGATAGAAAATCTTCTCCATTTCAGTTTTGGTGCAGCAGCCTTTGTTACTAATTTCCCCCAGCGACTGCCAGCAACATTTTGCCAACAGGCTGAGGAATAAACACTTCCCTAGCAACTGGAGGTTGCCAGAAGTTTACCAACCAGTCTCCTGGCGTGTATGACTTGCAACCTAACATCTTGATTCTATTCACACATTATGTATCTGTTTTACTGTTAGGAGCAGAGTATCAGCAATTAATATGGTTCCCAAAAACTAGAATATCACCCATCAAGCCTTTCATCTTATTAACACACCATATTCTGCCGTATGTGAAAAGGAGCTGTCTAAGCTTCATCTTATCAACCTAAATTGTGACTTGGTGCAACAAAAGGTTAAATCTTGTTTAAAAATGGCACATTTTTGGCTACAAACCACATTAGCAAATATCAAAGTTGTTATTGTGTTGCCATCCCTCCCCCTCCAGTTACTGTAGTTAAATACTCTCCTTTCTCTCTTGTACCAAAGCTTGGATTTATAAGGAATTATACCGTGAGTATGATGTTTTACTCTCCTGCTTGTCTGTCCTAAAATCATTCAAACATAATCACTCTTCAAGCACTGCACTGAAGCAGGAACCATAGGGGAGCACTTAGACTACGTCTCTTCATTTCAGTTAGTGAGATTCAATTTTTTTTTCTGACACTTTTTCCCCAAAGCATGACAATCAAATTGAGCCTTGCATCTACTGTACTGTTGTATGTTTTTAATTTTTTACCTTTGACACTTCAGCTCATTTGCTTTCATAGCGAGTTTGTAGTTTTCATTGTACTGAATGTTGATTCTGTTGATGTCAAGGAGTCTGACGTGGTGAATCCTCGCAGGGGAATATGTGACAGTTACAAAAAGCTATGAGTCTTTATATCAGATCAAAACGCTTCTTTTGAACTGGTTTTATTTTGATCTCTGAGCTCCAGAGGAGGTCAGAAAAAAGGTATGTGTCACGCGGTATGCAGCAAAGTAGGCGAGGCAGCTTCATATCAATCAGAGATCAATCAGGGAGGCTGTAAACAGGACATCAAATACAAGATTCATCGCTGTGAAGGAAGCCCCCTGCTATGAATCAGTGGGAGGGGGCCTTGTGTGAAATTATCCAGAAATGAAAGGCAGTTTATGTAAAGTTTACATATACATCAAAGAAACAGAGTTAATAGAAAATATAGTTTGCACACGCCCCATATAATACATTTTGGAGGCCTCGGTACATTTTGTAATTCCGGAATATCTCCTCTGTTAGACTGCTCAAAAGAAAATGTCCAAAATACAAATTTAAATCTTACTTTACACTTTGGAGGTTTATGCAAATAAGTGCATGTTTAATGAGATTAGACCACATTTGCAAATGTAACCTTCAAGTGACCAAGTGGAGTCATTTATGATCCCGGTCGTATAGTTATATGTGCTGTTGTGAAACGATTCCTGACGTGACTTTGTCAGTCTACTGTCAGCCCACTGGTGTGGCAAAGATACCGGAAAGTTGTGTGAGGTCATTTATAGCCCAGGAAATACATGCACTAAAAAAAAACTATTGTAATACTCCACTTCTGATCACTACACTGTAATCTTTTGCAGTAAACTCTGGATAACAGACTGTGAGTAGAAATATCTACAGCTGCAGGAGGAGCAGTAGATCTCCCTTGAGGTAGATAATTAATAACCAAAGCGATGTTAAAAACTGCTTAATTTTATAAAGACGAGCAACGCCTTTTTGCATAAAAAAGGCTGAAAATCAAAATCATTGCATTAGAACATTTTAGAGCATGAGTCATGGATAAAGTAAACAAAGGCGTGAATTAAATATAATGAGACTGTAAAATCACTCACTAATACACACTCACTGGCTACTTTGTTAGGTTGAATTGATCGTTATTGCAAATCTCTAATCAACCAATCACATGCAAGTAATTCAGTTCATTTAGGTAAGCAGACATAATCAAGACGACCTTCTGAAGTTCAGGCTGAGCATCAGAATGGGGAAGAAAGGTGATTTAAGTTACTTTAAATGTGTTAAAGCCAGGTGGGCTGGTATGATCATTTCTCATATTGGTGACTTACTGGGATTTTCCCACATGAGCATCTCTATTGTTTACAGAGGATGGACCGACAGTTTTCTGATTAATGGAGTAATGAGAAGGGAAAGGTCTCAATTCAATTCTGTTAAAACCTTTAATTCTAGTATGTTTACAAAATTAAACAATTTGGACTTCATCCAAAATGTCGATATATGTTCTGGAAAAGTACACACATCAGGTAAATGTTGGCTGTTTACGTTTCCAATATACAATACACAAGACTAATGAGCTCTGCATTACATTCTGACCTTATCAATGACATTTTTGAACAAAGCGGAGCTGAAATGTATTGTGATGTGTGTTGAGAACAAATACAAAGAAGCAGCAGTAGTCTTTCCACTTCTCTGCCAGCTCTCCCCATTAACCTGCTCCAGATTTCTGACAGAAATTTTCAAAGCATGTCGTACGAGTGCGGTGACAGCTCCTCATGCAAGTAATAGTTTTAGAAAAGTTCAGACTTTAAAACTCAAAGTGAGGGGAGGGATAATATTAGTCTTGGAAAAAATCTTTTACATTACGAGTTCTCACAGTCAGCCTGTTGTTCTGCTGATGCTTCAACATGCCCTTGATTATAATAACAATACTATTATACATTAATATTGTACATTTCTACCCCTCAGCTGCAAAATGATTCATCAGTGCAATCAGTCGGCTGCTTCTTCAAAAACACTTCATGAACTCGACTGCTTGATGCGATAACATTTAATTAAGTATTCCACTTTAGCCTAACAAAGCACACAAGCCTCTTCTGATATTTAGCCTGTTAAAAATTAAAGGCATGTTTCGTATGGAAGTCAATTTCTGCCAAATGAATAACAAAAGAGGCAATATCTCAACGTCCAACTTTAAGCTTAAAGTTTAAGTTTTGCATGACTTTTAAACCCAGACTCTGCGTTATTTATTTATTGGTTTATTTTAAATGATGTAACTCATATAATCAGGAACATTTAAAGCTCCCAATGATATGAAAAAACAAAATAAAAACCCCAAACAAAACAAATTTCCAACATATTTCTCAAAAAAATACCTCTGAAAGACCACAGCTTGGCCTCCTAGTTTACTACTTACAGTCCTATTTACAAGGCTATGGACTGATATTAAAGTAAAGGACAAACCAACATAAAGTGCTTTAGTAAGGTGCTGCAGCATCAAATGCTTGCAGAACAGCATCAATGCACATTGGCAATTATTATGCAAGTTTTGGGAACTCTACTACTGGAGTGCCAACCCAGTATCTCTCACAGGTATTCATTTAGATTGAGATCTTGTCTCTTTAAACTGTCCATTGAGTCCTCGTGCTCTAAAGATGGGTGGCTTTGTAAGTTTGTAAGTGATGACTCAAATTGGGATAAAAATATATCATCATAGGACAAAAGCAATGACTCAACACTACTTTATGACCTTTTCCTTTAACACGTACTCACCACCAACGCATGGAGAGTCAGTTCACTAGCGATGCCTTTTAAGGATGATCAAATATCATTACAGACTGCATCTAAAGAGTGCTCCTCACTTTCTTATACAGTTCCATAGACACCAGTGCTAGTGGTTCTAACTTTGGGGTGAGCATTTCTGTGATGGAGATCCAAGTGTGGCACTAGGTCCAATAATATTCAGCTTTTTTGTTCAGTGGAAATGTATTGTATGTTGGAGGTTATAAGTGGACCCATCCAAAACAAAATCCACTACAAGATTAAGTTGTTTCCATGAGTACTTGAGTACTAATTAGCAAAACTGAAAGTACGTGCGATGCCTGGTTAGCCAGCCTGTTTCTATAGTTTTCCAGGTAGATAAACAATAAATGTGTAGCTGTGGTCTTTTGTTTGGCAGTTAAGTAGCCAAATCTAGAAAATAAATCTTGCAGCTGTCGTAGTAAAATCCAACCTAATGTAGCACGCATTATTACTTTATAAATGCTGATTTATGGATATTTTTAAATCTTAAGCTGTGCATGTCACAGTTAAGGGTTTTTGCTGAGCACAGTGCTTTTCTCTTATCTTTGCAGCAGCAGAGAAAAAATGTACAAACATAGTCAGTTATGTCATGTGTAGTTTAGTGCACATCATGCGTAGTTTATGGTAATATGTTCATTTATATACATACAGCGTGTTCTCAGCCAGTCAGACATGTTGGGAAAAGGCCTGCTCTACCACAGCAGCTCAGATTCTATATTTTGTCTGGCTCTTGCACATTCATGCAGGTCATTTGTGTAAATGATACCCATGTGTTTCTTTTCTCATGCACCCACAAGGTTGGCCACAACAACACAGCCTCCAGGCTTTTTTTTCCTGCTTAAAAAAATGTCATGGCTTGAAAAAAAAGAAAAGAGTATCTTATGTCTACGTGTGCTTTGGCTGGAGGAGCGGAGACGTGGGGGAAGGAGAGGGGGGATGCAGGGGGTGGGCAGCGGCTCTGGCATTATGTTGCATGAAATATCTTCAGCTGCCTCATCCATGAAACCCAATCCCCTCCTAGGGTGACTATGGCTGCTGCTTTCTCACATCTCTACATAACTCCACATTCTGTAGTGCCTATTTGAGTGTGGCGAAAGATGATTGATAGTTTAACTCGGGCTAATCACTTATGTGCCTGTTTACTGTGCGCCTTAAGCTCCTGGATTAGTTTGTATGGAAGGTGCAGCTTCCTCCCCGCTCGCAACACTCAATTATTCTGTCTGTCACCTCACACTGCCTGCTCACTTTCATTCTCTTTTTGACCATTCGCTATTGATTCAGAGGCACCACTTGGCTCTTCTTCTTGTTTGGTAATTCG
Organism: Simochromis diagramma; assembly: GCF_900408965.1. Lineage (NCBI taxonomy): Eukaryota > Metazoa > Chordata > Actinopteri > Cichliformes > Cichlidae > Simochromis > Simochromis diagramma. The sequence goes on from NW_024387030.1 coordinate 1,259,281, forward strand.
CTGCAACCTAGTCCCTTCCCCGTGCGCACATTATGGCAGTTTGCGTGGTGTACGCTGCACAAACCAAATCTGAGTGGAAAGATACCAACCAACGGAAAAGTTCACCGAGTTTTCAGCTCCAATCTTGGACAGTTTGGAGGATTAAACTAGAATTAAGGGTGGAGTTTCAGCTGGAGGTAAAAGCTGCTTAACTGTCACACTTTTACACGCAGCTGTATGTTTTCCTACTTTATCTGACACCCACACATACGCCGATAAACAAGCTTGCTCATTGGACACAGTGCCAAGATTAAGTTAGGCAATTAGCAGTGATGGATTACGCTCCATGAGTGTGAAAAAAGGTGGAATGAGAGCAGGCTCTGCTTTGCATGTACGCGAAACACATTGTCTACGAATCATTTAGGGCTGGATTTTGAATGCAGGAAGCTGTAACAAATGCTTTGCTGTGGCATCAACTGTGATGAAATGTTGCTTGTTGCTGTTGCAATAGCTCCAACAATCTTTTTTTTTTTTTTCTTTTCCATCCTCAGCTGGCTTTGAGTTTCTCAGCTTGAGCTGCTCAAAACCCAGTTGGGCTTTAGTTTGTAATGTTGCATCTACTTCTTATCTTTTAATTTTGCATTTGTACAAAATAAAGAAATATTGCTTGCATGCTTGAAAGAAAGCAGTATTTTTGCTTATGTGCAGGTTTATTTAAAAAAGTTTAACCTATTTTAAAGCAATGAAATCATTTGATTAAACCTTAAACTGCAATATTTGCAGTTTCTGTGACATTATTGTACATTTTTGAGATAATTACACAAAATGTCTAAAATAACTGGAATTATTTGATGGATTTGATTTTTTTTTTAAAGTTTGCTTTTACTGTACTTATTTCTTTTGTTTTCTCTATCTCAAAGCATCAAAGTAAAATCATCAGTGTTAGGTTTCCACTTTACTGTAATCATATTACACTTTACTGTTTGACTAATGTCATACATTACTGAGTTAAATTCAGTAAATTTCATTACACTTACTAATCACACTTGTAGTTCTTGTTCTTGATTGCCATTAGAAAAAAATAACATCAAATGTGCACACATCCTGTCAAGAGCTGAATTTTCAAAGGTAACAAAAGTAAGTGACTCCATTTCTGCCCATTAATGTTGTTGCAGTAGAATCACTGTGGTCACAGGCCACAGCATGTTTCTGTTACGTGCTCTTTGAGCTGGTTTTCTCCATCTCGGCATTTGGCTTTGTGTTGATACCCAAACACTGAGACAAAGATCTTGTGCATTTCCTTGTTAGAATAAGGATTTGTGCCAGTGTGTGGGACTGTAGCATAAGGTTTGTATTGTTAGCTGGCAGTTATGTGACAGTGTGACTCAGGCTACCCTGCTGAGTATTGCAAAAGTAATGTAGTGAGTGCTGTAATGAATTACTTTAATCAGAGAGAAACAAGAAGCGAGCTACGGCCCAATGCAGTCAAGTTTTAGGCATGATGAGGACATTTTTTATGCGAAATTCTTGGAAAACACTTTGCTACCTGTGAAGTAATCATTCTTATTGTTTGCAAAGGTTGTAGGGTATTAAGGTAAATGCCTAAGATCGGATATTAATTGTGTATGTCTTTTTTAAGTCATCATATGCACAATACTCCATCTAATTATCAAAATCTGCCAAACCTACAGGTTTAAGTCATGAGATATATAAAACATTTATGCAAAGCAGTTATAAAAATTTGTGAATCTGTAAGAGACAGAATGCAGGAAGTCCAGTGCTTCCCAGCACTGTTTTGTTACTGAACTACTGCACTTAATAGGTCAATTTTTTGGTTTGTGTCAGGTATTTTAGTACAAATAGTCTACGTGTTTTGTTCTTGACAGTGCTTTGCGCATTCTTTCCTTTTTGTTTCTTCTGTCTAGTGTAGTTTACTGTGATGCATGAACATATTTCCCCCTCAATATACATATGAATGTTCTCTCTTCTTTAAAAAGTAGAATTTTCCTTCCAGGCTAGAAGTCAGCATCTAAAGAGTGTTCACTTTGGTACAGAACAGCAGTCAGGCATGCTTCCACAAATAATAATCTGGTAAATAGACACTGAAAACAAGACATTTTGGAAATTAGAAGATGAGAATCAGTGTCATCCATCCATTTTCTTAACTGTTAGGGCTGTGGGAGAGCTGCAGTCTATTCCAGTGTACGCCCTGGGTAGGTGACCATTCCCTCTTACAACCATTCACTCTAGAACGATTGGTTAACCCAACAAGCATGTCTTTGGTCTGTGGGAGCCCCACGCAAACACCAGGAAAACATGCAAACCGGCATGTTGCTCAGTGATCATTGCACCACCATGCTGCTGGAGTGGACCATTATTCTGGCAAAATACTATATCTAAACACTTTCACCCCTCTGGTTTGCAGAAAATGAACTTTTCACTTTGGTGTCACTGACATATTCAGGTTTGAAGGTGAATTATAGCCTTTTTCAGCTTATCTATATCGCTTTTTTGAACTTATGAACTGCTTTGCGAGTTTTATCTTTAGACGTGAGAACTACAAAACTATGCATGCTACACATGCTGCACATGTCTCAACTTCTAGCAAAAAGATCCTCAGCAGAACCAAATGCAGAACATTGGGAGTATGTGGTGTATATTTTAAGGATTTATGGAAACGTGACAAAAATGCACTGCAGGTAGTTTGAAGGGCTTTCTAAATTGAGACAATTAGAAAAATAACAAATTTCTGCCAAACAAATTGAACAGGAAAAGGTTTATGAGGTTTATGGCACAGAAAACCAGAACAGCACCACAAGCAGAGAAAAGTGCATGACAAATAAATAATCAAATAAAGAAAAAACAATGAGTGAAAGCAGTCAATCACAAGGAGCGTAACCTGACACAGGTGGGGGGGAAAAGAAGAAGGAGAAAAAGGGAAAAACAGGACGTTAGGTACTGGAGATATGCAAAGAAAGGTAATTACCAAAATAAAACCGGAGTGGATGTAAGGAAGGAAGGATAGGACAGAGGAAGGCAAAGAGACGGAAGAGCTGGAGACACATGAACATAGAAATATCAAAAAGAATAGCAATAAAATTAAACAGGGACCAAACTCAACTGATGCGTACACTGAGGACCACGACAGCATGACACATTGCATTGAAATGTATGTTACATTATCTTTGCGTTTGTGCTGGTTTGGTTGTTTTTATAAAGGCTTCAAGCATAGGAGTGTGCAGGGTGATGGTCTGTAGAACTTGTTACTGTGTGAGATTGCTTGTGAGGAATAGATCAACTAAAACTTATATTACAAATATAAATATATAATACAAGTTAACTTCTTTGGGTTTGCAGTGAATATTTCTTCAAGCAAAATTGAAATCATGCAGTCTTTCTTGTATATATAGTTTCATTTTTTCTTTATAAGTCTTTATGAAGAAAACAGCAAAACTGCATGCACGTGAGCCACATAATTCGTAAAAGCATGAAGCGGCTAGGGAGGAAGCCTCCAGTTTGTGTCACACGGGTCGTTTCTGTTGCAGTGCGAGGCTTTTTGTTCACACCATGAAATGCCCCCCCTGGAGACCCCAGACCTCCATCAGTGTCTTTCCCTGGGAGCTCCCTCCAGGCGCGAGGGGGCAGAGTGCCGCTTCATGTCAGCCCAGAAATGTCACATCACCTCAAACACGCACACGTCTGCTTCCACACAGCCCCGTGGTTGCCTCCCCGCTCCGGCAATTTGCTTTTGCATCTCCACCGCCTGCCGAGGAGGGCACGCGCCCAGGAGAGACGCGTAGGGGGGGCGAGGGTGTGTGAGCATGCACGTGTGTGTATGTAACTGCTCCTTCTGCGTGTACGAATGCAGCTCCTTGTGGAAATTTTGAGTGCGCGATGAAGTGTGTAAAATGTCTAGCAGTTACGAAGCCTTGAGGCCTGCCTGACACAGCTGCAGGGCACAAAGAGGAAGGTGATTATCTCATAGCTGCCAGCTATTCAGCTCAAATAAAGACAAAAGCAACTCCGACTAACTAGGAGACTAAAAGTGAAGCCACGTACATGAACTTAGAATGTGTTGGTGTCATTTCTAAAACTTGCACTCAACTCACACGAAAAGTGCAATAAAATGTACTTTGTGTTTTATTTGCAGGTACAGTGGCGATGTGCAATTTAGCATTGCACAGCTCACAGCAGATATATTAAGATGAGCATTTGCTCCATTACAAAAAAGAGATTTAGTAGAAGGAAACTGGCCTGCAACGTTATATATGCAAAAGTTACATTTAGAGCCAAATAAATGTTCAAGAGAGGAACATTGATCCATATGTTGCTGTAAAGAAAGTGACTGGAGGGTTTTTCTTGTTGTTTTTTTTAACACTTCCCACTTGCACACCCTTGTAAAAATTTAAGTGTAAAGATCAGAGCCTCATGCATGCATAAATCTCCAGTGATGCTTTGCAAACAAAATCGAATGGTTTGTCTTTCCAAGGTGCAGAGAGTAGAGGCAAACTTGTCTTTTGATTTGGGGAGGGGGGGGGTGCGCGTTCACTTCCTTGCCTGACATTTGCATAGTGCCAGGATTGCACCTTCATTTCAGGATTTGGGATGAGCTTTAGTGCGCGCGGCTGTGTTTGTGTTTGGATTTGGAAAAGCCTGCCTACGAGCGCCTTTCTTTGGGAAGTGCAGCTCTTTTGGCAGGTGATGGGCACACACACCTGGACGTGTATGCATGCCCAGATGGAAGCTTGCGTGGTGGCAGCTGGTGTGACGTCCCCTCAGGACGGTGGAGCCGGCAGAGAGGAAATCAACGTGCGATGTCCTGCACTAACTAACTAACTATCAATCTATTTATTCGTCTATCTATCTGTCTGTCCATCTAGCCATCTATCCATGTCTATCTGTCTGTCTAGCTATCTATCTCAGTCCCATCCCCTTTATCTGTGTGGCTCCCTGTGTGTGCCTCACGCCTCGTTCGCAGTGCCAACACCTCATTAGTACAATATGCAAATGAACTGGCGCTGGGCCAGAGGGTCAGAGCACAAACTGGAGGCAGAATAATAGCACAATGGTGCATCTTTTTGTGTGTCAGAGAGAGAGAGAAAGAGTGTGTGTGTGTCCAAATGCTTGCCTAGAATTATGTGATTGTTTATGTGTGGTTACCTGACTTTGAGTCAGTGCGATGTGTCCGTACCCAAACTCTGGAGCCATATGTGGGTCAGCCTACACCTCACAGCTTCTAAATAACCATGACCTCATAAACCCTGTCATGAAAGGTTGGAGAAAACAAAATCAAAGTAAAAATACCACCCCAAAAAAAAAAAAAAAATGTGCCTGTTATTTTGTAAATTCTCGCAAAACAAGGTTTTCTGTCAAATCTGTACACTGTGTCGTTTCTGGTACAAACAACAGCATGCTTCGTGACTCAAGACAGCAGTATCTTTGCACCAGGCTTGGAATGGGAAACCCTACCTGGAGGTGATGAAAGCAGATGGGAGTGGAGGCAAACTCAATCAGTCTCTGGACTAAAAATGTAAAATATACGCCAGAGTTGCCCTTTGGTATCATCGAGAGATGAAGAGAGCTGGAGGCCAAATTACCCATGACAAATCAAAGGTTGCAGGGAGCAATTTAAAGGGAACATAATATGAAAGAGCGCTACTCAAACCAGCGGTTCTTCTGTCAGTGCACGGGCTCAATTTGAAATGTCAGCTTCGGGGCTGCAAACGGCATGATGTACATGTCTAATCGAGGTTAAATCTCAATTTCTGATAACAGTGTCTCAGCACCCCTTGGCTGTAAAATATGAACTAATTTGATCACACTGGGGTCTACATTATATAAAAGTGCATTTCATTTAATGAAACACAATGGAGCCATTGGGCACCGTGCCAGACAAAGCTTCTCCAATAACTTCTTTGTAACAGAATTGCCCACACCTGGCACAGCAGCACTGACTGCCTCAGTTTTCACACTGCACATAATGAATGACTCACAGGGTGCAGGAGAAGGTGGCTCCTTTTTCCAGCTGGCGCAAACATGTAAAGGAAGTTTGTATTTTAAAAGCATTGCCATGGAAAGTAAAAGCACAATAGCTATTTGGGCAAATTAATCACATTATCGTTATTTGAGGTTGACTAATAGATAGGTTACTGTAAATCCTACAGTTTAAGCCCCAGTATCTTTCTAATCAGCTTTAGCATATTTGGAGTCTGCAGCATGTTCAGATGCATTTAACTGTGTGCCCATAAATATGGGGTAATTTGTGTATGCACTGAATGTTTAATGCACAAATCCCAGATTCATCATATTTTATTTACATTTATAGCATCCTCAGCTCACACACGCACACACACAAATGAATAGCTTAAGAAAATAAGCTAAACCGCCATCATTCCCGAGGGAAAACATTAGAGGTTTGCCTTTTCTGGCGTCACATCTTTCCCCGCCGTATCCCTCAAGGTAAACGTGTTTCCTTATATAGCAAAATGTGGCCGTGACAGTATTAAAATTACACATGGAGGTTATGCTCCTGATTCTGGTGGTAAGAACGGACTTGGCAGGGACACCGTTTTTTCTAAATGTTTTTTATGCCTGTTGGGAACATCTCTTTGGTTTTGTTGTCCGGTTAGAGCGTTAGCTCGTTTTTGTCGAGGTATGTTTCCGCCTATTGAAACCTGAAGATCAACAAATTATATATTTTTTATGAACTCCTGTGTGAGTCTCTGTGTCATTTTCTTCCATTCTGAGATGATTACACTTAGCTAGATTAGGAATGCTGACACCATGAGTGAAGTGAGTAGGTGGATCGTCTGCTCGGTGAAAACAAAAATAAAACTTGTAAAGTTATTTTCCATCTTTCCCGTTAGACAATTTGCAAGATGGAGGTTATGCAGATCTTTTCACAGTTTGACACTATTTATGTTTTAATTAAATCAACAATGGTAGGACTAATCAATGCTAAGTTTAGCAAACATCAATACACACTAATCACATTTTCTCAGGTCAAGTTAGTTTCATTCAGTAAAACATCTTTTTGCCTTCTTTGTTTAGTTCTGTTAACTTTTTCTGGCTTAAGGTTCATAATAAACTAACGAGTTTGCTTTCCGCCATTAAGATTATCAGCAGAAGAGGAAAGATTGATTTCAGCCACTTGCGGAAAAAAAAGCAAAAACATATGTTCATTGAAATGCATGAACTGATATCATTAGCTAACAAATGGCTGTGTGGGTGTGAGCAGATTGTACTTGCACGACATCTCCCTCGCTCTTTGGTTTAGTTAGCTCGTGGCACCTGTTAAGGTGGACCACCCTCCACCTTCCAGTACAGTTACGCCAACCTCATGTTATGTCATTCAGTCATTACAACAAGCAGAGTGGAGGGAGCTCTTTGAGGTTGTCTTTGTTATCATTCCAAGCCAAATATATCAGAAACTTTAGCAAACGGCCACACCGAAATTTAACTCCCTAATGACTCAAATTATTGACACTGATTTAGTTAATTAACCCTTTAAAGCCAAGTTAATCATATTTGATACATGAGCTTTTTGTGATTTTCTCAGACTTCTGTTTCATCAGTGTGATTTTCCCCCTTAAAAAACAGAAATAAATTACACATTAAATTTCTAACAAATAAATTGCAAGAAAACAACGACAAAACACCTGCTGTAGCAAATGTGATACAAATTTAAAGTCATATACGCACATTTACATAATTTATGCTGCAAAATTTAAAGAGTTAAAATTGCTCTAATTCATAATAAGAGCTAGATGTATTTATTAGAGCCATTTTGTTATATTTTGTAACTTATTTTATTATTTCATTTAGTTTAGTTAGTTATTGTTCCTGCTGCCTTGGAGCAAATGTGACCACATAGTTTTCCTTGGAGTAATAAAGTATTCTGATTCTAATAGCTGGTTTTGATTTTAAGCTAAAACACTGTATATGTGCCCTAAAACCAGTGACCACAACAGTGACCACAACAAGGTCACAGACCACACCTTTATATTAAAGTCTGGACGTTACAGCTAAATTTAAAAATGTTGGATAGAAGTGTAAACCTGGGAGGAGGCAAAGGATTATTCCAGGAAAATCCAAGTAGCTGACCTGCAAGGTGAAAACAATATCAGCCTCAGTGCTGCAGTTGGCAGTATATTCAAAAGGACAAACTATTAAGCAAGTAATGGAAGCAAGTTATTCGTGTAGAAAAAGTATTGGCTGAAATGTCTTTCAGACATTTTTGGTGTTGTTGTTTTTTTTTTCTTAAATTAAAAATTGGGTTAAAATGAGGTGAAATGTATGGAAGCCCGTTTCCACCACTTAGGGACAAAAAAAGGATCCATAACTGGAAATTTTGACTTATTAACTCGAAATTTTGAGAAAAGTAACTCGAGATTTTGAGTTAGCGCTGCCAATCAGTGAATGACCTCATTTCCTTGTTACCCAGAAGCTGAAGCCCTCAGCTACAAATGCTACAGCTAAGCTACCGGTATTACATCCAGTCATGAATGCACAGATTGCTGAGTATTTTCAGCGTGGCTTCAAAAATGATGAAATCCTTGTGTTATTAGCTGAATCACATGGCGTTACTATAAGCCAATGTACTTGCGAAAGAGTCAGTTTGTTGCGATACGGTTTTGAGTGCGCGTTACTCTGCGCCATATGCTTCCGGGTAACAAGAAAGTGACCTCATTCATGTAGATTACTGATTGGCAGAGCTAACTCGAAATTTCGAGTCATTAACTCAAAATTTTGAGTTACTTTTCCCAAAATTACGAGTTAATAGCTCGAAATTTCAAGAAAATAAATTGAAATTTTGAGTTGTTTTTGTTTTTTTTGCTTTTTTAGTGGCGGAAACGGGCTTCCATAGAAATGAGACAAAGCTTCAACCTTCAACAAGTCTCTGAATCTCAGCCCTCAGAGCCATCCTTCAAGGTAGGATCAAAAGATTCTGAGAACTGAGCTCCATAAAATTTTAAAAGCTTGCCTGTTTTAAATTTGACTGATTTCACATTCAAGGTCATCTTCTCGGGTATGTCCTGGCAGTTTCCAGCATGAGTGCTATTTCAACATCTCTCAGTGTAAGTCCAATTTGGGCCCTTTGCAGTCTGAACAGTGTGAACATGAACTTGGGAATTTCATTTGGAAGATCATCGACAGAGCTGAAGAGTGCATAGTTTCAGATTCTAAAGGCAGAGCGTCAGGTGAGGAGCAAGACTGACGGCATGCACCCTGAATTCAAGTCCCCGGATTGAGACATCAACATGGGGTTTAGCTGTAATGTCCTGAGGTCTCAGGAAGACCAGGGAGTGAGTCCTTTTTGCCCACATGAGCACAATCCTTGCTCTCCACCTGGACATGTCACTATGATATTTGTTCACTGAAAATCAAGTTGAAGGATTACACACCAACTGGAACGGTACAGGTGTGAGGGGGCACAATGGGAATAGCACTCACTGAGAGATCTAAACATAAAAGCTGAGGTGCACAAGAAGATGTTGTTGGAGGGGGGATCACCCAAAAATTCAAATCAGATAAACGTTTTGATTTTCATTGACCTGTTCTCAGAACTTTTTGATCACACCTTGTATCGTAGATTGATGGGTGTTAAATAGGCACAATTGTTTGCAGCATTTTAACTGCCTAAACTAAATGTCTTGCACACGCGAACTGCACATACACACCTGCACACTCACTCACTGTTTTGTTTCAGAGGATCCTTAACCCCTCACCCCCCTGCCCGCCCATTGGTTTGATCACAAACCAATGGCTTTTCACCCATTTTACAGTCACCATTTCTGTTCATCTTTCTCATTGTTTTTTTTTCCCATTTCTGTTTCCTTGTTGCCTCTGTTCACGTGTTTATTTTGTCCATTCGTAAAAAGAAGCCATTATTTCTCCCCCCCAGGCAAGAGACGACGATGGCCTCGGTGGGAAATTACCCCTGCACAGCTTTGCTCAGGACACGCCCAGGCTTGTCTTCAAGACAAACAGCGATGTGCTTGTAAGGACCATACCCATTTAATGCCAGACAAGAGTTAAGCTTAATGGCTTCTGCACAAATATGTTTTGATGTTGTTCTTTGTTTAAAAATATGTAATTTTCAAGTCATGTCTGAAATGTGCCTGGGCTGGTTTGTGTTTGAGAATTACTGTAAAAGTAAAGCAGGCTCTTCCTCAAACCTCTCCAAACAAGATGCTGCACAAGTTGCTTCACTTAAACGTTTCCATTTGTTATGTTCTGAACCTTTTTCATGCTTTATCATTTATTTTGCCCATTTTCATTTATCATGTAGTGAGCTGTGTCAGTCTTTTTAGGAGCTATCAGACACATGCAGTCTCACAGTTAAAGCAGGTGTATAATATTGCAATAATAGCAGTGAAGCTAAGTTGGCTTTACTGAATAATATTTATTGGAAATGTTGATATACCTGTACATTTTACTAGTACATGCCCATATCCTGCTCTGCCATAAAAGTGCCATTTCAGTCCATTGTTAGGTAATTGCCAGGCAATGTGATGGTGCCAAATATATCTTATGCACTCACCAGACACTTTGTTGGATTTAATTCTTCATGTCATAGAGGAAGGATCATGGTCAGCAAGAACACTTAAGTTAGCTGTGACATTTAAACAATGCACAGCTAATGCTATAGACACTCATGAGACCAGGCAACAGTTTTCCAGTCTTTTGTTGTGCCGTTGTGTTGAACCCATATGAATTGTAACTTCAGTTTCCTATTCTTGCATTCAGAAATGCTATTCCTCATCCTTACCTAGATGGTAAACAGTGTTTTTTTGAGTTACTATCACTTTCTTATCAGTTCAGGGCAACCATTCTTCCCTGACCTGGCTGGATCAGGTGACCCTGAATCCTCCCTTAGTTATGCTGCAGTAGTAGTTATGCTTCCCATGATGCACTGAGTGTTTCTTATTCACTCACAATCTGTTTATACACCTCTCTGCATTTAAACATGACTTGTTATCAATGTTCCCTCTAATTTTTCATGTGTCTGAGCGAACACACAAACTCCCTGAGAGGCCCCTTGGACCACTGTGAGCAACAGCAGACGTGTGCACTGTGGTCACGCCAGCATCGAATCCATCCACGGTTTATTAAAATAAACAAATTACAGCATTTACATTTATGTTGGACTACTTTTAATTAACTGCTTTAGCCCCACTTACAATGAAAATTTAAAAAAATCTTGCTCATGACCTGTGTAGTATTTTAACACTATTGGAAGTTAAAATAAGAGAGTCCTGTAACTCTCTCTCTCTCTGCAAAATACAGTATATAATGACCAATGTTGGGCAATTAATTCTTCAAAAAAAGTATGTTATGCAAAGTAGTTATGCAAACAACAAAGTTTTTTGCAGCTATTTACGTAAAAATGCAGCCAATGCGTTTTTTTAAATAAACATTTCAAACTATTCACAGAACAATCAGCTGTTCTGCATCAAATCTGATGCCACTCCAAAAAATAATTTCTGTCCACTATGAGATAAAGGAGAACAACAGCCTGATACCTGCAGGCCTGACAACAGGAGATGTACCACCGCTGTAACACCTGTAACATTCAGCAGATATCTCATTGTTCTGACACACACAACAAAACTACTGACTACACTACACACTAACTACACAAGATTTGCGCTAAAAGTCTCAAATCTCTCATATCTCAAAACACCTCCGTCACTCCTAAAACTTCCTCCCTTCCTAAACAACTAAATGCGATGTTACCATATCATTTTTAATTGGTCGACATGGTACATTTTTCCACCAATAGGAAAGGGTGGGGTTTTTTGGTTTTGTTTTTGCTCACAGGCTTTCGAGTGTTTTCCTTATAAAATGCCGCTTTTACCGTTCCTTCCCACAGTAAATATAAACAACGACAGTATTCAGGAAGAAAACCAAACATTGCATATATTTTTATCATAACTCTGGTTTTACGTGGCCTATCAACACAATTTAAAAACTGGTATAAAGTCCACACTTTTTCTGTCAATTGTTCCGTCTGTCCTTCATTACCGTGGCTTCACTCCACATCAGCCACGCCGCTTTGCTTGCTAAAACACCGGTGTCGGCACATAAGGACGCTGTCATAGCCTGTCAACGACATTGATTAGCTGCGTGTATACGAATGTGAATCACATCATTGGCTGGACTATGGGATAAGGTGGCATCGTTCTAATCCCATACGGAAGCAGCCAGTCACTTACTGACTAACACTGCAAAACAGAATTGTTAAAGTATTAATTTTAATTTCAATTCAGGTTAGATTTTTTTTTTTTTTGTGCGCAACGCAGATTTTCTGTGCACAGAGACCGTGCCAGCAGTGCGCAATTGCGCACGCGCGCAGCTTAGAGGGAACATTGCTTGTTATTAGTCTTTGTCCCTCTTCAGCAGTGCATTTTTTGTCCCCTCTTCCTCCCTTCACCTCCCAACCACAACAGCTGGCTGCCCCTTCCTGAGCCTGTATCTGCCGGAGGTTTCTTCCTGTTAAAAGGGAGTTTTTCCTTCCCACTGTCACCAAGTGCTTGCTCAAAGGGCATCATTTGATTGTTAGAGTTTGCTTTCTGTTATTGTAGGGTCTTTACCTTACAATACAAAGCGCCTTGAGACGACTACTGTTGTGATTTGGCGAAATAGCAGTAAAATTGAATTGAACTGATGTCTGACATCAACTTTGTTGATGATGCCCATACAATATATTTTTCTCTTTTTCGGACCATTCTCTGTAAACCCAAGAGATTGTTGCGCGGGAAAATCATAGTAGATCAGCTGTTTCTGAAATACACAAGTGTACCTAACAAAGTGGCTGGTGAGCATATGTTGCAATATTCAAGTTTTGTGGATATAAATGAGATGCTATTATCAAAAAAAAAAAAGTAAACAAAAACTGTATGTTGTCTTCTAAAATCTTCTAAAAAATTCTGCTAAATATAAATAAAAAATATTTGTAAACTTAGTGGGGCTTTCAGATTTATCACAGCTTCTGTCACAGCTTCTATATATATCTATATGTCTGTTGATAACAGTAATGTTATGTTTCTAGGCAGCTAGAGTGTACCGAGTTTGAACCTATGTGTAGAACACTGGGAGCTCCAGCTTCTTCCACAATTGAAAAGTGTGTTAGGTTAATGCCCAAGACATTGTTGCGAAGGAGATTCTTTAATCTCGAGAATTTCACGTGTTTGTAATGCGAAACAGGTGTACTCATTCATAATATTTTATTGGACAATCTTCCAGTCTCCCATTCCAGACACGTGGAATCATTTTTTAACTTTTGTATGTTCAGGTTTTGTTTCCTAACGAATTTATTTTATGTTGACCAACTAAAGGCTATAACATTTACTTTAATACAACATGCTTTTGCCTACACGACATCAGCTACTCAGTACCAAAGTCTTTGCATAGTTTATAATCAACTAGAACCAAAGGATCCAGTTACATCAGAGCAAAGTGTCCATCTGCAAGATTCAGTCTAGCACTGATCATACAGGACTTGGTCTTCAAGACACCAAATTTTCTCTTTAAACTCTTGTTTTATAGAAGCGCCAACTGTTTATGTATCCACCAGATACAATGCTGTCTGACAGACTGTCTGGAAAATGCAATATTAAATATTACTGCATCTCCGCTCTCCCTCTCTGTGACAGCTGGCTGTTCCCTCCACCCCTCAGTCATTCAAAACAACCATAAGAACTTCTGACTTCAGACATGGCCAGATGTGACACATTATACAAACTACCTCTGAAATTGGCTTTTTGATAGGCTGATCAGCACTACTTGTGCTCGCTTACCTAACGAAGAAGCTATCCTGAGTAGCTTGTTAGTTAGGCTTGAAAATGGAGGTAACAGGCAAAATAAAAGTAACTTCTCCTCACTGAGAAGCAGTCTGATGCCAGTTCTTCAGATTAGGAAGATGTTGAGTGTTTAGCTGTTAGATTTCGAGATATATGCAGGGTCACCTTAAATATTTCCACTGATTGGCATTCAGTGGCTACACTACATATGACTGGTGTATAAGTGTGTAATTTTCTCATGACTGAGAGGCATTCACGCACTCACCATGTCGCTTACTTGGATCTCACTGTCCATAGCTGACAAGGGAAGGACTTTGAAGACATGTTTGACAAAAAAGGAGATGAATGAATCTGTGCTTGTCCAGATCCAAATGAATTTATGTATTTAAGGGTGTGGAAATGTATCTTCTGTCGGTAAACGCCTCAAAGTTAAACCTTTCCCCTGAAGAGACTCTAGTGAACTGTTCACCAACAGCTTTTCCTCCAGTTTGTTGTCTCAGTTTGCTATGTGCAGGCTCTAGCCTCAAATTCATCGCACAGATATCACAGCAGTATTGATTTTTCCCAAACCCTGCAAAAAAAAAAAAAAAAAAATGAAGCATATAACTGTGCTTTCTATGGAAAAGCACCGAGTAGATATCTCATCTCATAGATCTCCCGTCTGCTGCATTGACATTCAAACACAATCCGCCAGGTCTGCCTCGTCTCTCTTGCAGCTGAAGTTATTTTACTCGCCGTGCGTGCGTGAGCGTGTGCTGTGAAATATAGCACAATTGAGCTTCACCTGGCCAAGTGAGAATGGCCTTTGTGTGTCACATCTATAATGACTGATGGGATGGCTGGCTGTGAAAAGAGCCACCTCACAGTGAGTGTGGTTCTCCTGTGTCTTGGCTTTTAGCTGCAGTTTAAAACTTTTCATCCATTCAGGTTTTGATGGAGAAGTCAGGTACACTATGTAGTCAGTATAAAACACTGGGAGAGGATCTGTACCAGATATGTTCCCTCTTTTGTAAGCCAAGTAATTATAACCATTGCAACAATGAATGAGGCAACTGGAAACTGATAGTTTGGTTAATCATAGTAATAAGTCCACATGTTGCAGATGGTCTTTAAAGCCTTGCCAAAGTTTAATTTTCTTGTGTAAACATCAGTGTAAGCTTTACACTGTTTTCTTCTTCCAGTGGACCAGGTGCTTTAAGATGGCAGTCTGTTGCAACATGATCTAGTTTTTGGACTAAATCCACAGTACAGCCAGCTCAGTGTTTCTGTCCGCCTCTTCTCAGAATCTCTGATGAACCCAAGCCGTCACGGGTGGATACTTTGCTGCAGATTGTTTGGAGTGTAAAATAACAAAAAAAACCAAGCCTTGCTTCAAGCACCTGGTTCATTTTCATGTGTTTAATCTTTGTGTTTTGCACTTTGTGATTGTGGAAGCAATGTGAGAAGTGTCAAAAGAATCGCATATCGACCTTAACAGGGCGGGATACCCAAGCCTGTCCCTTGATGCACTTTTCTTGCTTAAACCTCCTCATTTTCAGCGAACCTCTTCATCATACATATAAAACCACTTCAGGCACCACAACCTCTTATGAAACCTTACAATCTCTGCACCATCGAAACTCTCCAGCCTCTTAACCCGCTGCCACCTCCTCCTTCGCCTTCCTCTTCATCTCCTAAATCCTACGTATCCTTAGAAATCTGAAGCCTCTGCCTTATATGGAGAATCCAAACTGCCAAAATCAATAATAATTTTTTAAAGGCCTGGCAAAATGAAGAATTTCATAAATTATCTTTAGAAAATGTGACATAAGTGGATATTTTTTATTTAATTTGCCTCTGTATGTGTTTTTCTTTGTATTTATTCCTTTCGTTTTAAATACATATTATACATATTTCTGTTTGAGGAAAGGAAAACAAAGTCAAAACAAAACCGAAACATATACAGCAATAGAAAAATGTTAAAGAGTAAATGTTAATAGAGATTAATAAGTAAATAAGTCAATAAATAACATGGTAAACTAAATGCGGAAGCAAGTAAATATGAGGATTCTTACGTTAAAGATGATAATTCAATTATAAATATGTCACAGTTTATAAATTTGTAGATTTCTACATTTATTTCTAATATTTTGGTGCATTGCATAATTGCAATATATTTCTATATTTTTAATATTTCAGCAGTTTTTGTCCTCCACAGAATTAACCTTTTTTATTGGGTCATTCTCTTTGAATGCAGCAAACTAAATGCTGTTTATTTATTGCTCTAACCTCTGAGAATGTCTCAAATCCCCTCACAAATCACCTCACCTTATATGTTCATTTTTTTTCTTATGCACTAAAACATGTCGCTGACTAATGTGGGAATTCCTAAAATTCCTAAAATTCCCTAGACTCGGGATTGGGTCAGAGAGTCAGAGGAGGGAGAACATGTCGACCACTGGGGTGCTTGTTTAGAAGCCGGATAATCGTTGTAATGCAAACGGTTAAACTACACCGCCGATGCTGGTTCGTTGGCCACGATGGAAATAAATGACCATAATTACATTCAACTGCAAACATCTGTGTGCAGGAGCCGGGAGAGAGCGAGAAAGAGAAAGCACAACTCCATTAGCGTAATGCGCAGTGAAATTTCACTCACGGTGCAGAAAGTCGTTAAGTGCTCTCCATCTGTCTTTCTGAGTCGAGGAAATTTTCAGCACATTTATTATTTAAAATATCCTGGGCATACCATTATCAAACTCAACTTGTGAGAGCACCTTTTTGACTTTTACTCAGTCATGGCTCATTGAATTAGTGAGGACTAAATGGGCAGTTAAAGCATGTAGAATTCAAGGGACTGACATCCGAGCGCTTCCAGCGCCGTGTAGTTCAGTCTCTGATCTGTTTTTGCTGCTCTCCGGCTGCTTCTCTCAAACTCGGTTCAGTTTTTAAGTTAGAGTGACACTCTCTAATGACTGTCAAATGCAGACTTTTGCCCTTTTCGTGAATGCCTCTGCTTCAACCAGTTCACCTCTGATGTAAAGCACATAATCGAGGCAAGCAACCTGATGTTTTACACATGTTGCAGTTGAAGGACAGCACACTGTGTTTTCTTTTTGAAATCCTGGCCAGTGCTTCAGTGCATCTGCCCAAAAGCCCATGTGAGTCCACTGTCTTTCAGCTGCTGCCAGACACTTTCCTGCCAAATAATCCAATGTTGCTATGCAGCTTGCAAAAGGAGTTTATCCACCTTCCGGTTGCATCCCTCGACTTATTAACATTCAGCAGGGGGGCTTAAGGGTCTGTGTGATGGATGGATGTCGTTGAAGGGTCTGACAACTGATTAATGCCTTAATTATCTCCAGCGAGGACCTGCCACTCCTCCCAGAGCTGACAGAGTGAGCTGTGTGTGGCCTGACGAGTAACTCCGTGTTCAGGGCTCGCCCACTGCTATCTGCTCTACCAGGGTCACATTCATTTTCCTCCCCTCAAAAAATCTGCACGTTTTGCACTAAAAAAGGTGTATAATGTTGATGAAACAGTGCAGCAGTGCGTTTTGGGATCTTTGCCATTGCGGTGACTAAGAAAGACAACTTTTCAATTGAGCCTCCACATGTTTGGATCCAGCCCAGGTTTGCATTCTGCATGCAGAAGCAATCTCTGAAGTCGAGTCCATTTTTTGAATGTAAAATGTTACTGTTGACTTACAAGGCTTTATGCAACCAATCCACCTACTATATCAAGGAACTATTAACCCCTTTATAGCCATGTTGCTATGTTACATCAGCTCTGCTTTAATAGGTAGAAATCTCAAGTAGAGCCATTTTGGCATCTGATGCTGCTTTGTGTGAGTAAGAAAGGAGTCAAGAGAAAAGAACAAAGAGGGGAAACAAACAATGCAACATAAAACACCTGACAGGAACTGGTGGCAGAAATCACAGATCAGTTAAATGCAGCTCTGGAGGTACAGCAGAAGGGTACAGGGAGAGAGGAGGATGCAAAGCTATGCAGTATATAAATATAAAAAAGGCATATGAATGCATGGGTCCCAAAAGAAATACACACTTTTCACGTGTAGCCGGCTTTACTTGATTAACTGATTTTAACTGCAATCTTACTAATATTGCAGTCACTTTAAGTAAATAGTTTTCAGCAAACAACTGTGGCTTTTAGCCAAAAACCTCAGAGCTTGACTGAGAAAAATAATGTTAGAAAATTTTGCACCAAGCTTCAGCCATCACCTGCAACCTATAAAGATATTTAAAGTAAAACATTTCACCACCCAAAGAACAGCACAAAATTCTGTTATTCACCCATTTACCCATTACACCAATATACAGTGGTCCTTCTACCGTTTAACCTGATTTGACTTGTTGACCCACAATTCAATACCAGTGTGAGGGAAATCGTCTTTTTGTGTTGTGCTTGAGGCGCTGGTCTTTATAGCCAACAGAAGGTGTAAATGGGCATTTCTTGTTAAGACAGAAGGTTAAAGGCAAAGTCACTTCAGCAGCTGAACGCCGTTATGCGAGCATAAGATAGAACACATAAATGTGTCGAAAGCAGAACTTCAATGTTAAATGTTTCCTTTTTTTCAGCAGATCTGTAAAAGTATTTACAATCAACATCAGCTTCCTTAAAAATAATCTTTCTCTAATGAGCTTCTCTACAGATGGTGTGGAGACTAAGCGTCTTCCCCACATTTTTTAGAGAATATTTTGTAGTGGATCATCAAAAACAGATCAGGAGTCCTTTGTATGCAGGCTGACAGGTGCTTATATATGTGTGTTCCTTTTTGCAGGTGTGTGACTGGTGCAAACATATTCGCCATACTAAGGAGTACCTGGACTTTGGTGCTGGTGAGCGGAGGCTGCAGTTCTGCAGTGCCAAATGCCTGAACCAATATAAGATGGACATTTTCTATAAAGAGACCCAGGCTGCCCTTCCTGGAGCACTGTGTAACCCAGGACACGGAGCTGGAGGGGAGGGTAAGCCGGAGTGCAGTCCAGGAGTGCAGCTGCTCACTCCTGAATCCTGGGGAACGACGCTAACAGACCTTCGACGTAAAGCTCCCTCACCTGGAGGGCCTTCCGCCACCTCAGTTTTGGCCCCTTCCACATCTTCTGCTGCCTCACCCTCAGACACTGCAGCTGTCTGCTCCCCATCCTCCTCCTCTTCAGTCAAAATCCCCACACCCAGACCCCATGAGAGCCCCTCACTTCCCCCACCACCTGTTCCTGCTCTTCACCCACCAGTCGGGGTCCCCTCTGGCAGCCCTCCCATGGTGATGACACCCCGGGGACCCATGCCCCTGCCTCTGTTCATGGAGCATCAAATGATGCAGCACATCCGCCCCCCATTTCTTCGCACCTCTGCCCACCCAGGAGGACCCAACAGCCCGCTGTCAAACCCAATCATTCCTGGTATTGGTCCACCACCACCTCCTAGGACCCTTGGTCCTGCATCAAGCCCCATGCACAGGCCTCTGCTATCTCCACATGTCCACCCTTCATCCAATCCCAACCCTGGCATGATGCCCCCACACCCTGGAATCCCCATGCCGGGCCTACCGCCTTTCCCCCCAGTCAACATGATGCCCAATGGACACATCCCCCTGCCCCCAATGATGAACTTTGGCATGCCGTCCTTGGCTCCATTGGTACCTCCCCCAACTCTCTTGGTCCCTTATCCTGTCATTGTACCCCTCCCAGTCCCAATTCCTATTCCAATCCCTATCCCCTTCAACCCCAAATCCTCCAGGGACCGACCTGAGAGTACTGGCTCTGTCCGAAGTGCTCCAGAGTCCTCAGAAGCTTCAGCTTCTAGGCCCCACTCTCCAGGCTCCTCTGGAGGTGATAGAGGGAGCCAGAAGATAGAGCCAGCTGGAGGGCGTGTCTCTCCTGTGCGGTCAGAGAGAGGAAGGACAGTGGAATTGACCGTGAAGGCAGAGGACAACTCAGGCAACCTTTGTCTCAGCAGTGGCCCTGGATTGATGGATGGGGTTATTGATCTAACAGTGGGCCAAAGATCATGCCAGCAGCAGGTAATTCACAGGATTCTACCTGGTGTCCAGGTCAAAGTAGAGCCAGAGGCAGATTCAAGATCTCCACCAGCTGCTGAGCTGGGCAGGGAAGGGAAGAGCCATCGTGATGAAGGGGAAGGGGCTCTGCTCTCACAGGAACTCCTCAGTGCTGCGGAGCCAGAAGGGGCCACACACCCTAACACACTGGAATCATCAGCCCTACCTTCCAGTGCTCCCAGCAAAGCTTCAGTGAGCCAGAAGAGTCCCCACTATTCTAACCGTACAACACCACCCTCACCAAGTACAGTACGGACCCAGCCCCCATCTTTACCCCAGCACCAGACTAGCCCTGCTGCCCCATGTAATGTGATAGTCAATGGTACAGGATGGCATCCACTTCTCACGCCTGCGTTCGAATCTGACCGAAGGGGAGAGGCAGGAGAAGGAGAGGCAGAGAAGCACCCAGCTAACGGTGAGCTTGAGCGTGAGGCGCTGAAAGAGAACAATTGTTCCGTAGGTGAATGGGAGCCAGGGAAGCGGGTCTCAGCACAAGATGAGATGGGTAACACGGTGGAGGGTAAGCCAGATCCTGACTCCAACTTGGAGGAGGGTGAGCATGCCTACGCCCTACCGCTGCTGTCGACCGGAGGCTGTGTTGTCATACAGCCTGTGCCAAAGCCCGCCGCCGACAAGACAGCCATCCTCTCCTGCTCCATCAGCGCACCGCTATCAGCCGCTGGGAGTCCTGAGCTCGAGCCGCCGCTGAAGAGGAGGTGTCTGCGAATTCGCAATCAAAACAAATGAGGTGAGTGTTTTCCCACAACCGACTTGAAATATAAATTCAAACATATTTATTCAGTGACATTTCATAATTCACAGTCGGGGGTTTATCAAATTAAGAGTTGGTTTTAAAAGTCTCTTACTCCCCAGGGTGCGTCTTTAAACTATTCAAAATGACTCCCTTCAGTTAAAAATTTTCTTTAACAAGCTGTTTCATATTTATAATCTTCACATCTGGAAATCTCTGGCAACCGGATTATTTTGTATTTTGTCATTTTGAAAAGACATAATACGGTTGATCACTTAATCAGAATTTCAACAATGTGATGCTTGATTCAAGGGCAGACTCGGTGTGCCCTCGTGCAGTCACAGTGGAAGGGGTCAAACAAGCATTAGTTGAATTATTACCTCCAAAATAATGCCAGAGTGCAGGTTCCCTGGCATTAAATCCACTGTGACAGACGGACTGCAGGTGATGTATGAGATTGTCACCCGGAGGGGCACTCGCAGGGACTGGCACTGAAAAGACTCTAAAAGGGTTAGTGAAGCAGGAGGGAACCTGACACAAAGCCCATTTGTGAAAAGATGAAATGAACCAGCACACCTACAAGGTGGTGTTAATACAAGCAGGCTGTGCACAAGGAGGGCCTTGTCCTCTTAATATACAGCCAAACCATTCTGAAATAAAACCTTAAGACTCAGCAACATCACATAAACAAATACATTTATCCTAGATGTTAGGAGCATTTGGAGTCATGTGATTAGCCAACACTCATTTACCAAACACACATTTCCACATGAGCTTGCGCCCTGATGTCATTTTACAAGAGGAATACCCGTCTTTGCTTTACTGTGACTGGCAGTATATGAGCTTCGGAGTTTGAATGAGGAGCCTTTTATGCCATTAATGCCAAATTTAATGATGCAATCCTCGAGTTATTAATTAAATGAAATTGTATTCAAGAGCAATTGAAGACCAATTCAGGTTGTGGTAACATGAGGCGAGTGCTCTGAATAAGATTAATTGGTAACGACAAAAGATGGAAATCAAGCCCCCTGCACACTCAGCGCTGCTAAACGCCAACCAGCAGCTGAAATAAACAGAAGTGATGCGCTGCAATCTGCAAGTACTGATACAGTAGCAAAAATATGGAGGACCAACAGTGCCTCCCTCGCTTGCTTTCTGGTAAATGGTTGCGCAAAATAATAACCAACAAAAAAATCATTTAAGTTCTGAAGAAAAAATGCAATCAGGTAAATCCATTATGCCTACATTTATTTTAATACTCCTTTTTTTTGTTTTTAAAAAGAATAACAAAGTACCACAAAATCTATTTATTTTACTCAATATTTATTTTCCCATTTGGTTTATTATTTATATTACTTTGATTTTGATTGTTTTGTCCGTTTAATTTATTGATTCTTTTTTGGGGGAATTTAATTTCACATTTTTAAAGTTCCATATTTATTTCTGCATTATTTTCCCTCAGAATTTATTCTCCTCTTGTTTCTCCCAACCTAAATAAATGACTCCGTAATTACACAGAGAAATTCCAGCAAATAAAAAATAGAAGCTAATTAAATTATAAACATTAATTCATATATTTCTCGAATTAATTTATGCCTACAATAGTTTTTTTTTATATTATTTTAGTGCACCTGATTGCATATTATTTTTAATAAAGTCATGTATTTATTTTTTATATATATTTATTATTTATCTAGGGGGTTTTGGTCCTCCATAGTGTGCAAAATGTGGAATACCATATCTCACCTTGCCTGCAACATCACAAGGCATTCATTATGAAATATCTAACACATTATGTAAAATTTATTCCAACATGAGATGCAGAAGCTGAATGTTTTATTCTTTATTTGCCCAAAAGTGTCCTCAAGCTGATTCTGATTGCTGGGAGAATAAACCACAAATTAGGAAGTGCTGTTAAAAATCTGCATGTTCCTTAATTTGGCCCTCAGTGGTTTTAACACCAAAACTGTCTTTGCTCTGAGCATCCTCCACTCTCCCACTTACCTTCAAATTAAAATACCTTGAATTCATGCATCAGCTTTGCCCGAAAACAGCTCTGACTCCGTCTAATTCTCCTCCCACTCTGCTTCACAGATGGATGCTCTGAGGACCGCAGTGCCATCAACGACACTCACTTGTCCACCCCCCACCTCCAAATCACACACACACACACACACACACACACTGTCCTCATCCTTACCCATCGTCCAGTCTACCAGCACCACAAATCGCCTTTGATGACCGATGAGTCCAAACAAACATGATGATGTGTATCATAGCCAAGTGGACTACTGTTGTCTGTGCGACAGACACTCTGATGGCCACCAGGACTGTTTGATCCCTGAACTGAAGACAGTATATTCCTGCAACAGGAGGAATTTACCCCACTGCTCCTCTCCTCATTTAGAGACTCTCAGCCACACTGCCCCTTTAGACTTCAACCCACCCTCCCCTATCGAACAAGTACTCTCTGTATTGTCTTTTTACTATGGAACGCACTGTAGTGTCCGATATTCAAATCTGCTGCTTGAAAATTACTGAAGGAGCCCCTAAAACTGAAACGCTTCAATCCAACTTTGTGCCACACCACAGGTATAAAATCTCTGCTCCTGTAAGTCTTATTTTTATCACTTGTCACTGAGCTGTAGAGGCATTAAAAATCAACTTGGCATTTGCTTGTTCACCAGAAATGTTTGCACATAGATGCCACACCGGTTGCTTCAGTTCATGGAATGATGAGTCAAAGCAGGCGCCATATTGCTGAGGAGGAGCCAGACTTTTTAATGCACGTATGTCTATGGAAGCAGTAGATACACAATTAAATACCAGGATGATTTAATGAAATTTCAAACTGATTTTCAAGCTATTTGATTTGTCATTTCCCCAGATTTTCTGTTGATAGTTCTAAAATATCAGATATTAAGATTACAAATCTGCAGCTGCTTTTCTGTGATGTTCTGACTCTGAAATGTAAAAAACTGATGGGATTATATCATTTTCAAGAGTTTACTGTCACCTTGAAATATGAGCTGGAGACGAGTCATTTGGCTCAAGTGCTGCTGTTCGTGAATGCCTTTTATCTTTTGGGAAGGCACACACACACAAAAAGTCATTCTGATGCAGCTCTGAATGCTTCTGTAATGACAATTTATGCACACTGTAAGTCAGTTTAAAAGAGAGTTGCACAAAGCAGCACAAAAGTTTTCACGTTACACAGGAATGGCTAAGAACACATAGTGAGCTCCCCCGAGCATGATGGTGGCTGCAGAGATGCATCTCTCAAGCCCAGATTTGGTATCTGTGTGTTAATACACGTGCTTGTTCACAACCAGCAAAAATGTCCTTGCCAACCTTGTCACCAAGTTCTGGGTGAATCCAATGGGATTAAGAAATCTGGGAAATCTTTTTTTTTTTTTTTTTTTTTTTATGGATGGGGGCATAAAACCACCTTCACATATGTTGAGAAATATTCTGGAGATAACCTTCACCAGCAAGTAAGTGTGTGGGTGGAATCGTGCATCTCTGCCATTTTCCGTTGGCATCTGTCTGTTTGCTCTCCACTGAATTCAGTTTTAGTGTTACACAAGGATAAGATGGAGCTGTCGTGATAATCATTCCTATTATTGACATTTTCTCTACCCTCTGGAATGCTGCCCGTGTGCTTAAACAGTAATCTTTGCTAGTAAGAGTAATAACAGAGAGCATTTAGAAGGCTTACTTGCACCACCAAAAGAACTGAGATGGCATGGCAATGTGGAAGCATCCTTCAGCCTGCAGTGGGTACTCGCTTCCGCAGGCTAGTACTTAATCTTTTCTATAATACATTACCAGTGATGTTTCTGTCATGGGTTAGTTTGAGACTGACTGCACTGAATTTTGAGGGGGGTGCAGGGGGAAGCCAGCTCTTTCATAAATTATTCTTGTGGGACTGAAGGGAAAACTGCTGAAGTAACACAACAGAAACATTTGAACAGTAAACACACAGAGGACAAATTCTTTATGGCAATATTTTGTCCACTAACTCTGCCAAGTTGGTTCTTTTTTTGCCAATTCTTTTTTGTTTTAAGAAAGTATTTTCAGCATTTGTAGATCCTACCGGGAAGTTTGAGTAAATGCAACACAACTATCACCCATCCAGTTTGATCTGATCCAGTTACACATCGGCTGTGAGCTGGGACGCCATCAGACAAAGCCAGCATTTAGTTTACACTCCTATGGAGGAGGTGCACTGTACCAGTGTGAGACAAGGTATTATCACATGCCAAAGGCCTCTGGTGTGTTGAAACAAAACATGTCACCTAGTTTTTAGTGGAAATGGGATTTTAAACTGAAGATTTGACTGGATAATTTATAGCTGCCAAAATAACAAGCACTTATTTTGAAAAAAGAAAAGAAAAGAAGACCCAAGAGAAAAGAAGTGGATGTCAAAAGCATCATTACTATTATACTCTTTTGGGTTTAAGACCTGTGATATGTCACAGTAAGCGTGACATAGAATCTGTCTTAAAATGACAAAGTGATCTTCAATTATCGTTTGTCTTGCACCCTGATTTTCTTTAAATTATTAGTATAAAAGTAAAAAATTGTTTTCTACACTGTAAAGACCAGACCGAGCTTTTCCTCACGCCCGTATTCACAAGCATACATACTCATGTGGCACAATGCACATAGTAAATTTAACTTTGTGTTTGTGTGTGTGGGGCAGGTGCAAGCAGAGAGCCCAGCTGAGATTACAGAGTGTTGACTCAGAATAAGCAGTGTGCAACTCTATCTGTCGCCTCTTAGTCAGGCATTTAGGCTTAGCTCGCCTCTTGCCAAGGCCCAGCTTTGGTGTCACTTTAAGCTTTTCCTCGTCTCTGCTTCAATTCTCTGCAAGCGGAGCCAGTCAAGATGGTCTTATGAAGCTTCTGTCTGCCTTTTGCTGTATTGCACTTAAAGAGACAGACTAAAATACGCATCTAGTGCTGTTATTTTTGGTGTGAGCTGCTGTAGTTTTGAATATAGTGATATAATGGAATTAAATCACATTGAGCTGCAGGAAATATAAAGGAATGCAGTTCCTGGATTGGCCACTTGAGGCTTTTTCCAAAAACAAAGAAGTTCAGTTAGCTTCCTTTGTCAAAATACATTAAAAAGAGCATACAACCATGTTTTACAGCCTGGCACAAAAACAGTTTTTGGAGTTTCCCCTTTCATAAGAACAACACTTGGATTAGGTGTTGGTGTCTTTTACAACATTTTTAATTATATTTTCAGACAATTAATATGCCATCTATCAGCCCACTCAAGAGGTTTGTGCTTTAATTTTGGTGAATGAATTATAATATTTTATTAGTCTGTTACTTAAAGCTCATTAGCAGGCATGTATGTGTGGTGCTTGCTAACCAAACTCACAAGTGTTAGCACCCTTTCATAGTCACTTTCATCCAGATATAGTCACTTATGGCTCCAGCATGGAAACCAATGTTGCGCAAATGGCCCAAACAGCCCAAGCACAAATGTAGAGTCTTAAAAATGGTCAGTGGGTGACGGCACGGTGGCTTAGTCCATCTTAAATACACAGTCTGTGAGTGACATTTGCATGTGTGTTTAAAGTGCTAAAACAGATTTGAAAAACTCAACAGTAATGCCCATTTCCAAAATCATGATCCATTTACTCTTCCTACAGAACTACACCCGTGACTGTGCAGAAGAAACCTTTCATTTTCCCATGACAAGAGCAGACATTATTTGGAAAATAGTACATTAAAGGTTTCTGAATTAAGTGGGCCCTGCTCTGCCGAGTTTTTCAAATCCTAACCCTAACCTGTTGCACACAAATATTTAAGAGACGTTTAGTTCCATTATACCGAAGAGACGAGAAGGCAAAAATCTTTACAGCCAATACACAAGATAGGAATGGAGTGAAAGCATGGCAGGCCACAGGGAAGATGTGCAAATGTGATTTTAGGGTGAATTATTCCTTTAAGTAGAGCTACTTCTTTCTGTAACACTTTCCCAAAAAATACAGTTTACATCAGAAGAATATAAATTGAAACTGATTTAATTTCTTCCCCAGAGAATAACTCTGTTTGTTTTACTGACCTTTCCCTGACCTTTCTTGTGGCGCCTTCAGGAAAATTTAACAAATTTATTCCTAGGATCGAAAATCCCAGATATCTTAACCAGTACTTTCATACTGATTTAAAATGTTGAGAGGGCTTGATTTGATGAGGAACTTACTGCAATCCGTTGTTATGTCTGTTTTCACTCCTGCTTACATAGAGACGCTTACATACAGAGACTACAGCAACATGCCCAATTGTGTCTGTTTCTAATCTGCACCATGCTGTGTTGGCGTCACAAGCAGTATACTATCTGTGCCTGAGACAGACACCGAACATGCGAAAGCCTGACTCTCGTGGGGAAAACCTGGACCACCGAGTCAGTCTTTGTGATGGCAACCCGACTCGTGACAAATATCCAGCATTCCTTTTTTGGCGATGGACTACAGGCCTGGTCAGCAGCCTTAATTATGCAATGACAACCAACTCCAAAACTGCTAAAAACAAGTGGTCCACAGGCAAAATAAAACATGATTCAACTTCATGTTACTTTTCAGAAACAACGGAGAAGTTGCCTTAACTCTTGCTTGTATAATCTCTCCAGTTAAGACAATGATGCTCGCTTGTAAAGAAGACTCTCCCTTCTTTGTACAAAATGAAATATACCAGAAACAACAACTTTGTTATCTTGCTAGTGTCAATGTATAGATGATCAGCTTTTTCTGTAGCTTGTATGGACCGTCACATTTTTGCTAAGAAGAGAACCCCCCCACCCCACCCCTTCCAGACTTTCTCGTTCCTAATCATCCAAACTGTTTTAACTCGTGGTGGACTGTCAATCTTTTTTGTGTACATTTTATAGTATTATTTATTGTTGACAAGTTTTGCATTTGCAAATAAAAAAGTAAAGGTGGTTTGACCTGAGCATTCGATTCCAATGTAAATGCTTGGTGAACAGTGACATGCTTTTTCTTTTCTTTTTTTTAATCATTAAAAAGGAGGACACAGTGATATGAGGAGGCCTTTTTATTATGTTGTAACATGTACATAACATGTGGCCAAAATTGCTTTTGGAAAATGGTCATTTTTTTGTGTTGTAACAGTATTTGTTTTATTCAGTGAATTGCCCATGAAGACAAATAAATAAGAGGCACACACAACTCTGTTTCACATGTGTTATATTTGTTCTTACACACATACAATGAACAAAAAAGTGACTGAATTAAAATGAGACAAATAAACAAATTACCAATAATGCTTATCATAAATTAAATAACAAAAACTGTGGCAAGAATTGACATTTCTAAAACAAATTAATAAAACGAATCCGGAAATTAACAATGAACACATTAAAAAGCTACAGAAATAATTAGAAGGATGTATAAATGAATGAAAAAATTAATTTACAAATAAATAAGGAAAGATGTAAATAAATTCATGCAAAGTCAAATGAATATTAATTCCTCCTGAGGTGTATGTGCAATGGTATAAAATAGTTAATCCCTACATTATTTTGAATAGCATTTTGGTGCATTCACAGGCATATACATTTATTGATTTTGGTAGTTTGTGTACTCTGTAGAACATTAACACTCAGAGAACTCACAACTGTGTTAATTCTTCATGACATGGATTCAACAAGGTGCTGAAAACTTGCACAGAGATTTTTGGTCCATGTCAGCTTGATAGCATCACACAGTTTTTGCAAATTTGCCAGCTGCACATCTTTGATAGTCATCGTGGACATTGTCCAAGTACAGTGAAGCCATTGCCATGTCCAATAAACCAGTTTGAGATTATTTAAGCTTTGTGACATGGTGTGATGTCCCGCTGGAAGCAGCCATCAGGAGATGGGTGCACTGTGGTCATAAAGGGATGAACATGGTCAGCAGCAATGCTCGTGTAAGCTGTGATATTTGAACGATGCGCAGTTGATACTAAGGGACCCCAAATCTGGCAATCACACCAACTTGAACCACTTATATATAGCAGGAGAAATCAATGTTTTCATGTTGTTTACACCAAATTCTGACCCTACAATCCAAATGTTGCATCAGAAATTAAAAATCATCAAACCAGATTTTTTCCAATCTTCTATTGTTTAATTTTGGTGAACCTGTGTAATCTGTAGCCTCAGTTTCCTGTTCTTTTCTGACAGCTGTGGCACCTGGTGTGGTCTGCTGCTGCTGTAGCTCATCAGCATCAAGTTTTGACAAGCGGACATTCAAAAGTTCTCTCCTGTTTGGTTGTATCGAGTTGTGGTTGCCTTCCTATCAGCCTGCAGCAGCAACAGTAAGCGACAGTTCTCACAGAGACCTGCCACTCACTGGATATTTTCTCTTTTTTTGATTACTCTCTGTAAAGGATACGTGGGATCAGTATTAGTAGACTAACAGTTTCTGAAATACACAGACCAGTACGTCTGGCACAAGCGGCCATGCCACATTCAAAGTCACTTAAATCACCTTTCTTTCCCATTCTGATCCTCAGTTTGAACTTCAGCAGGTCGTGTTGACAAAGTTTACATATCTAAAAGCACTGGGTGGGTGTCACATGATTGGCTGATTAGATATTCACTTTGATGAGTTGCAACTTGTTTTTGTATATATATATTTATAATAGCCAATATTAAACCATAAAATCTGCATGAGTGGAACATTAATTAGCAGAATATCCACCATATGACTTTTCTTATAGAATGTCCCAAACCACATCTGAAACATATGAATTCAGCTATTATTCATAAACATAGCAACATGAACTGAGTTGCAGGTGAATTTTAAAGGTTTCATATTTTTCATTGAAAGCTTTTTTTAATCAATACAACCTGAAGATCAACATTGGTGGGGAAAAAAAGGGTTTAAAACCCAAAAGAAATGAATGTTGTGCAAATTTAATGACTAATTCGTCTTCTTTGTTTTTATGGCCTTCAATTATACATAAAGAAAGATTAGTATTACTTTGAGTAATTGTTATTGCTCTTTATGGACATGATGTAGGCTCTGTCTCTCTCTCTTCTTTTTCCCCCCATTAAAAAACAGGAATGTCATAGGTCATACCAGTCAGATATAATTATACTGACAGTCATGCTAAACTGTTTTGAATAATTAATGCAAAAGCAATAAAGAGTTTAACCACATTTTAGAACACTGAATCATTCATAAATAGCTAGGCCTTGGTTATAGTATTTCAATATTCATGAGCAGTATATGGTTGATTTTAAAAAAGGAGAGTGCAACAAGAATTAGTTCAGTAAAGAGAACTTACAGGCAATTATCTAACAGATGATGCTTTAGTAATGATAATTATGACATCTATTCATAAAAGATAAAGTGTTGCTTCCTAAACTCTGCACATGTGATATTATATGTTAAAGAAATATACAGATTTTCTAAATACTCCAACTGTTTTTAAGTGGTTTCTTTATGTCTTTTAAATCAGTCTGGCTTCCTGATGCTCGCTGATGCGCATGTGAAATGTAGATTCAGTGGTCTCTAGCGCCATCTTATGGTTTCTGTAAGTAATGACTTACTCACTAGGCCCGGAGGTACAATAAAATTGAATAAAATAAATAGAAAAATAAAAAGTTTGATTTTCCCATAGAAGTAAAAGTAAGCAAGCAGTGACAAGAATTTTAAAATGTATCATAATATTAACAATTTTGTGTTATCTGTTTTTTGCTTAGTGATTGGGCATTGTTTATCATCCCCTGGACAAAATAACATGAACACCCCATATAAAATGATATTTTTGACGATACATTGTTATACCTATATTATTCTCATCACTTATGTAATGATTACAGCTAAAATATTATTTATATAACTGTCTATATTCATTTAATAACTGGGGGCACAGATAAAGTGAGGATGTAGTAAGTGTGTCGTCCCCAAAATTTTGCTTTTGGGTGAAATTTTAAGCACCCATTTTGTTTTTTTCTACATTTCATGGTGGAAATATCTTAATTTATGGTAATGAAGACACAAATCTCAGCCACCCGGTGATTTTAATATCTAATCATAATCAGAGAAACTTCAAGAATCTCAGAGGGAAGTTAAGTTGTCATAGCAGCAAATATACAACAAACAACAAGCACTCGTATCAAATGAGTGTAGAAACAGAGTTATGATATCAATGTAATATAAATATTATATCACTGTGTAGGAGTTTTGGGATACTGAATTGTTTATTTAAGATGTCCTCTGTTTGATTCTTTGTTCATTATTTACAGATATGTTGAGCCTTTAATTCAGTTTATGTTAGTTTATTTTGTATCTTTAGTGTTTCCTATCTCATCCTCCTCTGTCTTTTCTCCCCGATGTCGTGTTTATTCATGTTCCTGTTTTACTTTGTTAGCCTTTATAGTCATCTTCTGTGTTTTGTGTGTCATTTTTGCTGTCTCATTGTCCTTGATTCTTATCATCTGTGTCTTGTTACCCTCCTGTGTGCTGTTCCTTGATTACCCTTTCATATATAAATAGTGGTATCTTCCCCTCCGCCTTCCTCTCAGGGTCTGTTCAGCCTCCCAGTGTGTTCCCTCCCTGCTTTGGATTCAGTTTGCCTTTTGCCTGTGGATTTTTGTGTTCTGACTTTGAATCAGCCAAGATAAAGGCTTGCTTTTTTATTTTTCCTTCTGTCTTTGAGTCTGCATTTTGGTCCTAGTTCTGCAATTTTTATGACATCTGTCCTATTCTGTGTTTGCTTGGCTGCATATGGAGTTTGTGTAACAAGTAAACAGCTATGCTGATACTAGGCCACTTTTGTGTCTTTGACTTTGAGAAGTAAACTCTTTAAGTGTGATTAAAGCACCTGTTCACATCAATGACTAAGTGAACTGTTTCTTTAAAACAAGTGACCTGTGTTGTGTGATCATTTTTATGTACTGTGTACTTCTTATCCAGTTGGAAATTGCATTGTCACTGAAGTCTACACCCACTTCAGTGGAAAGGGGAATATTTTTGTCATAGTCCAAATAATGCAATTGAGGATAATCTGAGAGTCATAACTCCACTCCAAGTTATCTTATGTGTGTAATAATAAATATACTAACTGTTGTCCCGTATCAATAGATCTTTATGCTTTAGTAGACTTTTTTGACCTGTGACAACAAGAAATAAATGTGTGTAAATAAAAAAATAAAAACATATAGCTGCTTCATTCTCGGGCAGCACACTGTCAATAACACAACACAAACCAATAGTGCCCAGTTCCTAGGAATTTAAAGCTCTTTATTAAGATGATGCAGCTGCAAAACAAAGAGGTAATCCTAGCAACCACAGGTAAAGTCTGGCCATCCCACACAGCTGATAACAAAGCTCATTTGATAGCTTTTTCCATATGTACACATTCATGTAACAACTACACATATATGTAGTGAAATTAGCCTCAGGATGTTTGCAGATGAGCATCATATGACATGTTACGTGATCTGTGCATTTAAGGGCATTTATGTATGTGTTAACAATTCTTGAGTGAGCGGAAATAACATCACTCATATTTTTTACTTTTGTTTGCCTTTCGAGCGCAAAGATGATTAGATATGTGAAGCTAAATGTGAAAATGTGTGCTTAAATTGTCACTTTTTATTCCAGTTTTGATATGCATGTTTGTAAAATCTGTGTTCAAATTGCTTTGGATTTGTGTGTGGTTTTGAGCACACATTTGTGGGAATTCAGAATTTACAGACAAATCATTGTACACAGCTATCTACCTTTTCAGACTAATTTCACTCCATGCACATCTTTAATTGTTATTTTCCTGAATCCCAGGTTTCGAGTTCAATTCTGCCCTGATGAATATGTTTGCTAGTGTGAAATTTACTGAGAATCTTCTCAGAGATGAGTACAGCCAGCTTGAATGCAGCTTACGTCTGATTGCTGCTTTGGGAATATTTCAGTTTAGTGTGCATCATGTCTCTTACATCCTATCATCAAAATAACAGTAAGTGGTAATTCTTATTCAATTTATAACATTACTTGAAATATCCTTAAATAGTCTCCACCTTTACACATAAACACCACCTATATCAACTAAAAACTGCCCGTGTGTTTATGACTGTCATATTCAGGTGAGTGTGAGCCACTTAAAATGTGGTCAAAATAACTGAGATCTATGTTTAGTACAAGTGAAACGGCATGGAGTTATGATTCAATAACATTTACAAAGAAGCACAAGGGTCTCAGGATGGCACATCTTAGCCTAGTGCTTTACTGTGAGTGATGAGACAAGCTTATTAAAACAAGAAGTAGATCATTTTGAGCCTGTATCGTCGCTGTTATTTTGGACTGCATTTCCCAGACATCCCCTGTCAAACAGACAATAAATCTGCTGGTATGAGTGCTGTTTCCAAGAAACATTCCTGTTTCTGCAGGTGGCGCTTGTGTGTTTATCTGCTCGCCTGTCTGTGACACTCTCATGCAAACTGACTGTTCCAAATAAAGAAAATCTAAAAAGCATCACTTCCTGCTACTGTTACTGTATGGGAAATTGCACACATACACATGCAAGAGAGAGTGGAAAAAACTTTATTGTGACATTTAGTTTGAGCAAAGTGAAGGTACATCGGTGGTTCGATTGCCTCTTTATTTCTTTAAATATAATAACGCAAACACTGAGACTTATTATAATAACTGATATTGAAAAACTGATCATCAAATTAATTCTGCTATAAATAATATATTCAAGTGCTTTTTAAAGTTAAACTCTAATTAGAAGTGCTATTGTAATTTTAAGACCTGGTAAGGAGTACGTTTTTTATGTCCCGTTGAATTTTAAGGGTATACTTTCTTTTTTTTTTTACCTATATTTATTATTTATCTGTGTTTTTATATTATATTATACAGCATCTTTATTTAAGTAAAGCTCTGCCAAATTGCATAAGCAGTGTGTGACTAAACTAAGTACACCCCATGACTCAATAGCTCGTAGAAGCATGTTTAGGGTCAATCTCACATCATTGTGGAGAAATTTTGGTCACTCTTTACATTTTTGTTTCAGTTCACTGAGCTTTGTTTAGTCACAGCTCTCTTAAGGCTCCACTTCAGCATTTCAGTCAGGCTGTGGTCTGGACTTTGACTGGGCCATTGCAACACCTTCATTCTTTTTGTGGTCAGTCACTCTCTTGTAGATTTGCTCGTGTGCTTGGGATCATTGACACAGTTTAAGCTAAAATTTAGCTGTCAGGCCTCACATTTGACTCTATACAGAGGAGATCATGGTTGACTCATGGCAAAGTGCCCAGATTCTGTGGCTGCAAAACAAGCCCAAATCACAAGCTCTCCACCACCATGCTGACAGTTGGTATGAGGTGTTTGTGCATTATGGCCAAACATCTCCACTTTGGTCTTGTCTGTCCAAAGGACATTGTTCCAGAGGTCTTGTGATTTGTTCATGAGCAACTCTGCAAACAAGGTACATTTGTTCAGTGTTTTTCTAATCGTGTTGTGAACTTTAACATTTAACATGGTAACTGAGTCCTGCAGAGTCCAAGATGTAGCTCTTGGGTAATTTCTTTGAGATGTGCATGCTCTGACCTTGGGGTGAATTTGCTGGGACATCCACTCCTGGGAAGACTGTCTCTATCACTGTAGAATGATGGACTTTAAATTTCTGGGAAATAGCCAGATAACCGTGCCCAGAATGATGAGCAGCAGCAACTGCCTTTCTAAGATCTGTGAAGATGTTGTATCTCTTTGACATTGTGTTTGCACACACCTAAATGGTGCAGACAAGCAAACTGCTAAAACTTCTGCTTTTATAGACGTGCTCAAAATAATCAAGTGGATTTGATTATCGGCATCAGGCATCTAATTATTTTTAATATCTTTTTGTTATGCCAACTAACGGTGTTCGGTGCTTTCCAGAAAAGAATGTATTGGAGTGCATTACGAAGTATGACATATCTGCGCGGCATGTCAGTCTTTCTGTCCTGGCAAAATTTCAGCTCTTGCATCTGGTGCAGTCCACCATGAGGTAAACGGAGGACCTCTCCATCCAATTCATTTATGAGAAACCTGTATTCTGCCAGACTTGTTACATATCCTCCATCTTGAGTGTGGACTGTCACCTTCAGATAGAAGATATAAAGTCCTAAAATGCAGACTGGATTACTTTAAAAATGAATTTGTCATCTTATCTTATTCACTCTTTGCAAAGACAGCTTCTGTGACAGCACTAGGAATTCCCCTAAGTAGTATATTGTATTGTGTTTCAGCTTATTTTGTGCTAAATAAATAAAGACATGGTGTAATATGTCATATTTCCCAGCTCATCTGAAGCTGTATTGCCAAATTCTAAAATCTCAGACGAGCTAGTTATTTTTATTATATAAAACCTTAGAATTTGAAAAGAGTGTACTTTCTTTTGATCATCTTTGTGGTTGTCTTGCTCGTACTTATTGTTAAAAAAATATAAACTTATTACAGTTATGAACTATACAAAGAATGGATACTTTTGACCTACTAAAGAGAAGAGTTAAAGTTTTTGATATTAAAAGATTACAAGAGAAATTTATCTCAAGCGATATCCAGGTTGGAGGGCAGGGCTGGTGGATTATGGGTAATTGAGTCCTCGGTGTGTGTGTGTTGATGTCAGGGGGCGGAGAGTGCGAGAGTACAGCCCCGTGTGTGTTGGTGTGTAGATGTGAGTGTACGGTGAGGAATTCAGCTGCTGGATGAGTTTTCTCTGCGAGAGAAACTTATTTTTTTTGGCGTCCACGTCTTGAAGCGAGGAGGACAAATGCGAAAATGCGAGAAGAAATCCAGGAAGAGGCGAGCGAGTGCTTATTAAAAATTCAGCGCGGGAGAACAGACGTTATTACCCGTTCGGAGGACTTGTGGCAGCACCGAGGATAAACTCCACTTCTAACGGGCTAAAGCGTTGTTGAATGGGGTGAAACGAAGCGGATTTTTTCCCTCCTAAAGATAGCAAGTCCAGGAAGAAAAAAATAAAAAAAATTCAAGCGGTCGAAACCCAGAAGGAAAGGGGAGTAAAAAGGGGGCAAAGAAAACGCCCTGCTTTGCTGCCTGTTGCTGGTAAATTCAAACTTTATCGCCAAGTTTAAAAAAATGCATCTTCCATTTAACGAGAGGTGATAGTTCAAAGTCGTCATTCCTAGCTTAAAGCCGGGTGGGTTTGCTAACTGACGGCCCCCTCTCACTTGGCAAGTTTTATGTTTTTGGAAGCATTGGGAATATTTTCTCCTCGTTGTGCACACCATTCCTGTTGGAAGCGATTTGGGTGGGCTGGGAGCCCAAAGGCTGCTCCGCCAGGCCTGCGGCCATTAGCCAGGAACAAAGAGGGTTCACATGTAAACTCAAACAGTTTGGAAAAGCCTCTTCATTAGTTTTTAAAACCCAACTTTTAACCACCAACGACGGCGCAGTCATGTCGCTGGGCGCCGAGAGGAGGATGGAAACCCGGCTGAAGAAGCTGGAGGACATGATCAGAGACCCCAGATCTGCCATAAACCTGGAAAGTTTACTGGTGAGTCAAGTGGGATCCACTTCATAGGTTATTAATGATGTTGTCTGTTCGCTGAATGGCTAGGCAAGCATGCACGCCCTCAGGTGAGCTAATTGCATTTAAACACCTTTTCATGTTAAAACGGTGCAGTTTATGATTTAAGTGTTATCGCCTGGTGGAGACACTGTAGACAGACCTGATTAATAGTTAAATCTGGGTGCAGACAGAGCAGTTTGGGGCTCTTTGAGGCCTGTCTACAGATTAGGATTAACTACTTGAGATAGCTCCCCTGGGTGTTTTCATGGAGACTAATATTTTTAGATAACATATGGGCCCACCAAGCCACTGTAGTCCTATCAGTCCCAGATGTAACCACAGAACCATTGCAGTCTTCCTACACTGGTATGTAAATAGGATGTTGGCTATGGAGGACCCAGTCTGCCAAAAATCCAATAAACCATATTGGCAGCAATTAATATCAGAAAATATATATAATAACAGTGTTTAGAATTAAATTAAAAATGAAACTAGAAGAAAATATGAAAATTTGTCTCATACTCCTGTACCACCTAACATTTATCTATTTTAATGAGAAGAAAACAATTAGTATGAAGTTGTAAAACTGCGTATCTCCTACTGTTTCAACCACTCAGGTAAATGTGTAGATTTTTATCTGAAGTTCCACTTAATTATTATTTAAATTGTATTTATCTTCCATTTGTTTTCCCCCTTTGACCTCCCGAATATAAATAAGTGACAAGATAATAAACGAGCAATAGTATTAAGGAAAACAAATATATAAGTTATTGGAAGTGTTAGGTTATATCATGTCAGTGTCACGAACAATGTGAGAATGGCTTACTTTTTTGTTTCTGGATATTGCCTAAATCGGTTCTCTATATTTGCCCACCAGCTTAATTCATTAATTTAATTAATTAATTTTACAGTTAATTAATATAGTCTTCTGGAAACTGGAGTTTTGTCCCTTAGTAGTAGTAGTAGTAGTAGTAGTAGTAATGATGAAAATCATTGAAGATTAGTTTCATGATATCTTTGTAGCTGAAGGAGAAAAACTAACTTTAAAGAGGTAAAACAGTGAGTATGTGTTTAGTTTATTGTACTCTCAGCAGCTGCTATTAGATTCTGACTGGAGATCATTTTGATTTGAATATTTCTGTTTTTGTAGGGTGTAATTTTAGTACGCTCTGGTGCTTACATACAGCATTGCGTTTGATTAGATTTGAGAGGCATGTAAAATCTATCATCTGTTTGTCTTTCTCTGACAGCTATCTTACCCCTCCATTTGAACATTGGCCTCAAATTTAACATAGCCTCTGCGTGTGTTTATACATACATGAATGTAGCATGGAGCAAGAGTCATGTCTGGTCATTGTCCAAAAGAGCTTTTTCTCAGATGTAGCAAACAATGGGAGATTGTCCAAGCCAGATGTGTTCTTACTGCTGGAAATAATCTGTGCAGTTTGACCACGACAACCACTCGCTTGCTGTTTTCTCTTTGGGATAATCAGACTTTTCTCGGACTTTGACCACTTGGGAGCTGACAGGGTAACCATCATTTAATGCCAACTGATTTGGGTATTTGTGGTTTAATATCTCCCTCAGGTGATATCTGCAAAAGTCTCCCTGTTCATTTCTAATAATGTGTCATTTGTCTGATCCCCTTTTTCCCCTTGCAAGCTTTTTCTTTTTCTTCAAGTTGGGTGACTACTTCTTTATTTGCTTTAGCTTTGTTCTTTTAATAAGTGCCAAAGTGGCACCACAAGAGGAAGTGGCTGAGTAAGACCACATAAGTTGTTTTTGGATTTCAATGCCATCACAGCAAACACAGTTGCTTCGTGGTGGTCATATTGGTGCAAGTTTATGGAGATTTTTCCATTTGAAGAAAAGAAAAATGTAAATATCATAAACTTTCAATTTGCCACAGAGTTTATTTTCTGTGATAATCCAAAACCCTTGTGGTATAAATGTCAGTGCCTTTTTGTTGAGCGATCTGGGACGATGTTCCAGTT
Source organism: Simochromis diagramma (assembly GCF_900408965.1). NCBI lineage: Eukaryota > Metazoa > Chordata > Actinopteri > Cichliformes > Cichlidae > Simochromis > Simochromis diagramma. The sequence goes on from NW_024387030.1 coordinate 1,297,410, forward strand.
GGCCATTGATCTATTGGTTCTCGAAGTTTTCCCAGCACACCCCACTTCAGAAGCCAGAAGAAGTTCACACCGCAGATTCCACATAACTAACAATAAAAAAAGGAAATTTGAACATGCTTTGTAATATCAGCACAGTAGCATCTGCATACTCTTGTTTATCTTCCCTTAAAAAAAATCATACCAGTAATCTTTGTTTAATCTGGTTGTCCGTGTGCTGTTACATCAACACGCTAGTTCTTATTCACCTACAGCCTGGCAACCATTTCTATTTTGCTTTCCTCGGGAGAGGGGAGTGAGACGGTGCATTCCCTGAATTTTTTTCCTCAGAGGTAAAGTGGTCAGAAGTTATGAGATTGTGAACGATGTCTCAGGTCCCTGTGTTTACCCTGTGCGGGGATGAGTCAGACCTGTTTGTACAGCCGCTTATGTGACGTACAATTGAAAGATTTTTTTTTTTTTTTTTTTTTTGGACCAACAGACGATGGACTTGCCTGATTGCAGACCTTTCATTAACCACCCACATCTGGTGATTTCTTTAGCAGTTCAGTGATTGTCAGGGTATGGACGATGGCCCAGAAGTAATGGATGTTGAGCCAAATAAGGATAGCGTTTGCAATTATTGCTATTGATACAATCAAATAACTCTTGCTTTCTAACTTGGCAAAGGACTGATGTATTAGAATTGAAACTGTTTAAATGTGTCTGTCTTTAAGTTTTGTGATGACCTAACGTTGCATAAGGCAGTGGAAAAATTCTTCCATTACACCAGTGTATATCACGACTTTGGGCTTAAATGGGAAAAGAGGTCTTCCGACAATTTAGATCAGCTCTGTTCTCCCAAAATAAATTTAGATCTCGGTTATTTTCTGGACCCTAGGAAAGCTGGAATCCCAAGCTATTTTCAGACCTATTAACTGTAACTTTTAGCCAACATTGTGTGATGTTGCCTACTTTAGCTTTAAAGTTAGAGGGTGGTGTTTGAATTTCTGGGGCCCCTAACTGGATGTGACAGAGTGCAAACACACTGTCAGCTCTATCTTAAAAAGCATCACCTCACCCCTTTTAATGGGCCCCTTCTGACTCAGCCCACCCCCCCCCCCCCCTTTCCCATACATCCCTTCCCCTGGGGTTCTCCCGTCCCCCTCCATACAACTTGAGGCAATCCTGGTCAAGTCCTGAGGAAGAATTCGGCATAACTTGACCACCGGTGGTGTTTACTTCCTGCACATGAGCTGGGGAGAGAGAGGTGTTGAGTGTTTGAGACAAAAGTTGAGTGGGAAGCATGCGTAGGAGAGAACAGGCTGCGGTTTTCCATTTTTAGCAGCCTCGGTGCTGTCGCTGGGATCAAGAAGTTTTGCTGCTCGGTGTGTTCAGACACACGCATGCACACAAACAATAAATGCTAAGATATATCTTGTTTTTGTTTGGGTTGTGGGGGTGGGGGGTTTGCAGGTGAAGGAAAAACATGCTTACTTAAAGTGCCTAGATAATTGCTCACAGGCTCATATTTGGTAAATAATGAATCACAAATCCCCTGTTATTGTGGCATGGCAACGGTACCAGAGGGAGCCACATTGTGTGGACCCTTTATTTATTCTTCTCACTAACAGTTTAGTGAAGGAAACATCGGTAATTAATTTCAGGTTTGTGCTTTTTTTTTTTCCTTTCCTTTTCTTTTTTTAAGTGATCATGAAGGTAATGCATTTAAGGAGCAGTGGGCAGGCTTCCCTTAGGATAAAGAAAACTGACGTGGAGGAATGTGCAGCATCTGTCAGGGAAACTCAGTCACCTTCCTTAGTCAATCTTCAACTTTTGTGATGAGATGGGGCAGAGCTGCTGCTATCTGTAAATCCAGCCACAGAACAGCCAGGGGAAAAAAATAATACTTAAATGATGCGTTAATGCCGCCCCACTCTGTGGTTAATATAAACTGTAGATCACTATATTGCCTCTATCAGCACTCGATCAAGCGTAACCTTAAGTCTCAGCAACCTTCCCCTTGTGCAAACGGTAGGGATCGTTATTTGGCAGGACACCACTGCTGACTGAAGTGCAGGACTTAACTTGGCAGCTCCAAGTACAGGCAGTGATTGTTAAGGAGCAAGCACAAGATGAGGCCTTTTCTGGAATTAAAGAAAAAGACAAAACTAAAATATGGACAGGTTATTTGCAAATCACTCAAGTTTCTGCTGTCCTAAAGGAAATGACCTCACTGAGTAAATAGTTGGCAGCCATACATGGGGCTCAAAGTTCCATAGACTTCTGTCCTGCCTGCACTTTCCCCGTTCGCTTTCTAGCCTTATCTCTTTTCCCTGGCCCTACTTTTCTCTCAGCCCCTCCCCTCAGGCTTGTTAAACATACTGCAGGTATGTTAACTGTGTTTTCATACTTTTGCAGGCCCAGGGCGTGCAGATAACTTAATGCACAGCACTTATGTGTGAATGATATGGGAAATAGAGCTAAAAGCTTGTATGATGCCTTCCAGTTTATCTCTGGGGGGCAATCCCTGTCCATTTCTTTTAAGATCATTTGGAGTGATGCTCTTTTTATTCAGCATTAGTTGGGAAAGCCTTTTAATACATATGCTGTCTCTTTTGCTTAGTACTGGTTATTCACGCCCTTTTTTTTCTCTCCCTATTCCTACTCGTATATGCTTCATTTTGTTTTGTTTTTTTCCATTAATTTTTTTTCTTCTCATCTCCCATTTTCTTCAGCTTTTTTCTTTCTTCCCCTCCCCTTTAACTTATTGTCACTCCACTTCTCACCTACACTAGACTTTCTTCCTCTGTAGCTATTGGGATAAATAATATCCCCTCTTTGTCAACCTGAGTTTTGGCTTCTTCTCTGGAGTGTAGTTGAGTTGCTCTCAGGCAAACAGCAGCAGCAGACCAGACCCGGCTTCAGTGTGCTAGCTGGATAGAAACACTGCCTTATAAGGCACTGGGGATGGTGGCCCCAGCCAATTTTTTTTTTTCCTTCAAAACAAGCCGGTCTCTCGGCTCCACACCACCTCTGGTGAGTCGGCTGGGCCTCTCCATGGTCTTTTTTTGGTTTTTCGCTCCACTCCAGTGAAGAAGACCCGGCGTCTTCTGGGTGTGCAAACCCTCAGCAGTCTTAAAATGTCAACCTTCACTTCAGTTATGCAGCTCCTGGTCTCCTTTAGTGGTCAGAGCTAGGAAACATGATAAGGGTTTTCCTTGTTTATTAAAGCCATACATGGCCCACCAGAGGCTTTTTTTGGAAATAAAAAAACACTTAAGGCCTGTAAGAAAGAAAAAGAGTAGGGGAAATTTAAAAATGTATTTATTTAGGTCAGTATTTTAATTCTGATTATTTATTCATTGGCTTAGCAAACATCATCTAGTTGCTGAACTTAAAAGCATATGCCTTTACAGGGGATTTCCACAAACTTAAAAAATAACTCAGGAGTAGGACAAATATTGATGTAGGGAACTGGGTCGTCTGGTAGTTGAGTTCTGATTGTTAGGCGTGGTTTTTTTTACCGCAAAGCTCATCTTGCAAGGACACACTCTGGTCTCTGCTGGCTTGCTGCCACCGTGGGATTCTGCAGGCGCAAATCGGGGAGTAGAGGGGTCCTCTACTGAATTATAATGTGTATGTCTTGCATTACAACAGGGATGTTTGGCTGGTTGTCGATGTTGCATGTTTACCTGCAGAGATCATTAATACCATAGATAGTAGCTTAGCACAAAAGCAAAATAAGGGCAAAAACCAACACCTGCCTTTTTTACACTAATAAAGCTAACTAATTGACATGTTGCATCTCATTAATTTTGGTGATTAAAGTAATATGATGCTGGTTGTTAAAGATTTACGTGTCAGACAGGTGGTTTCCTGTCAGCTACACTCTGAGAACCACAGGAAGTTACCCAACCTGGCCAAGAATGAACTTTTGTCCAAAATGAACCTCCTTGTTTCCTCATTTGCTGTTTCCTATACATTGGACACTCAATGGGTTGCTCTACATTTGGGAGCAAGTTAAGATTTTGGAAAAATTATTATTGTTTTGTGTTGCACAGCATGTATTTTGAATACAACTTTATACATCTGTGTGTTGATGTTCACTTCTCAGTGTTGCCCTATCACAGGTATATTGCTTTTTGCTTATATGTTGTCCCATATACAATTTCAAACTGTTATTTTTTTTTCACTTGCAGTTCAGATATGATATGCCCAGTGTGACCATTTTGAAACCACTGTAAACAGCGGTTTATCAAAGCAGGCAGTGGGTTGAGTCAGACTGTGTTTTTAAGCTAAATTGCAACATTAGTGCAAGAAATACAACGGAGAGTTGATAAAAAGTGACACAGTCATTTCCCTTAACATCATAAGTCTATAACTATATATAATATGTTCTTTGCAGTTGATGCCAGATCATATTTGAAGATGGCTCTTTGCCCTCAGTACTGTAGCTAATTAATGATCACATTTGTACCCCTGCTCTTGTTTTTCTCGTGTTACAGTTTGTTGGACACATTTTTGAGAAAATCTCTAGTGAAGCGGCTGCTCTCAAGTCGAAAAGATTAGAGCTAATCTTGGACAGCCATCACCTGTTTTTCTGTAACTACTTGCAGGCAGTTCATGCAAACACTTATACTTTGTATTACATTACTTAAATAAATTCTGATAAATCTCGAGTTTTCATTTTTGCTTTTCCTTAGCCAGCTGTAAAAAATTAATTACTAACTGAACAAAAATCAAAGTCTACACCTTAAAATACCCACACATTAATAAACACCTAATTCTCAGCACCTTGATTTCACGTTATATAATGCCTCAGACAAATGGAACAAGATATGAGTCAGGAGCTGTCCAACAGGGATGTGAGAAGAAATTTTAGAATGAGGAAGAATGCAAGCACAAGAATTGACTTTCTCAAAATTTACATGGAGATTTTCCAATCGTGGCATTGGAATGACCCCCCTCTTTGCATCAAACATGAGGGCAGGAAACAGTACTAGTTTCCTGAGTTGTGTTGTGTTACAGGAACTTTGTGTTATTTTCCTGCGTTTCTGTCTTCCCTGTGTCATCATCCATGTGATTTGGCTCTTCTTCTGTGGACTTTGAGCCTGCTCTAAACCAGAATTGGAAGGACTTTGACACTATGGCCACACTCAGTCAGCCTCACACACACACACATAACAAAAGACACTGGTAGTGATTGGGCCAGCATGCCAGTTTTCTCATATTTTTTGAGTCCACATTTCCCTCAGTCGCCACAACAGAGAATATAAAGTTAACATGACTCTTCCAGACACAATATTTAGAAGTCTGCCAGGTTGAAATAAACCAGACTTCTCCTTAATATGACATTTGGACTAGAAGCAAAGCTGAAATCTGAGATATTGATGTTTACTGTGGTGTAGGGTTCTCATGTATGCACACAGAGATTTCACCTTAATCTCTTTGCTGTTTTTGTCTAGACATAAAGACTGTGGTTGATATTTTAACTTAAAGTAGGATTTGGTTATAATGCAGCACTCAGGTTCTGTGACCTTCCTGCATAGTTTTTGAATCTTACTGCTCTGCAGGAAGACTTAACTTTTGAAGAACTTTCAGTTCCCACACCGATCAAAACTGTAAAGGTCATGAACTCAGTTATGCAAATGGCTCTGTGGTTAACAGTGACGGCAAAAATCCTGTTGTTGACTTTGTTGTCATGCTGTGCAAAATCTTCCCCCCGGTGGCGCGAGCATTGAGGAGTTTAATACCTGAGTCTTGGTATATTTTTAGTTTCAACTGAGGGTGTGAGGGAGAAGAGCAGAGAAGAGAACAGGAGGCTCCCACGCATAACGCACAATCCATCTGGCCTCAGCCTTATCATTCCATCACAACCTGCTGGTGAAACACAGCCTCCTACACGCATACACAAACTTTCTGTCATGCACACATGCTTATGCACAGGCTCGGGCACTCATAGATACGCATTAGTGTCCATTTTCACAAGCAAACAACATTTATTCAGTTGATCTTAGCAACACACAGCCTGCATTGTGTGTAGCCAGCAGCAACAATAGAGCTATACTGCTCATTACCAAACAGCTACAGATTGTCAGTGAGTTCACTGCCTTTAATAAACACAAACAAGGACATTCGTATGTTCGCACTCGAGTTTAGACCGGGAGTGTTTGTGTTGAAGCTGGCAGTTATAATTGAAATGGTTTGTGTCTATACTAAAAATATTTATATACAAATGTACTCATAGACATGCCAAAGGATCGAAACAAAATCCTAGCCTAATGATGTCATCTTAGTGCTATGTTTTGTTTTTTGTTTTGTGTGTGTGTGTGTGTGTGTGTGTGTGTGTGTTGTAATTTAAATTTGCCCCATATTGGGTGGTATGGTTGTGCAGTGGTTAGCACAGGCAACTCGCCTCATTTGAACCCTGCTTCCTTCTGCAGTCCAAACACATGTATGGTTTGGCTGTGGGTGTGTAGTAGATTAAGTATTTGAAATGTATAGAATAACACACTTTATGCACAGCTAGAATGTAACTTGTAGCCTAAAGAGGTTAGAAAAGGCTAGAAAAGCATTTTATAAATGTGAGAACATATGGAAATAGCCACCTTGTTGTCACCGGTTAGCTTCTGAAGAGCATTTTTTTTCACCGTTGCCATCCTGCTGTTTCCTGCTCAAACCAGATGTGCTGAATGAGTGGTGGCTTTGACTGTCGAAAGCTGTTAGCCAGAGAACATTTTACTCAGTATGACACAAAACATTTACTACTTATAGATTTTTGTAAGTAATTTTTGCAACTGCAGGCATCACATCCTGCTGGCATTAAAAGGAATGCAGGTTAAGGAAACTTCTAGGTTGGCTTCACTTCTTAAACTAAGAAACTATGTCTGTCTTTTATACAGTCTGTGGCAATAGACTTAAAATAAAGGGATTTCTGAATTCTAAGGAAAGGGTTCGGTTTCCCTCTTGGATTGCTTAATTAGAGGAATTTTTTTCAGAGACTTGAGGCCCAACAGTTTGCCGGAAAATGGTAGCCATTAACCAGGGCAGGCTTGATGTAATCCTTGGGTTAATTGTCAGTAAAAACAACATTTTAGTATGAATTGTGACAGGTTGCCGCAAAAATGAAGTGTGCTTTGCACAAATGCAGTCTTTGTGCTCAATGGATAGAACATGAGTTTAAATGTCAAACAGCAGAATGGCTGGCTGACAGAACATCATTATTATAAGATTTGAGATTAAGTTTTTATGTGCAAGCAGTCTTCCCTTGCCCCTTTTTTTTCCTGGCGCATTCCTCAGTGTACTTAATAATAAAGCGTGGGGAGGGCGCAGGAGCATGAGACAAAAATATGTCAAATTCAGGAGCAAGAAGTAATTGTTATTCCCAGTGGAGACATTAGCTGCGCTATTTGTGAACCCAGGATTCCTGCTGTTGTCTTTCTCGAAGAGTTTATGGGCTCTGCCTGGCAAGGTCCCCTCGCTCTGCCCGGCTGGCCAGCCCACCATTTATCCACACAACTATTTTTAAAACTGCTGGAATTCTATCAAAACATCAACTTTCTGCTCAATCCTTTTAAAGCTCAGAGCAGTGCTGCTTGTTTTCTGTTCCACATGCCTAGTGATGAGACGGTTATGAGGAGAGGAAGAGTGGTGGGGGGGGAGTGGACTAAAAGTGGAGCAGAGGGAGGTTGTGACTTTTAATAGTTAGGGCTATTCCTTTTCTGCTTTTGGCTTCTTTCAGGTTAACATCATTGCATTCTTGACTGGTGGATCCACGTGGCTTTTTATAGGGTGATAAAGAATGGAAGCAGGCGTGGGGAGAACAACCGCTCTGTCAGCGGCAGGTTGGGTAAATAAAAAGGGAGAAGAATAGAATGTGCCTAAACGGCGCTCTTATAAAATGCCTGCCTCCTGCGACTTCAACCAGTCTCAGCTCTTTGTATTTTGCAGGAGTTGCTATGCGACGAGCCATAACCCACGGGCTGGATTACAGTATAGCAAAGATAAAGAGCCATCTAATAGATACATAGCAATTCATACTGATAAGCCTGACTGGGAAGATACTCCTATCAGCTCAAGGAGACTGTAAGGATGTTAATAACTCTACAAGGAAGTGTAGCCTACTATATATCAAAGTGTGCTAAAGAAACTGACTGGATAATCTGTAATTATTCACATTCATTATTACAGAAATAAACATTCCCTTTAATTTAAGCGAAGCCAACACTACATTAGTTATCCGAAAGGGCTATATATCCAGATATACAGAGGACCAAAACGTCCAAAATCATGAATGTAAAAAATAAACATGTATGATTTTAAATGCAGTAAATATTAAAAATCACTAAGTGACTGCAAGGCATCAGTCACATAGCCCTAGAGGCCAGTCAATAACCCCATTGGCTACTAGATGTTGCTAGGAGAAATTGCTGGCAAAGAGGGTGCTGCACCAAAAACCTCTTTGTGATTACAATTGTTGCTAAAAATTGCAACAACAACAACAAAAAAGACGTAACATAAACCGAATGGAGACTGTTCACCTTTACAGTAAAAGTTATGCTTTATTTCTATAACCGGGGGCTACTGTGGCAATCTCCTAGTGACCAAAGGAGTTGCAAGGATGTTCTTGGTGCATCACCCTCTTTGCGACCTTTTTTCTCAAGCAACCACTTGCCAGTCAGTCAGGATATACACATTGTGTTTTCAGGTGACCCTCCTGTGTGTGACTGAACCGTCTTCAGGACCCTTATCGGAGCTTTAGCAAATGATATTGCAGAGACAGTAACCATTTGCCAAAAAGTTGGGGAACAAACAAATTGCCTTTGTTATTGGTGGCTGGTAGGAGGTTGCTGACTGGTTTCTAGGCCTGTGTACTGGACTTAAAACACATTCCTGTTTTAAGGGGGGGGGAGACGACTAAATGAAGACCAGAAATGGCAGTTTATGTCACATTTTAAAGGAATGAGGAACAAAGAACGAGTATTGTCAGTATTTTGTGGTTTTAGTGACTGTCATTATTATTAAGGTTATATATTTACTTGTTTATTGTTTATTGTCTCAAATTCATTGAAGTTAAAACTATTGATGCAGCTTCGTTCCCCCAGAGACTTAACCACTTATTTAATATTCATGAAATGCTGCTTCCACAGACTTCCAGTCGCCTTTGCATTTACATTTATTTTATTTTATTTTTTTTATAGTAATGGAAGTTAATTAAAAGAGCGATTTGCAGTCATTTCCCTTGTGTAACTCCAATGCACTAAATGGCTTATTATGCATGACCTTTGAGGTTACTGCTAATCCTGCAGTGTAAGAATTACTATAAATGTGGTTCAGGAAAGCATTTTGAAGTGGACTGGTGCAATTAGCAAACAAAATAAAATAAACCAAATGCGTGTCTACCAACATAATATCACTCTCTCGCTGTGGAGCCTCTCATCATCACCATGGTAACATTTATTTGTACCTCCCCCACACTTGATTCATTTTATTTAAAGGAGGGATACAGAAAGGACAAGGATAAGAAAAATATATCACCATGAGGTCCAGCTTGTAAATGGGGAATGTTTGCTACGTGCCTGCAGCCAGTCCAAGCGTTACCAGTGTTTACTTTGCATTTCTCGTGGCAACTGTCAGCAAACAGCTTTTGTCAACTTTTTCATGTCCAAAGTTGGAAATCTGCAAAACTGAATTCCTTCTCCATTCGATCTTTTACGGTGTGCTGGCTTGGGTGTAGAGCTTTCTCTCTCCAGTCTTCTGTTTGAGCCGTTTCACTTTGACAATATGTGACAGGTTACTGGCAGTTAATTTCTGAACTTGTGAATGACACTTACATTCTGTTTACTTTGAAGATGTATTGTGCATGTTTGCTTTCATTGCATGGACAGGAAAGAGGATGCATCTCACGTACATTTGCTGCATGTGTGGCCTTCTCAGGCGTGTGTCCGTCTCTGGTGGAAAATGCTGAGCAGTGCTGCTTGTTTTATCATAGATAGCCGGCAGGACTGATTGTAAGTCACTTCACAGAGCCTGTCGTGGTTTTGTGGGCTGTTCTTTCGCCTTTGAAAATGACTTAAGCTATGCACACAGTACCCTAAATGAATACACTTGATTTGTTAAATTGTATGCCTGTTAACAGACACTAACATATTCCAGCCTGCATGCTCAGGCAACTGCCGTTATCATAAAAGTATCGTATGCAAGAAAATTATGCTTTCTGACAGTTTTGTTGAAGAATTTAAATTTGTGACAAATCTATAATCGAACAATAGGCTCATCTCAAGTGAGGCTCTTGGGGTTTGACGCTGCAGACTAGTATTACTAATGTTTATCCGGTTAACAATGGTGTGAGCTTGTCGCATGTCTCCAGCAGTTTCAGATTCTGGTTAGAGTGGCCTGCCAGAGAGAATCTATCGCCAGCTGCAGTCCAGAATACAGAGTCAGTCTGTACAGTGATCGAGAGAGACTGTGCAAAGCATCAACAGTGAAAGGTGAACAAGCTGGTAGGGAATATCTGCTATCTGCAATGGCAGCCATGACTTTCAAAATAAAATCAATGGGATTGTCTTCCTGTACATCAGCCACATATGGTGTCATATTTTGTTTTGTATTTAAAAATGGTAAAAGAATTCTACAAAGCCGAATTAAAATGGCCTCAGTGAACACTTACATCATGGGAATGAATCAGTGGCCGATGGTGCATTCCAGTTGAAGTTGGAAGTTGGAATTTCCGAGATGAAGTCGGAATTTTCAACTCGGAAAGTTGGAGCCGCTCCACCAACCCCAACTTAATGGGGGCTGTGCGGCTGTGAACACAAGCGGTAGTAAAAGTGCAAAATCCGTGCCACCACTGCAGTGTGTTTGTGACTCTAAATAAATAAGCCATTTGCAAAGCATTGACTGGGTTCTATCTGTGAACGTTGTGTAGCTGTGCAATAAACAAGCACTATGCTGTTGTGTTGTTAGTAATGCATCAGTGGCTCCACCTTGCTAAGGGGCAAAATAAATCCTGCTTCTTTTATTTTTGTTTGTTTGTTTGCTGCATCATGTTACTATTTAAACACACTCATCTCGATGGTAATGTCACTCCGACATCCGACTTCCAAGACAAATGGAACACATCAAAAGTGCCAAGAAATTATGTTTGGTTACTCTGAAAGTGTTTTTTCAAACAAATCAGGAGTGTAATGCACAAAACTCTCTCACACACACACACACACACACACACACACACACACACACACACACACACACACACACACACACACACACACACACCAGTACCTGCCAGGCACGATCCCTAATAAACCCCCACTAAACGGCAAAGACTAATCTGAGAGATTTACTTTAAAAACATCAATCAGCAGAGTTTTGTGATCAAGACATGTACTCGGGCAGTGTCTGATTAACTTCTGATAAATATATGTTATATTTAAAATACTTTTTGTTTCAAAATTTGTAGTCATCTTTTTTATTATACATACAATATGGACTAAATCAAATTTACAATGTGACACAAAAAGACGATTTATTATATGAAAATATGCTTGGTTGTTGGATTTTTGCTGTTGATTCATTGAGCTAATTTTGGACACTGCTACTATGCATCCATTATGTGTTTTTCATTGTCTCTCACCGCCTGACGAATATAGAGCTGCAGTAGCAGCAGTAACGGTGCCTCAGAGGAAATGACTTGCACACAGGGACTGGCTTCATGACACAGTGAAATTATCTGCCAGCCCTGGGGTGGGGTGGATCATTTCCTGTATTGCCATGCTCGCGCATGTGTGCATGTAGGTATATGTACACGCACGTGCACGCACACAAACACGCACCCGGCAAACCCTCTCCACCCCCACACATGTGTGTATTTTTTTCCCTTAAATAGTAGTTTTGTGAGAGGTCGGTCCTTTAATGGGGAAGTTGAGTTGATGAAACAGAGTGCTCCGCTCACTCGACGTAAGCCGATTTCATTCGAGCGGAGAACGATGGAGAGAGGAGGACGGGCAGATAAGTCTGAGAGGCTACAGAACAAAAAAGTGGAGAAGACTAGAAAGGAAGTGATGAAACTGATTGTATCACAACGCCTAACAGCGCAATAATGAAAGAAAAAGAAAAGAAAAAGGAAAGTGACAAGTATGCAGCGTATGCACTGCGTCGTGTTCTCATGTTCTCATTTGGCTCGGTCCAGTGTTACGAACTGCTCCTTATTGACCGTTGAGGAATGCATAGCTGACAAAAGTTGATAGATGACTTCCTTACTGTTACACGCTGTAACGATTAGAGGTTAGCAACAGTCCGTCCTTTGCTTATTTAATGGTTTCCCTGCATTGCCCTGGGTCATACTTATGAAATGTCTGCGATACTGCAGTACAGTGCCCAGCTTTTCTTCCTGTCGGGGAAAAATAAGAATATAACAGGACAACACGCATCACAGAATTTTTTTTGTTTTGTTTTGTTTGAGGTAATCAGATGTCACAAGAATAACTGAAATACATCTGTGAGTAATAATGTACTGGCCACTGTTTAGTTTGGGGTAAATACTCATCAGCTGCTTTGTTTGTTGCCTGCCACACATTTTTCAGGAATGTCCATGAATCAGACTGTGTGTGTCAGAGGAAGAACAAGAATGAGTGTGTCTAATGTTGGGTTTGTTTTATTCAGCTGTTCACACACTTTCTCAAATACCTGTAAGTGGTAGAGCTGCCACACAAGATACAGTGGGGCAAAAAAGTATTTAGTCAGCCACCGATTGTGCAAGTTCCCCCACTTAAAATGATGACAGAGGTCAGTAATTTGCACCAGAGGTACACTTCAACTGTGAGAGACAGAATGTGAAAAAAAAAAAAATCCATGAATCCACATGGTAGGATTTGTAAAGAATTTATTCTCAAATCAGGGTGGAAAATAAGTATTTGGTCAATAACAAAAATACAACTCAGTACTTTGTAACATAACCTTTGTTGGCAATAACAGAGGTCAAACGTTTACTATAGGTCTTTACCAGGTTTGCACACACAGTAGCTGGTATTTTGGCCCATTCCTCCATGCAGATCTTCTCGAGAGCAGTGATGTTTTGGGGCTGTCGCCGAGCAACATGGACTTTCAACTCCCGCCACAGATTTTCTATGGGGTTGAGGTCTGGAGACTGGCTAGGCCACTCCAGGACTTTCAAATGCTTCTTACGGAGCCACTCCTTTGTTGCCCGGGCGGTGTGTTTTGGATCATTGTCATGTTGGAAGACCCAGCCTCGTTTCATCTTCAAAGTTCTCACTGATGGAAGGAGGTTTTGGCTCAAAATCTCACGATACATGGCCCCATTCATTCTGTCCTTAACACGGATCAGTCGTCCTGTCCCCTTGGCAGAAAAACAGCCCCATAGCATGATGTTTCCACCCCCATGCTTCACAGTAGGTATGGTGTTCTTGGGATGCAACTCAGTATTCTTCTTCCTCCAAACACGACGAGTTGAGTTTATACCAAAAAGTTCTACTTTGGTTTCATCTGACCACATGACATTCTCCCAATCCTCTGCTGTATCATCCATGTGCTCTCTGGCAAACTTCAGACGGGCCTGGACATGCACTGGCTTCAGCAGCGGAACACGTCTGGCACTGCGGGATTTGATTCCCTGCCGTTGTAGTGTGTTACTGATGGTGACCTTTGTTACTTTGGTCCCAGCTCTCTGCAGGTCGTTCACCAGGTCCCCCCGTGTGGTTCTGGGATCTTTGCTCACCGTTCTCATGATCATTTTGACCCCACGGGATGAGATCTTGCGTGGAGCCCCAGATCGAGGGAGATTATCAGTGGTCTTGTATGTCTTCCATTTTCTGATGATTGCTCCCACAGTTGATTTTTTCACACCAAGCTGCTTGCCTATTGTAGATTCACTCTTCCCAGTCTGGTGCAGGTCTACAATACTTTTCCTGGTGTCCTTCGAAAGCTCTTTGGTCTTGGCCATGGCGGAGTTTGGAGTCTGACTGTTTGAGGCTGTGGACAGGTGTCTTTTATACAGATGATGAGTTCTAACAGGTGCCATTCATACAGGTAACGAGTGGGGGACAGAAAAGCTTCTTACAGAAGACGTTACAGGTCTGTGAGAGCCAGAGATTTTCCTTGTTTGAGGTGACCAAATACTTATTTTCCAACCTAATTTACGGATAAATTCTTTACAAATCCTACCATGTGGATTCATGGATTTTTTTTTTTCCACATTCTGTCTCTCACAGTTGAAGTGTACCTCTGGTGCAAATTACTGACCTCTGTCATCATTTTAAGTGGGGGGAATTGCACAATCGGTGGCTGACTAAATACTTTTTTGCCCCACTGTAGGCGTGTAGTGCCAGCATGGGGTGACTCCTCTTGTTCCTATTTCCTCAGAAATTTGGTTGTATAGAAGCCTATTGGAGGGGGGACAAACCCATGCCCCCCTTACTTTATGACATTGGTAAATACTTTCCTAATGGCCTCAGTCACTGAATATACCTCTCTTTAAATTAGTCTCTCTAATTTTCTCGAAGCAACTACTCTGAGATTCTCACAGCCTTTGTCCCAACCAGTATGAACAAGAGAATATGCATATACGAACATGCAGTTAGGAGGAAAGGAACCACTTGAGAACAGAAGCATGCCACATCAGCTCTCAGATACGGTGGAAGCAAAGTTACTAGTGTTTGTGACAATGTGTATACCAAAGTATATTGCAAAAACAACCAAAGAATTTCTCATTGCAAAACAATCTTCATTGGCCAAGTCAGTCACCTGTTCTCAGCCAGGAGCACATGCTTTTCAGTTACTGAACATAAAACCGAAGGCAAAGATACCCATAAACGAACACCAACTGAAGATAGCCTGACTGAACATCCAAACGCTTATGTCCATGGAGTCTAGACTTAAGGAAGTCATCGGCCGCTAAGGACTTTTATCCAACTATTGGAAACGGTCCCCATATTTAAAATTGTAGTCAATTTTTTAATCACAGCTGAGACTCTGTAAACAGGTATGAATTTATATACTGTAGGTTGGGACGTGTCTTTGTGTGAATTTTCAAAAAGTTGTGAAGCACTTTGTATGCTATTTACATGCTGTAAAAATAAAATAATAATAATAATAATAATAATTACATGCCTATAAATACTATGAGGGTGTTCAGCACTATGAGTGTGGTAAATGCAGGTCTGAGCCTATGACTGTGTGGCGTGTATGTGGAGGTGACTTTATCTCTGGGACCGCCTCTTTTCCAAGGGTTATAGAAACAGCGTGTTCATCATTTATCAGAAGAATATCAGAGAATCAAGAAGGCAGCTGCTGATGGAAAAATGAGTCACTGCTCCACAGTCTGTCTCTCTCGAGGAACACAGCTTTCAGTTAAAACAATTTTCTTCTGTATGTAGTTGCTGTTTGTGTATCCAGTCAGTCAAGTTGAGCACTGTTGTGTTGAATGAAATGCTGAGGGGAAGTTGGCCCTTTTCATTCAGACTCGCTGGGTTGCATTGATGTGGAACTGTTTTCGTTCTGTGCAGTGGTGAGAAAATAGACAGAACATAAACTGTCCTTAGAAAGGCGGTCAGTGGTCTGTAATGTTGAATTTGGATTTGCTTTAAGTTAGCATGTTGCCTTTATTGGAATGGAAGATGCTTGAAAAAAAATAATCATTTATTTATTTATTTTTAGAAGCTTTCCAAATAGGATGGATGGTCATTAGCTGCTTATTTAGGTCATGTGAGGTCCCTCCGAGGTCCCATCTCAGCCTAGCCTTTTGGTTTTGCTCCCTTAGGTTTAGTAAATGCTGTACAAATGATTTTCAGATTAATGTGCTGCTGGGAAACAAAACCATGGCTTTAAAGGGCTTACTGGACAGTCTGAAAGATACTAATATGGATCTCCTTAAAACCCTTTCCGAAGAACCTGGGAGTGATCTTTTAACACTTTTGAAGGCGAAGGAGTTTCTTTTCAGAAATTTAAAAAGCTGTTAATTACTAGTCATCAGAGAACATGTGAACTATCCTGTAGTCAAGTTCAGTTATTATCTGTGCCGGTTAAACAAACAAATAAAAAGCCCATTGACCAAGAAAATTGTTGTTTTTGGATATCCTTTGTTAAGTCTTTGAAAGGTCAAAAATAATTCAGGAAATATGTGAAGCGGAACAAATACCCTCCTCTCTGAGAATTTCAAACAATAAAAACCAGAAAACATTGGGGAAATGGACATCCAACTTTGAGACTGTGGACTTTCACTTATTTTTATTATCTTATTTTTATTCATTTGTTTGTTGAACTCTGCTCACTATATTTACATATGCTTTTTTCTTTTTCTTTTTTTAATGGAACAAATCTCTGGAGTAATCTGCCCACAGATGTGACTCATAAGGTCTTTTTTTTTTTTTAAGTATAATGGACAATGGATGAAAGAACTGCTGACCTTTATGCTGTAATGTAATATATTCCTTTTAGTTTTTTCTACCTTTATTTATTTATTTTATTTTATTTTTTTTACATTACTCATTCTTATTTTGGTTGTTTTATGCTCCTATTGTTTAAATGTTTGTTATTTACACACAAACTCAGATGCATTGTAGCATCTCTCTGTCACAAATTTAGATTCAAAATCCAAAACAATCAAAAATACAGTTGGCTTTTGGCTTGCAGGGGGAAAAAACATTTTTAAAGCGATTGCTGATGAATATTTTCTATTTACTATCAGTGTGGGTTACTTTTAATTTGATACATGTGTGCAAAAGGAGTTAGGCAATACTAACAATTTATCATTTCATAATGCACCCAAAACAGCATATTATTGCTAAGGAAGTAAAAATTTAAAGCACCAAATAAAGAAAACAAAAGATACTCCATACAGGTTTTTTGTTTGTTTGTTTAAATTGCTCAGGTCCAGATTCCCTCATGAATTTATGGTCTCCCCTACATTAGATACATTTTTATTTTTTAATTTTGAAACTAGATTTCATATTTTTAATGTGCTTTATGGTTCATCGTTCGGATTAATTCATTACCAGTGGCTGTGTCGTGATGATAAGGGGATAAAAATAAGCTGGTATTGACTGATTATGACACATTTCTTTTATAGTTCATACTTCCTTAAAATAAGTGCAGCCAAATGACTTAAATCTCAGTAAGAAAAAGAAAAAAAAAACTGGTAAATGGCAAATTATGGAAATTTTGAATGCACTTTTTGTTTTGACACCTAATCTGTGAGTGCTCACACGTCACATCATCTGCATCATGTGTGAAAAATCAGTGCTGATGCAAACAACAGACTTCCTGGCAGCTCATGACTACTTGTCTCATTTCATGCAAAAACACAGTGACTTGCTGTGTGACGCAGCCTTTTACCATCCATGCGCCGTTTATGATGGCTTGATTTGTTTTGCAACAGCACTGTGACTAATGTTTCCATAGAGGTGACAAGTTTGAAAATGCTGTTGCTGAGGGGAGGAAGGACAGACAGCATGCCACCATATCCTGAATCCCATCTGGTTGTTCAGTCTGACGTCACTAGCCGTGTCTGGGCCTAAACTCCGCTGCAGGTCCATGTATCAAACGATCACTATGGCATTACTGAGAGTTGAAAAACTGTCTAATGTCTTTCATCTTTAATAAAATGATCAGCGTTCTGCTCTACCAGGTGTAACAATTGAGTTTAACATCCAGGCATCCATGAAAACGGAATTTATGACATTTAACGGAGTTAGAAGTTAGCAGGGAGTTAGCTCGCTAGCTTCTATCTAAATACAATATAGCATGTCCTGACTGCGGAGTTTTGGAAACAAATTAAAACGTACAGCTCTGCTATCACTTCCAACATAAATGAAGACAGAAAACTAAACAGCAGTGACGTTTGTAGGGCTACTGAAGTTTGGCTAGCTGGTATATAATGATGTGCTACGTGACCGCTAGCGACACAGCTATGTTAGCATAATATAAACAAGCTAACTTTTTTCCCACTCGATAAAAGTTAACGTGAGTGTTCTCGGTGGTCAGGAACAAATGTAATCGCATGGCAGGATGCTGTAAAAGGACCAAACTTCAGCCAGGAGAACAACTGAGATAATCCATCCACAATACGAGGTTAGTCATTCATATACTGCTGCATGGGCTGGGCTGTTGTTACATCCTAAGGTTTTAAAAACTGAGCTTAAATAAATGATTAGCGGTCATAAAAGCTGAGGGAGGTCAACAGTGATCACTGACTGTTTTAGGAGCTTTTTGAGATCAAATAGAAGAAAATACATAACATTAAACATGTTAACAACACAAAAGCCATATTAAACGCAGACTACTTTAGGCCCGGAAGTAGGATTCGTCGCGTCATCACTGAGCAACTGGATTGTTAATCCTCCAGATAATCATGTGACCCCCTCGAACTGCTTCAAAGCACATTAGTGCCTTTGCTGTACATTTGTTGATTTTGATTTATTTAACAGTGCAGTGTCATTGTGGTTTCATAACACCTTCCTGCAAAGCATTTCCACTGTGTTGTGGAGGGTTTTTTTATATATCTCTTAGAGCTTATTATTAATGTTTTGGGTTTTTTTTTTTTCTCTTTTTTTGCAGGACTCCATGAATGCGCTGGTCTTAGACTTGGGCTACCCTGCACTACGAAAGAACAAAAACATTGAGACCTTCTTAAACAGATGTGAGTAGCTTAATGAGAGATGATTATCTAGAAGGTGAACAGCTCAATTATTCAGAAAAAGCTGATTATCAAAACCAGTCAAATCATCACTTTATGTAAAAGGTTTGGTATAAAATACTGCCTCTTTGCTGTATTAATCAATAAATGCCTTCCTAATGAGTTTGTTCTTGATTGCTACTTTCAAAGGTTATTTAACATAAGATTATGTTCATTTTGTAAATTCTAGTAGTCATTAGAGTACTATTGTCTATGAAACTCGTTAGACAGAGAATAGTAAAACTGGATATACTTCACAGGGTCTATCATTTTATGGATCAGTCATTATCATGTGAATCAATGGGTGATAAAACCGTGGCTATATCTATCTTTATATATGTCTTCTGGGAAGTCTGAGCATCTCAGCTTAAATTGTTGGAACATTACGTGGATAAGTAGTAGAAAATGGATGGATAAATATATAGAGGATGTTCACTTAAATAATTGCTTTGTATTTACAACACTAATGCACGTTCATTTCCTCTGTCCTGTCAATAAACTTTTGCTTCAGATGAGAAAGTCATTGGCCAGATTCGAGATCTGCAGATGAAGTCTGAAGACTTTGACAGAGTTAAAGTGATTGGCCGAGGAGCATTTGGTGAAGTGCAACTGGTAAGTACTGATCATATGAACAGGTAACACTGTTTTTGTTTTTATAGTTGCTTTTACAAAGCAACTATAAAAAAAAACAAGTGGTATAGTCGTCCATCAAGGATCCATCATACCATCAAAACAATTCTAACTTTGGAGAAGTGCATGTCAAAAGTATCTACTGCTTGTATTGCCACAGTCATGGTTAGCACTGTTACCTCACAGCATGAATGTTCATGGTTTGAATCTCCTGCATAGTTGAATAGTTCTGTGTGGAGTTTGAATGTTCTCCCTTAGCCTATTACCTCAAGTACCCTGGCTTCCTCCCACAGTCCAAAGAAGTACATGTTATGTTTATTTGTGATTCTACATTGGCTGTGGATGTGAGGCAGATACAAGTGCTCGAAGTGCATGAATGTGCGGTTAATTGTGGCTTGTATTCTAAAAGACTTTGAGTGGTTAGTAAGATCAGAAAAGAGCTTTTTAAATGCCTGTTCACTTCCATAATCCTTTTCTCTGCATGACGAAGTTTGCTGTGCAAACTGACACCGTAAACCAGTCATCTACCTCAGCTGCTTATGCTGAAGGGAGAGTGGACGGTGAAAAGATGAACACTTAGAACCAACAACCAAAAACACAAATTATGTTCTGTAGTGGTGTCATATGAATACACGGAGAGGCAATGGGTTCCCTCTACAGCTTGAGCCTATATCAGCATAACCAAAGGATGTTTCAGGGTCACATGATGCAGCCCTACACATAAGCTTTATCAAAAAGGAAAGCTGAGTCTTTAAAGTAGAGGGCATGCCTGTATCCTGAACTCACACATTGAGCCGGTTCCACAAGAGAAACCTGATACTTGAGGCCTCTGCCCCCATTTTACTTTTGAAAACTCTACAAACCACAACTAAGCATGCACTCTGGGAATAAAAAAAAAAAAAAAAGTCTACATTAATTGTATTGTAATCTGAAAGTGGCACATGTACTCATGAATTATCTGTTGTGATTGTAATTTTATCTTTTCTTGTACATTTCATCAAACTTTTCTCATAGAGTAAGATTAGACTTTGGAGAATCTCTAAACTTTATCTTCCTGTTGTTCAGGTCAGACATAAAGCCTCACAGAAGGTCTACGCAATGAAGCTGCTCAGCAAATTTGAGATGATAAAGCGCTCAGACTCAGCATTCTTCTGGGAAGAGAGAGATATCATGGCTTTTTCCAACAGTCCCTGGGTTGTGCAGGTACAGCATTTAAGTTGCTGATCAGCTTTTAAAAAGCTTTCGTGTGCATTAATTGGAATATTCACTGGGAACGTGTTGCCAGTTGGATTACTTTGGATCCTTTGTTTTACTTAGAACAAAGAAATACATTTTCTGCAAAGTATGTGTTTTATATGTTAATTTATTAAACCTCAAAATTGTTTTTAGTTGTGCTCTGCCTTCCAAGATGACCACTACCTCTACATGGTGATGGAGTACATGCCAGGAGGCGACCTGGTTAACCTCACCAGCACCTATGATGTACCGGAGAAGTGGGCCAAGTTCTACACAGCAGAGGTGGTGATGGCCCTGGACGCCATTCACTCCATGGGCTTCATTCACCGCGATGTGAAGCCAGACAACATGCTGCTGGACAGACTCGGACACCTGAAGCTGGCTGACTTTGGCACTTGCATGAAAATGGACTCGGTGAGTAAAAGTGTAAAACCTGAGTCTCTGCTGCCAGCAGAGTTTCCTACCAGGTTACAAACACAAGAAATGCCAAACTAGAAATGCTTCAGTTTAGACAAGTAACCTCTAGATATGGCCTGAGGCTTATTGCATATGATGGAAACAAGTAACGATTCAGTAGTGTAACTACAAGGGTACCTGGATGGGGCGTGCGTCAGACAGCACAAATGAAGCTCACTTTCTGCTCCATCATACTATCACCTGCCCTTTTCTTAAGTGGAGACATTACAGCAGCTTTGCTCAGAGACCTGGCAGGTTAAAGTCTGCTGCGACTGCATTGAACATTTTTGTTCTCACATGTGGCTCCGTGGGTGAAGCCGTGAAAGGCCCAGGGCTGCATTTGGTGCAGCTTTTTTATATTTAATGATTCTGAGATGCTTATAATGATGTAGTGAAGCCCAGTTAATAAATGTTTTTTTTTGTGCATAAACCAGTATATTAGAGCAGACTATTTTGGCAAAGATAAGAGTTGGATTTATTTTGTTTTGGTTTGGTTTGGTTTTTTAGGCCCATACTTTATTTCAAAGAGGAGCTGTTGATGACTTCTCTTTTTAATGTGGTGTTGCAGTGGTAGATTATCATCATTAAAATGCTTGAAAATACTGATGTCAGTGTATGAGATGGATAGATGCTGTGCTGACACTTGGAGTAGGATAATGAATAATAATAATACAGTTTATAATAAAAAGACAGTCAAAGTGCTATAGACGCATAGTTGAGGGCTTTGTATTGTGAGAGTGCAAAAGCTTTATATATAAAACACTAATAAAAAATCCAAAGAGAAGAAATAAAGCTAAACTTCAGACTTTGGATTGCTATAAATGTTTAGCTTCAGCAGTTTTTTTTTTTTTTTCTTCTCTTTGCTCTCTATGATGTCTGTGAAAAACAATATTTTTATGTGATCATCTCAGGGACCCCCTGCTGTCCAAACTGTTTCTTTGGCTGAAGAAAGTTGGCTTAAAGAGAGAGGGGAAGGGGTTAAAATGGCTTGATTTAGCTACTCTAGTGTAGTCCAAGAATAAAAATATAACAAGTCCACTTTAATAACTAAGCTGTTACAGTGAGCTCTGCTTCTGCCTTCACCTGGAAGGGTTAGTTTTTAGTAGTCTCTTAAGTTTGGATCAACACTCTGCTTTAGCTTATGCCCATATAAATCAAACCATACCTGTAGGGTACTAAACATATAATGATCTCTGGATTTATGTTGCAGACCGGCATGGTGCACTGTGACACAGCTGTTGGGACTCCAGACTACATCTCGCCAGAAGTGCTAAAATCCCAGGGAGGAGATGGCTATTATGGGAGAGAATGCGACTGGTGGTCCGTAGGGGTCTTCATTTACGAGTTGCTCGTCGGTCGGTGAACATTTCATAAAATAATTTAACTCGTATGTGTTGATGTTTATGTCTCTCAATTTATTTCAGTGTTGCTTGCTCACTTTTAGGTGACACGCCGTTCTACGCCGACTCTTTGGTGGGAACATACAGTAAAATCATGGACCACAAGAACTCCCTCAATTTTCCAGATGATGTGGAGATCTCCAACAATGCCAAGAATATCATCTGTGCCTTCCTGACTGACAGGTATGATCTTACAAGAAGAAGATGTCAGGGGGTTTGACATTTTGGAAAATGCACCTGTGTATTTTCTTGCAGAGAGTAACGGGGAACCTCAATAGCACTCTTATGTTATCTCTCTTATACACAACTGTCCATCTCCATCTGTCTGTGAACCCACAAACCACTTTGTCTTTCATGGGGATGTTTTTTATATATATATATCTAAGCTGTAGTTTCTTCATGCTGGTCCCAGACGTAAGCACAAGGTTTCTTTTTTTGTGTGGCAATACTTAGAGATTACATAATATGTTGATACAACAGCACACTTACGCTTATCTGTGTGTTTGTCTCTTAATATTTAAGGTTATAAAGGTTTGTATGACTTAGTTGATTTATTCCCAGTCACCTCTAACTAAGGACAAAGGTCCAATTCAATCAACTCATTGTCTGCTTTTGTTTTGAGGGAGGTGCGATTAGGCAGAAACGGCGTGGAGGAAATCAAGCGACATCCTTTCTTCAAAAATGACCAGTGGACCTTTGACACCATCAGAGACAGTTAGTATACAACCTTTGTTCTGCTACCTATGATACATGTTTTGGTTTTTTCTCAATATGAAGTGTATTTCGTTTATCACCTTGTGTTTGGTGGTTGGGTAAGTGCATGCGCAGATCACATAGGTATTTTTATTTGCAAAGTACTTGTACAGAGCAGAACTAGACCTCCACTTCCTGCAGGTTCTGGCTTGCTCCAGATGTCCAGAGCAGGAGGACTGCTGTCCCCAGCAGCAAGTCCAAGACTGTTGAGTTTGAGTCTGTCTGTCTGCAAGAAAAAGCAGCTTAATTACATCAAGGGCTGCCATGACAATGAACTGGCCAGCGTGCCGGCCGTTGGGAAGTGAGAGGGTAGATGGTTAACAGCGACTGAACTTTCAAAATAGGAGCAAGTGGATTTTCCACTACTAAATTGAAGAACAGTAGAAATGAACGTAGAATATACTGTAGATGAGTGCTCAGCTTCCAGCAACGCCCATCGTGCACTTTCCAAAACAATTTCAAAAACCATTACATTTAAATTCTGCACAATGCTTTTGTTTGTTCTCCTACATCTAAAATCAAATTTCACCTTTCCTTCCACTTTACTCTGTGTGCAGCGTAACACCTCTGAGTTGTTTACCTTGTGGATATCCCTTTTGGGCACAGCAGATGCTGTCTTTCTTTGGCCATACCTGCCAGAAATGCATCAAGCATACAAAATTATCATTCCTAAGTGTAATTCAGGAGAAAGTCAGAATTTGTGACCAAATGTAGAACGCAGCTCCTGCAGATGAGTAATTTTTTGTTGTTGTTGTTGTCCTGTGAGATGTCTTAAATTTTATCAGATGTACTCCAATTTTTTCTGGCATGCTCTACTTCAGAAGCCAAAAACGGTCACACCCTCAACTCACAGTTTTTATCAATCAAACAACATTAAAAAATATCAAAATTAGATTTAAATGAAATATAATTCAGCATAACAGCACCTGCAAATCTTTTCTTTAATCTTGATCTTCTTTAATCTAAAACTTTAGCAGGAATTCCTTCAGAACAGCAGCTGGATCAGAGAGCACATTAAAATGATTTATTAGACTGACATATTTTTACACAGTGCTTCCTTTTTCCACCAATTCAGTCTCACCTTTTTCCTGTCTCTCTCTTTATCTCTCTCTCGCCTCAGCGGTTGCCCCTGTGGTCCCAGAGCTGAGCAGTGACATAGACACCAGCAACTTTGATGAGATAGAAGACGACAAAGGCGATGTAGAAACCTTCCCCACACCTAAGGCATTTGTCGGCAATCAGTTACCCTTTGTTGGCTTCACCTACTTCAAAGAAGACCAGTAAATCATCCCATTCTCTTCATTTCCCATGATTTTAAGGGACCTCCGTGGTTCCACGAAGACAATTTATAGATTTATTTTTGGCTCTAGTGTCCTTGACCTTGGGCTGATTTTATTCATTTCCTCCTTCAGGTTATTAAATGCTTCCAACAACTCAGTGGCTCATGAGAATTCAAAAGGGGAGGTAAGTACTTTGACTCCCACACACAGTAACTGCCAGGTGCACCTTTAGCGACTGCATTAATACTGGACCGAGCTCCTCAGGAAATAAATAAGTCTGGTATCAGTTTACATGACCACACAGAAAAGGCCTGTTGACATTATGATCAGCTTCACATTGTAAGACATCAAGGATTATGATGGAAATGACTCACAGGGGGATTTCTTCCCTGATCCCATGATTTATTTGTACTTTGTTAGAATTTCAGTGTTCTCAACCGCACACAGAGACTTAAGCAGCTTTCAGTATAAGTGGCTGAGCCGAACGCTAATCTGAAGAACTTTTATTGACTTCAGTCCTAAAAGACTGCCCCCATTACGAGGAACAAAACAAACCCTATGTTTTACTTTCGCTTTGTTTCTAATCAGTTGCCTAAATGTAGGTGATTAAAGGTATAGTAAGCTGTATTTCAATACTGACCTTTAAGTGACTAATGTGGTGGTTTAAGGTTGTTGTGATACTTCTAATTGTAAAAATGTTTATAGTCCTAAAAGACTGCCCCTAAAAACTTTACACCATTAACCATGAAAATAGTTTCTGTGCTATTTTGACCAAGGACAACAACATTCAAAACATGGTTGAAGGGTGTTTCTGTCGTCTTTTCTTGACTTTTTAATTTTTTTTAATTATCGGCCTTATAAAGGCCGATAGTTCCTATAAAGGAGCATCAGGTGTTCTGCCAGTGCTCAGACAGTGTGCGTGTCACTGCAAAGTCTAGCTAGCTATTGATGTTACATGTCTTCTTACCCTGTGTGTGTTAAATTGTGACTTTAGTGTATAGCGCATAAATTGGAAGTCTTTCTTTCTTTCTCTTCTTAGTCAGCAGCACTGCAGAAGAAACTTCGCCACCTAGAGATGCAGATGAATAATGACAAGCAAGTCAAAGATGATCTAGAGCAAAAATACAGGTGGGTGATCTGTAGGGAACATTGTGTATCAGGAATAAGAGCCGCATCATGTTGCTCCACTTATTTGCTTATGCGCGGTGGCCAAATTATTATTTTTAAGCATTTGTATTTTTCTGCAGGGCCGCCACCACTCGTCTGGAAAAGCTCTCCAAAGAACTTGAGGAAGAGGTCAGTTAATCACAGGGAACATCCAATTACCTGAATATTTCTGTGTCTGTCCGGCGTCAGTATCTGCTGGGACATGACCCCTCTGGGATTTTAGAAGTTCTTTCTTCCTCACACATTTTAATGGGCGTTTCCCAAAAACTCTATTATTTGAGCCAGAATAATGATTCTTATTATCCACACTTGTCCACTTTCCGGTTGAATACCAGCGTCTCGTATCCAGGGAGGTTCAGCTGGAGCGCCTGCTGAATTCTAACGGCCACATTAAAATGTCTATTGTGATTGAATTTGTGTTGAGGCCCATTTGGATTCTGGGGATAATTTCTCATAAAGTGAATTATGGAATCACAGTAGCATGAAACCATCCCCGCAGGAGATGTTGAACAAAGGCGTTTATGATTGATTTTTAGGTGAGCAGCAGAAAGAACCTGGAGTCGAGTCTGAGGCAGCTGGAGAGGGAGAAGGCTCTGCTGCAGCACAAAAGCCTGGAGAGCCACCGCAAGGCTGAGAGCGAGGCCGACAGGAAGCGCTGTCTGGAGAACGAAGGTGACACGAGACACACTGGATTCTGCAGCAGAGCTGAAAAGATTTACTTCTTTTGTACAGGAAGTTAAACACCAGTTATCAACTGGAAATGATTACATTTCACAGAAAAATATATTTTCTAGTAAGAGACGTTTCTCTTAAGAGACAACTTTTAAAGCTTTTTAACTAGCTTTTAAGTAAAAAAAATACGGCGGCACACATTCTCGGTTTATTTGTGTAACATCCTTCATGCGGGTTAGCTTTGTTTAAGGTGATCGATTACATGAACTGAAAAGACAAAACATTATAATACTTCTATCATGAGTGAGAAAAATGAGGCTGATTAAATGCATTTGTTTTAAGAAATAGATTCAAACTTGACAGCAGTGATGCATTAAAGCAAGAGAATAAAATGAACACAGGAATCCAGTAAAAATCAACCCCCGTCTTCTTGTGTAAAGTCAGAAACTTCTTCCGTTTTCTTTTGGCTTTGCAATGATATAAATTCATGGTGACTTTACTGAGATAAAGTGGGTAATACTGCCATCACCTGGACAAAGACACTGATACAAACACATCAGGTCTACTCTCTTCTGTGCTCCGGCTTTCTTTGTAATATTCATATTGTATAACTTTTGGTTCCAGCGTCTTTATTAAACCAAACTAAAGCTCTGTTTCCATATTTCATTTGCACAGTTTATATATGAAGAACTTGGTGCATTTAAATAAACTTTATCAGTTTTAAATTGTGATTTCACTTCTTGAAACACACTTCATCATAATAATTGTTGTCTTGGTTTTTGGGATCTGTGCAGTCAACAACCTCAGAGACCAGCTGGATGACATGAAGAAGCGAAACCAAAACTCGCTCATTTCCAATGAGAAGAACATTCACCTCCAGAAACAGGTCGGTTACCTACCTTGATGTATGTTTGGTGAGGTTGGGGGGGGGTGGTCAGCATGGAGCTCTGTGACAGCAGCTCTGTGACATCAGATTACAAGCATATAACATATAAAGCCTTGAATGGATGTAAAACCAAATACATTAACAGTCACAACAGCTGAAAGTAAAAGCTAATATTTGATGTCCAGCCAGACTGAAAAGATCACTGTGATCTTGTCAAGTCACCTTCTTGGACTCTGAGTCCTTTAAAGGGAAAATATTGGTGTGATTTGTGTACGTGTTCTTCTCTTAGCTGGAAGAAGCCAACACGTTGTTGCGGGCCGAGACGGAGGCGGCGACGAGGCTCCGCAAAGCCCAAACTGAGAGCAGCAAGCAGCTGCAGCAGCTGGAGGCCAACGTGCGCGAGCTGCAGGACAAATGCTGCCTGCTGGAGCGCAGCAAGCTGAGTCTGGAGAAGGAATGCATCAGCCTGCAGGCTGCGCTAGAGACGGAGAGGAGGGAGCACAGCCAGGGCTCGGAAACCATCACTGACCTGATGGGTGGGTGAAACGGCACACGAAGATTTCTTTCTCAAGTCTGCAAACATTATTTGAATTAATAAAAGTGATACCAGGAATATTACATGCTGTATATTAAATGTTGTATTCATCGGTGTATCTAAACAAATTTTACAGAATGGTGTTTGTAAAAAGTGAAACCCACTTCTTTACAAACCTATAAAATACTAAACCAATTAATATGGAGTTGGAGCATCCTCAGTTTAGCAGTTTTACATGGAGCACCAAAATGTCTTGTATTAGTTTTTCGCTCATGCTCCACCAAATTTGACAAAATTCGTCTTGCTATCAGAAAAAGAAACTGCACCTCTGTTCTTGGTTCTCACCTTAGCATAAAGAAAACCAAAAGAATAGATTTGTGCAGAATTTCAGGTTGGATGTCAGTATAAGTCATAATTCTAGGCACATCTGTAGCTGCTGATATCTTTACCTGTATTTTTATGAGGTGGAAATGTAATTACATTCCTCTGAAAGAAGTTCAGTTTCTGTTTTCCTCCTGCTTGCCTTGGAGCTTATATGGCAGGTTTAATAAAGGGGCAGCTAGATGAGGAGCAGCAATGTGCCACCCAAATGCTGAGGGCAGTCAAGAGGCTTTTCAGGACTAAATAACTCTGTGCTGTTTGCTGAATGGATTCTGACTCCAGTTCAGTCACACTGTGTGTGTGTTTGAGAAAGGCTGATGTGAATTAGTAAAAATAAGTTTGTCCAGAGGTGTCAGATAAAACCTTGAACAAATATAGCTGATGTTTTGGAGACAGAAGGGTCAAAGCGGCCTGTTTGCTCCAGTGCGCCTGGACAGTTTGTAATATTTGTGTAACTGTGGGGAGTGTGCTTACATAAAGGCTAACAATTCACCCATAATCTGATAAAAGCAGCTCTCGGGCTACTTAAGCTGTCACATAAAACCTCTTATCTGACTGCGTTAATTAGGACGTGGGCATCACAAACCATGAGTTCTGCCTTATGAATGTTTGTAGGTCTTCGGATGCAGTGACTTGAGTGTTGCATTTACAAATAAAACACAGCACAGTATAATGAGCTGCTTCCTCTAGTTGGTCCAAGAGCTGAAATTCATTTGAACTATGTAAATATTTATATTAATATAAACATTGCCCTCCATTGCTTACTACAAGTAACTGGGGGATGTATATGTGTGTATAAATAAGCCATTGTGGCACTGTTGGAACAACTAAACATACACTCTTGGTAGTTGCCCTGAACTGCCCCGAGCTTGCTGACCAGACTCATTATATGAACAACAGGCAAGTAACTTGTATATGTAAAGTACATTTAAATCAGAGGGAGTGCTAGTTTACAAGTAAACCTGGAATAAACAAACCAGACCTAAATTAGAAACTCAAAACATGAAAATAAATACACAAATTAAAGGACAAGTAACTAAAATCGAAATTACAATAGAAAGCAGAAGACAAACCTCAGACTGAGCTTTAATGAGGGGATAAAATTGACGTTAAGAAGGATTAAAGGACTTATGTATACAAGTTGAGACAGGAATAATGTATTGAAAATGGAAATAAAGATTCTTGACGACTGTGTAAGTTTATAGGCTTTGGGGTCCTTAGGGACCAAGTAAAGCGCTATACAAATACAGGCCATTTACCATTTGCCATAGTGTGCTGTTGGGTTAAGCTTTATGTGATCTGTACGTGAAATGTAACTCTGAGGACTCTCGCGGGCTTATCTTGCAGGACGCATTTCTGGCCTGGAAGAGGAGGCCCGTCAGCAGAAACAGGCTTTATCCAAAGCTGAGACTGAGAAGAGGCAGCTTCAAGAGAAACTCACTGATCTGGAGAAGGTAAATCACAAAATCCTGACTGGAAACATTTTTTGCTTTGAGATGCAGTTCCTGGAAATTTGACTTGAGCCTTACGTGTGATCCAAATTAAGTAAAAGTTATGTTAAAAGTAGTATCATAGTGTTTCTTGGAAACATCTGCATCTGGATTTGAGGACAGCATGATTGGACTGTTTGTTCCAGGTCATTTGACATCAGTGAGAAATTATTATTTTATTAAAGTAATCGGGAAAGTCTTTTGTTTTGATTAAAGTGACAAATAATTGATTTACAGCAGCTATTTTCAAACTCAAACCCACTGTAGGCCAAATAATTATTTTAAAAGACTGCCAAACCTTTAATCACAACTCCAGTCGACACGGGAAGATTAATACAAAGTATTTGCTTTGTTTTGTTTTCATAGATTAATATTAAAAATTGCATAACTGCCTGCTTTTTGACTTTAAAATATCTTAGAGAAATGGAGAAGAAAGGCCTAATTTATTGCAGCACTGTAACCGACCTGTTTCAGAAACTGTGTACTTATTGATTTACTGAGTATTTCTAACTGCACTTCCTTAGAATATACATATAAATGTGAACCACCATGTAGTGACACAACTTTCTGGGCTTGGTCTCAAAGCGTTTGGTGTAAAATCTTCTGACTAGATTTTGCTCTGGATGTGACATCTCTGTGTGCGTTTTCTACAGGAGAAGAGCAACAAGGAGATCGATTTGACCTACAAGCTGAAGGTGCTGCAGCAGGAGCTG
This sequence comes from Simochromis diagramma, assembly GCF_900408965.1. Classification (NCBI taxonomy): domain Eukaryota; kingdom Metazoa; phylum Chordata; class Actinopteri; order Cichliformes; family Cichlidae; genus Simochromis; species Simochromis diagramma. Next base: position 1,327,676 of record NW_024387030.1, read on the forward strand.
GAACAGGAGGAGGCCTCTCATAAGGCCACCAGAGCAATGCTGGCAGACAAGAGCAAGATCAAGGTCACCATCGAGGGCGCCAAGTCAGAGTCCATGAAGGGTAAGGGCTCTGATCTTTTGTTTCCACGAGGTTGTTCTTTCACAGTTTGTACCGAGTTCAGGGTTCGAGCTATATAATTTGGGGCTGATCGACAGCTCTGAGTTCACAGATTGCAACAAGATGTACAGAATGAGAAATTTTATTGATTTAACTTTTCACAAGGGAAATTAAATAATATAAGTGAATAACTCTCATTCAGAGTTGGAGCAGAAGCTGGCAGAGGAGCGAGCTGCCAAACTGCGGCTGGAGAACAGAATACTAGAGCTGGAGAAGCAGAGCAGCATGATGGACTGTGACAACAAACAGGCCCTGCAGAAGCTAGACGAGCTGCGCAGACACAAGGATCACCTTACTGAGGAGGTGAGCGTTTCTGTTCTGCACAGGAGACCAGTGAAGTTTGGGTTTAGCTGTCAAATGTCACCAACAGGAGCTACTTCAGCAGCTAATGTAAAGAGTGTCATATCTGAAATTGGATAGAAGGATAATGAAAAAAGAGCTGATGCGAGTAAAAAACTTTTATTAAATTCATTTTGTTCTTTCAGGTGAAGAACCTGACACTGAAGATCGAGCAGGAGACCCAGAAGCGTAACCTGACTCAGAACGACCTGAAGGCTCAAAACCAGCAGCTCAGTGCTCTGAAAACCTCCGAGAAGCAGCTCAAGCAGGAAACGAATCACCTGCTGGATATTAAGCGCAGCTTGGAGAAGCAGAACCAGGAGCTGCGCAAGTAAGTTTCATTTTGTTGTAGCACTTTCCCAGCAGGCACACTGCAGGCTCCTTATGCGGTCAGATTATGAATCATCGACTCATTTTTCTTTTCACAGAGAAAGACAGGACACAGATGGACAAATGAAGGAGTTACAAGACCAGTTAGAGGCTGAGCAGTATTTCTCAGTAAGTCTGATATCTGATCACAGATGTGGATGGAAAATGAAGACTCTTTCATTTGGCATTTTAGGCTTTTTATAGTTTCATTCATCTGACTGAGCGGCAAAAACTGCTGATTGATTTGCTACTGAATAGTCCCCTCTCCCCTTCTGGCTAAACAGCTTTTCCCTGCCGTGTCCACGTTGTGTTTCACTCCTTTCAGCCTGATCAGGGCGCTGCTGTGGCAGTTTTTAAAATATTCAGCTGCCTGTGAGTCAGAGACTCATTCCAACTCTGCTGCCTATAACTGCAGGTGCTCTGAATTGTTTAGCGCTACAGTTGAAGTCCAAGCTAGAGCTTAACTCATTGTAAAGGCAACTCACTAAATGTTTCAGTTGTGTGTGTAGGGGTCTAGCAATTCTTACGTCCACAATATAGAGGTGCTTTGATATTTATAGAGTAGAGCTACAGGGGCTGCTCCAGACTATACTGTCAAATAACAGTCAGCTATATTACACTGGAGTGACATCTTCCCATATTGTAATGCATTGCTGTTATTTCCTAGTTCAAGCGTAATAATCCAGTAATGTTTAAAGATGATATAGGATAACAAGTAATGTATTTTCCATAATGCACTTAGAAAATAAAGTAAATAAACCGTAGCACAAATGGTCTTATTCTATGGGAACGTAGGCTGTTAAAATCAGAGGGTTCCTTGTATTTCTGTAGCTAATGTATGTTATGCATTTCCAAGAGCTGAATGATGGTGAAGTCTTCAATGGGCATCCATTAGCTAATGTTTTTGTACAATGTCAACAGTATGTATCAAAGTGTGTATGCAACATGAAGCCTGAGTGATTCTTTCCTTTACCATGTTCATTATCAGTCAGGAGGAGCAGCTTGTTGTTAGGAAACTTTCTCACCTCTCTAGCCCTCCCATTGGAGATTTCTGCATTAAAGAGTTATCTAGAGTTTTGTTGTTGATGTATTAAGTATGGGCCGTATTTGACCTGTTACCTTTTCTCCAGACTCTCTATAAGACCCAGGTTCGTGAGCTGAAGGAGGAATGTGAGGAGAGGAACAAACTCTACAAAGAAGTGCAGCAGTCTCTGCAGGAGCTGCAGGAGGAGAGGTGAGAGGTTTTTCAGTTTGAAGATATAATTTGAAATAAATTCATCCACTTTAATCTTCGAAAAATGATTAGCAGAAAAACGGTGATGATGAATGTAAGGCTCGGTTCATTTATCTCCAATAAGAGACTCGTGTGGTTTGTGTGGTTGGTTGCTCAGGCTTGCGTTTCTTTTTATTCCTCTCAGGGACTCTTTGGCAGCACAGCTGGAGATCACTCTGACAAAGGCTGACTCGGAGCAGCTGGCGCGCTCCATCGCTGAGGAGCAGTACTCCGACCTCGAGAAGGAGAAGATAATGAAGGAGCTGGAACTGAAGGAGATGATGGCTCGCCATCGCCAGGAGCTCTCCGAGAAGGACATCACCATCAGCTCTGTGAGTTTTTGAGTTTGCGTGAAATGAAGACGATCGAGTTGAGGTGAAAGTCTTTGTATCGTTAGACGTTTAAAGGCTGTTAAATAGAATAACTCGCCACAGTCCTGGAAGTATCACGACGTGTAAATGCAGTGCATCTCAAGCCCAATAAATATGCTCTGAAAATAGTGTGAGATTAGGTTGAGTTTATAGTTCCACAAAAGAGCAGATATGAAAGTATTTGCTGTCCATTGCAGCTGGAAGAAGCTAATAGGACCCTGACGAGTGATGTCGCCAATCTGGCCAATGAGAAGGAGGAACTGAACAACAAACTGAAGGAGGCAATAGAGGGTAATTAGAACATTTAAATGTTTATTACAAGAATTATATATTTTGGTCTGGGTACATAATTTTTTTTTTTTTTTTTGTTCTCTTCAGAAACTGAGAAGTCGAAGGACTGGGAGCAGCAGATAAGCCAGATGAAGCAGGCATTTGAGAAGCAGCTGCAGTGCGAGAGGACGCTAAAAACCCAGGTCGGTGTTTTTAAAGCAGTAACTCACAAGATGAAGAGACAGACTTTCAAGACTAATCCTCCCCTTCATGGGCAAAATTTACATTTTTTCCCATCATTTTTCTTAAGTTAAGATTGAATCTTATCCCCATCCGCAGGCCGTCAATAAGCTGGCAGAGATCATGAACAGGAAGGAAGTGCGTGGTGGAGGCAGCCGCCGTGGTAACGACACAGACATGCGGCGAAAGGAGAAGGAGAACAGGAAGCTGCAGCTTGAGCTCAGGTCAGAGAAGGAAAAGCTGAACAGCACCATCATCAAATATCAGAAGGAGATCAACGAAATGCAAGCAGTAAGTGAACAGCTGGGTTTTCTTTCCCCTGCAGTGAAACGACACTCTGCTGCTGTATCTCTGACTACGACACTTACAATATGTTATTTCTTCTCATTTTAATCTATAGCAACTGGCGGATGAGAGCCAGATGCGCATTGAGCTGCAGATGGCTCTGGACAGTAAGGACAGTGACATCGAGCAGCTGAGAAATCTCCTGCAGACGCTCAGTGTTCAGTCGATGGACTCTGCCAGCGTCAGCAGCGGGCCCGAGTTTGATGCTGATGATGCGTACACAGGTAAGAGCTCAGTCACTAAACAAAGAAAGTATTTCTGACAGTTTGTCTTCACCACAGCTTTAAGGTTTAAGGTCACTTACAAACATCTTCTTGTACAATGTTTACGTTCACTGGCTACGTCACAAAGTGCACCTGCTCAATTATGCCTTTAATCCTACAATCACAAGGCAACAGCTAAGTGCACTGAGGTATGTAGACACGGTTAAGACGACCTGTTCAAACAAAGCATCGGAAGAAAGGTCATTTGAGTGACTTTGAACGTGGCGTGGTTGTTGGTGCCAGGTCTGCGTATTTCAGAAACTGTTGTTCTACTGGACTTTTCCCACACAAACATCTGGAAATCAGAAAACATGCATTGTTTGTCCCTGTGTGAAAATGCCAGGTCAGAGTAATGGAATAACCCTAATTTCCGAAAGTTTCAGAAGAAAGACGCTATAATTCAGCTCAAGTTAAGTACTTTCAATCCCAATACAGTCATTTTATCATTAGTGTGTTATGCACAGATTAATGACGATTGGTGATTTGATCCCTGGCTGCTCCAGCGCGCATGCCAAAGCATCCTTTGGCAACATTCTGAACCCTGAGTTGTTCTCGAATACTTTCATCAGAGTGTGAATGTGTGTGGAGGTTGGATACAAATCACTTAGATGTAGAAAAAAGAGAATGGGGGAATGAGGCGTGTTATATAAAGTGCTTAAATGCTCAAGTAGAGCATTTTTATAAAGGTGCATAATGTCTGACTAGAATATTTCACTTTAATGTGATGTGATTTTGTTGATTTCTTCAAACCAAACCATAATAATCTGAATTCTCTTTCTGCCCTTAGAAATGAGGCTCGAGGGCTGGCTGTCTCTCCCCGTCAGAAACAATACCAAGAAGTTTGGATGGGAGCGAAAGGTAGGACTAAACCATTGAGACTGCTTTGACCCTGCAAAACAGTGTGTGACCTTTTTTTCTTACCACCTCTGTCCTGTCAATGCAGTACGTTGTAGTAAGCAGCAAGAAGATTCTTTTCTACAACAGCGAGCAAGACAAAGAGCAGTCCATCCCCAACATGGTGCTCGATATAGAGTGAGTATGACACCTGAAGGCACCTCTGCAAAGAAAACAGCTCAGTTTGTATTAACACGTTCTATGCTTTAAACAGAAAATAACACTCCCTTCTGTCACACAGTAAACTCTTCCATGTGAGACCTGTTACTCAGACAGATGTGTATCGAGCTGACTCCAAAGAAATTCCCAGGATATTCCAGGTCTGCCCTAGCTCTACTGAAAATGTTCTATTTCTTTGAGCATGTTGATTGTTTAAAGAGTTGTTGAAGGCTGAAAAAGTTAGATATGTCCTCTTTCTGCTCTCCAGATTCTTTATGCCAATGAAGGTGAAAGCAAAAAGGAGCCAGAGTTTCCCGTGGAGCCGCATCCCATTGGAGAAAAGTCCAATTACGTCTGCCACAAAGGCCACGAGTTCATTCCCACCCTCTACCACTTCCCCACCAACTGTGAGGCCTGCACAAAGCCACTGTGGAACATGTTCAAGCCGCCCCCTGCTCTGGAGTGCCGGCGCTGCCACATCAAGTGCCACAAGGACCACATGGACAAGAAGGAGGAGATCATCGCTCCCTGTAAAGGTAGGACGCTCCTGTTGTTTCTATGAAAGCTGTATTTCGATCTTACTTACAGTTGGTGGTTTTTTTTAAATGTTTGTGAATTGGAGTGTTACTGAACATTTCTCTTCTCTTCTACCACCCAGTGAACTACGACATTTCTACAGCCAAGAACCTGCTCCTGCTCGCCGTGTCCCAGGAGGAGCAGCAGAAGTGGGTGAGCCGGTTGGTCAAGAAGATTCCCAAAAAGCCTCCACACCCAGAACAGTTCGCACGCTCCTCACCGCGGACCTCCATGAAGGTTCAGCCCAGCCAGTCCATGAGGAGGCCCAGTCGACAGCTCCCCACCAGCAAGAGCAGGTAGACTAAAAAGCTGATTTTATGTAATAGACACCTATAGGTGTGATTTTGGATTCATCTATGTGAGCTACGACAGTTAAAGTGGTGTGCAGGAGGTAAACAAATAACAGTTTATGGATCTGCAGGCTAGATTTCTAATGATTTGAGGTACATACAGTGTGAGTGGAGTGACCGATATAATGCAGGCTGACTAAAAAGCCTCAAAACTGAAATTTTTGTGTATTTGATTAACATACTACATCCAGAAAGTTTAATATTTATTTATAGTATTTAGTATATATTCTGCATTTTGAGTGTTGTGTGTCACAATTAATATGACTGTTTCTCCATAATGGCCTGCTGACTGACCACAAAAAAAACCTTTAGGCAACTCTTGCTTTAAAATCACTGACTGAAAGTCCCGTTCTGACCACTTGTAATAAAGTGCCTTCAGTGCACTGAAGGCACATTATATCTCATCCACTCTTGTCAAAACAGCACATCATGTGCACAGGCTACAAATGCAACTTCAACAAGCAATCTTAAAAAAGCGACTGATGATCTTGAAGGACAAAAATTAGCGTATTGATTATTCAGCTTTGGTAAGAACTCTTTTTAAGGTGTATTGAGGTGTTAACCTGTGAAGCTTTGTTCTTTATGTACAATGCGTGTCCTGCAGAAGTTGAGGAACTGTTGTCATTGTCTGTCCTGGTCCAGTCCAGTTCTATGTCTCAGGATTTGCCCTCATACAACCCCACAGAACAGACTGGAGTTGTGTGCAGTAACGATTACACGGCCATGAAAACTAATCTCCCCTTTCAGATTGGAGGACTCCAGTCTCCAGGACTGGCACTGGGCGTTGGATGATATAGATGATGACTGTTCCTCTATACATTTCTGATCACCACATTTGGTAACACTGTGTGCAATGTGTGCTGTGCAGTGCCATTTTAAAAAAAAAACTTTAAAAATGTCTGACCTCAGCCCTCGCAGGTCAAATGGCTTCAAAATAAAGCGAGAAGATTCCAGCAGTACCTGGTACAAATGACAGCTCCTTCCTTCTCCTCCTCCTCCTTGTTCTTCTTTTGACCAGATGTTTCCCTGTAAACATCTCAACTTCTCAGTGTGTGTATGTTTGTTTGTTTTGGGTGTCACTCTGAGGTGGTGCAGGTGGTGAATATACTCTGTATTATGGACCTTGAGCCACGTAGTTTGGGTGGATTTGCTCTTCTAAGAGTTGGGATCACTTGGGCACTGGGTGTTTTGAACTGGACAAAAATAAATTGACACATAAACTCAGGAGAATAAGTTCTCAGGTTTGTCTGAAGTTGTCCTTTCTCACACAACAAGAGATAAGACATGACTTTTTCTCACGGCTGAAAAAATTCAAGTTTTAGCGAGGCAGCACTCGGCTGCGAATCGCTTGAACAATTCGCTGCTGTATTCCCGCGCAGACTTTAGATTATTTAATGTTGATCTGTCCTCAGACTGAATAAAATATGATGACCTGAGAAGCGAAGCCAATCTTGGAACCACATCAGCTAGTCTGCCGATTTGGCCTCTTGGAATTTTGGACAATTTGTTGGGATGTCCGGTTTAGTTAGAAGAAATCCAAGCCAAGATTTTTCATTTCTCATGTTCCAGGCAGTGTCTACAAATGCAGATAAACTGGAATGAACTGAAATTAATTTGGAGCAAACCTCTTTTGCTCTCCACACAGGCTGTGCAGTGGACGACAGTAAGAAACCAAAAGGTTTTCAGGACCAAAATCATGCAGATGCTCTTCATAGAAATTAATTCAGAATTGACTTGCCGTCTGTCTCATGGCCAGCAGAGAAAATTACTAAAGCTCGCGCGAACACCTCAATCAGCACTTTTTTTGGTGAACTTATGGATCAAATCAGTGGTTTCATTTATTACAGCATGTTACTCAATTTAGTTAAATATACTGGTTTAGGGTAAGACCATCTTGTGACTGACAGTTCGTCACAGGATGAGCGTGGAGTATCTTCACCCTTAAATCATAAAATGTATAAAGAAAATAATAATAATAAAAAAAAAACAAGATGGCAATGGCTGAAATGTTCTGCTTGGTGGCCATTTCCATCTTTTATATACAGTCTGTGGACATAGGACTTGCTTAAAATCCAAATTAGGATCATTGTATATGGATCATTGTATATCTTGGTAGGACTAATGCATGCTTAGCCAGTTTGTTTACTAAAAAGACTTTTAAATCATTTGAGTTTTTTGCTGAGATAAAATAAATGTAGGGTAACGATTAAAAATGCAGCTTCTTACATTCGGTCTGAAAATCAGCCAGGTCCTTGATTTGGTAATTGTATGAAATAATGCCTTCGCTGTTCCATTCAAATCACAGCCCAATCTTTTAATCTTCCTGACATCTCGCTGCATATTTGCTGAGATTAACTTGCATCTGTTTCTCTCTCTCCCTCCAGTTAACCTTGCCCGGGAGTGTGGTGCATCGACGAGGTGGTGGGAAGAGTTTCTTCCTAAGATCACAAAGCTCCGTTTGCAGATCAGCACACTGGACTGGTTTCTCCACTGCCCACTCCACCCTGTCCCGTTTCAGCCTGCGAGAGTTACCAAGTCTGGCGTTTTCCATTTTTATTCAGCTTGTTTCCAAGCCACTTAGCAAGCTCACCTCAGCATCTGCCGTCTTTACAGCAAGCTGGGCGTCTCATAAACATATAACCCAAGTCCTCTCCTGGGTCCTTGGCGAGAGCACTTGTGCAGCTCTTGGATGCTGGAGTAGCTTGTTCGGCTCCCACACAATGGAGGATAGCTCTTATGAGCCTGACCAAGGCTGACAAGAACAGGGGAACACTTACCTTAACAGTTCTCTCCAGGACAGACAGTTCTCTGTCTGATTGAAGCAGCCAGCAGGAAACCTCCTCCACACCACCTTTGAGGATTCTCATGGCCAAAAGAAAAAAAGACAATCTTGTGTTTAATGATTGTGAACAATATGAAGGGTTTAATGGGGGAACACTACACTCAGAAGAGTCTGTATTTTTGTTGGCTTATGGTGTCTGTACTTTCAAACTCTTTAACATGATTGTAGCTTCTTGCTTTTCACAGCTCTGCTTTCAGGTGCGTGTCCATGGGGAATCTTGAATAAGGTACTTAGGAACCAAATGAGCTGTGACTTCATGGAAAGTCATTAAGGCAGCAAATGAAGCCCAGCTTCCTCTCGGATATGAGCAAATAATTCTCCGAGTGCCTCTTATTCAGATTTCTGACTCATGCACACGCTGAATCATGGGTTTGACGTCAAACGACTACAAAGGGAACAGAATCCTGCTTGAAATGGCATTAGATTAAGACATGAAGTCCTCACGATCCCATAATCTCTGCAAACCTGCACTGTCAGTTCTGAGGGTTAATGTTTACTGAATTCAAAGGGGTGCACCGTTAATGCTTTCTGATCCGAGCTCGGCTCCTTCTGTTGTTTTTGAATGTACATCTGGGCTTCACCAGAGACGACACACAGGCATTGTATTATCCAAGTATACTTGACTGAAGCCGCGCCTTTCATCACAAACTACTCTGAGTGAACTTGCATGCGTTTGCTTTTTCACCCACATGCCTAGTCATTTTTAGTCAGTACCAAAAGTGAAAATGAGGGAAGTTAACCAATAAGAAGCCGAATTAATGAAGGTATCCAATCATATCCTGAACCCATGAGTGGAAATACTGAGCAGCACTATTCCATTGAAGTTTTTTCTAAAAGTGTTTGTCCTTATTTTTGTATTAAAGGAAACCAAACTCTGAGTTTGGGCACATTGTCGTATGTATGTGACTTAGTTAGCAGGTGGAGAGTAAACTGAGTGTGTGTGTGTGTGTGTGTGTGTGTGTGTGTATGTGCACTCTCCTTTAACCAAGAAGCATGTTTTATACATATAAATATACACAGTATATATTTTACATGCCATACAGTGCACATTATATTATTTATACAGCCTTGTCCACTTTGTATTTAAGGGCTCTACATCCAGATTGCATGTTTGCTATCAAACAGCTCTATGATAATAACCACTTCAACAATAAAGACATGGATGTGCCTTCTGGTTTTGGATCATTTTTCTGTTTTAAAAATGTTAGACGTTGTCATTTTGCAGAGGTGTACAACCATGGTGAACCAAAAGTGCCAAAATAAAAATGTGCCACAAAAAAATATTAAATAGTAAGCAGTTTTGTATAATAAATATAAATTGTGACAAATTGATATTTTTGATTTTATTCCACTGTTTTGTTTTGTTTTTGTTTGTTTTTTTTTAGGCATATGGAATCCTCCGTATTCTGATATTGAGTCCAACACAAGCTGTCAGTCATACTCAAACTACTGAAACACGAAAGAGAAACACATTAAATAATACCGAAATCTAAAAAAGAAAATTCTTGGCCTCCAGACATGAATTCTGAGTGCTACAGTGACGGACGGACAGACAAAAAGAAAATTCTTTGTGGCCGAGCTGTCATTCCCAATCACTTCTGCTTTGTCATGACGCCACTAACTGGAAATGTAGTAACAAGGAAATTTCACATCTGGACTTGTTCCACAGGTGGCATCCTGTCAAGGTACCACACCTAGGTACTTGATTTTATACACATGTAGAAGTGATAGGAACACCTGGATTCAATGATTTGGATGGGTGAGTGAATACTTTTGGCAGTAAGAAACAATTTTAAATGGCTCTATAAAGTATTATCACTTTAACCTTCCGATTACACTATTTTTCTTGAAGGATATGTCAGAGGTCAAATTTGATACTTTAAATCTTTACACAGTACTTTCTATATGTTGCAAAAATGACCACAGTAATAAGAATCATAAGTTCTAAGGGTTTGTTTTTTTTAAATCCGTTTTCTAACAATGAATCACTGAGTTGACCTCGGTGAGTATAGGCCAAATTTCAATGGATTAACATGACACCAGTGACCTGGTTCCTTACATTCTTGTACCATGACAGCTCATCTGTTCTTTCTCTTTTAAATGAGACATTGAGTCTCAATGTCTACCTGACTACCTGCATAAATGAAGGTTAAATCAAATCAAATCTGTCCAAATATTTTCTTTCAGAACTCTGCAGGTTCTTGTAGATGTTATCCCTTAATGTTTACGCTGGCCTTTTGATTAAGTGTCGCTGAGCTGGCAAGTTTGTTCATTTTCCTTGTGTCTCTGGTTTAGTTTGGTGTATCTGGGTAATGATGGCCTCCTATCTTTTACTGGCGTGCAATATATATATATATATATATATATATTTATTCCCTGCAAATTTAACAGTTGCAATCAACTCCAGGTGTTTTATCCCCTTAATCTGTCATGGAATAATGAGGGAACAAGTCTCACCTGGGCATGGAACTGCTCGTTAGCTAGCTGTCCAATTAATTTTGAGCCTCTGAGAGGCCCTTGAATACAAATGGCCTGAATACCAAACAGTCTCTGCAATACTTTTGTTAAACCATATTGATTAAAACTGGAAAGTCTGCACTTCAGTCAAATCCTGTTTGATTTGAAATCCACTGTGGTGGTGTCACAATCACAAGAACTGTCTTTGTCCAGAAACATGGTGAGTTACAATAAAGCAAATTAAATCACATCAATCTGAGATTGAATTTGTGGCATATTTCATGCAATGGTTTTTTTTGGGTTTTTTTTGGCAGTGTTGAGCTCCCATACTCAACTTTTTATTTTAAATTAAATGACCTCACTGTAAAAAGGTAGAATTTGGTTTATTGAAACAGTTCAGAAAATAACTTTACATATACAAAAGCTTTTCCAAAACAATTTACCCGGAGTAGGATCGTTTCACATATACGTGGGGTTTGTACTGTCGTGTGTAACAATAGATTTTTTTCACAGACAGTATGGCAAAGCATTGGTCTCTCTTCCTATCAACAGATTTTTACAAACTGGAATGTTATTCAAACAAATGTGTGGCTTTAACAGGGAAGACAAACTATATAAAAATCCTCTCTCTGCTGATAGACCTCTTGTTACCCGTCAGTTTCATTTTACAGTACTGGTTGTGCCTAAAGTGACCCAGTCGTCTTTGATCTGCAGAATCCAGTGTTAAACACTTAGTCTTTCTTCTTGGAGCTGCTGCCGCGTCTCTGATAGTAGAGCACAGTGAGCAACACCCACAGGTTCAGCAGGGTCATCGCTATGAACCGCACCAGAACTGTGGCAAAGAGAAAAGATGATCAGAAACACGGAAGCTGACAGCGACGTCTCTGAATCACACAAGGACAGCAGAGCTGGAGTTACAAATGGTGACTACTCGGAGATACTCCAGGTAAAAGATGCCTGAAATCCTTTGGTCTTATAAGAAACTGCAGGTTTCTGCTGATGTGGAAATTTCTATGACAGTCCTGTTACTGACGTTCATTATTGTAAAGAAGCAGCCCTTTAGACCTGCCAGTTTAATTAATTATGACTGAAAGTTAGCCAACCAGACTCCGGTTCTCCTCCAAAATGGAAATAATTGAATCATTTGCCTCCCCCTATCCTTAGCATCCTCCTCTGTCACACCAGCCCTCCCCGTGTCCTGCTCCACTACATCCACAAACCTTCTCTGTGGTCTTTTTCCCTCCTGCCTGGCAGCTCCACATTCAAAATCCTTTGTATAGTACATCCACAATCCCTGCTCTGCACACATCCAAACCATCTCTCCCTGATATTCTCATTTCTAATCCTGTCCATTCTGGTCTCTGCCAATGAAAATCTTACCATCTCCAGTTCCACCTCCTGTCTTTTTGTCAGTGCCACCATCTTCAAACCATACATCATAGCAGGTCTCACTAATGCTTTGTAAACCCCACTTTTACTCTTGCTGAAATATAGAAGTATGATGCACTGATAGATTACTGAACGGGCCCGGGTGGCCTCATCCACAGTAACATCCCTTTTTGTTTTAAAGCAGTCTAATCTAAACAAATTTGAACAAAGTCACTATTCACTTCCTTGTGGTTTTCATTTATTTAGGATATGTGTATTTTATCAGCTAATCTGGTAGCTTTTTATACACAGATTTCCCAGAGAAGAGCACAAATCTACGATGGTTATTTAGAAAACAAATCATTTTCCCTTGAAGTGTTCATTATATATTCTGGGATGCAACACCTCCCACAGTCATTAGTAATTCAGACCGACTTACCCTGCACGTCTCCAGTTGTCACTGTGGTGGTGTAAATCCGAGCTGAAACAAAGAGGAAGCAGAGTTAATGACATCCCTGTTACCCGACAGAGCGTCTGATCATTCATTAATGAAGCGTTGGATTGCTCATTTATTAAATTGGGGGCTGAATAAACACTACCGTGCATATTCATGAAATGAAAGAGTAGACTTGTTACTTCAGGGAGGGGGATTTATGTGAACTGATAAAAGTGCTTAACAGGATTCAGTTTGACAGCGATAGGACTGCAGTATGAAAAGTAGCAACAGTATCCTTGGTACGTTTTCATGCCGCAGTTTGTTACAATTCTTGATAATCACACCGTATTTGCTTTTTTTAAGCTGAGTACAGAAACAAGTTTAAGTGATCTACTGACTATGGACTCAGGGCTCAGCTTTAATTTGAGGAGTTAAATTTAAAGTGATTCCAGTTGTTGTTTCTACCTTTAATTTTAAAATGCAACTCACTGGGTTTTGAATAGGTGATCGACTCGCCTACTATAGAATATTCCACTTCCTTAACTTTCAGATCCCCTCGAGGTGATTTTGCATTAAGTCTTTGCTGCATTTGTATGAATCTGAGCAGTTTATCCCCATAAACAGCGGTTATGTAACATTTTTACAGATTTGGATTATGAAACCTCCACATTTCTTTTCACAAGTTGATTTTTATCTATCAAAAATCTTCTCTTGATGATGACCTTTGTGAATGGTTTCTTCTTAATCATGGAAAGGATCCTGGGATCATACACCAATATAAACTGTGTACATCCAGGTTGTAGGGCTCACTAGCTCAGTTTTCCTCTCAAATCAGCATTAATGTGTTCTTGCCATCTTTTGCTTGTATTTGGCTTCCAAATAAAATTAGCAGTAGATCTTTTAATTCCTAAAGTTATTATAATTTTAAAAGAATTTTTGAAGAAATTGCTGAGACTTCTCCACAAAGACTACTGAATTACTTTTTAACACATAACTTTAATGTATTATGAATGAATGATAAAATCCTCAAACTTAACCTCAAAGTTTTGATTTTAAACTAAGTTATAATACTACAACTTCAATGTCGTTTGGTACATAGCTAAAAAAAATATTTTTTAAAAACTGTGCCAGTGACAGCTACGAACTTAAATGTATATCTAATTATTGATCTATTAATGCAGGACAGTGGGGAATGCAACAACAACAACAAAAACACAGCGAACACTGTTGGCTGGTTAAACTCACCCATACACGTGTAGGTAGCTAGAGCCCAGGAGAGGGCACTAACCTGCCTGCTGTCCTTTGACCTCCACAGGCATTGCAGCTGGGCAAACTTACTGGCTGCACTAATAAATGTGCACAGGCTCTGAGAGGAGAAGGAGGTCAGATTTCATGTGATAACAAGCTGAACATTGAGCTGAATTTCAAAAAGTTTCAAACACCTTCTGCTGCTTCGGTCAAACTTTAAGAGGAAAGGATGTGGAGGGTTCGCTGCTCTCACCTATTTAAATGCAAAACGCCCTGAGACATGTTCATCTCATTAACCAACCGGGCCATTTGGCATTTATAAGGTCTGGGTGAGAAACACCAGGTGAAATGAGGTCTGTATAAGTTTCTTCTCAAAGCTTCACCTCATTGCCCCTGACTGATGACATGCCATCTCTTTGCTGACTCTGTCTCTCACGCACACACTGACTTATGATTGATTTTAAACAGGTTTATTACCATAGCCAAATCTATGATCCACTTCTCCAGAGTCAGGAGCCTCCAGCCTCCCACAAACCTGAGCACAAGTACGTTAAGGCAGGGACACAAACGTCTAATGGGTCATTGATTTCTGCACAAATTGAACGAGCGCTTTCACATCAATTGGTGCGATAAGTGAAAGGATACACCACGGCGTAGATGAGGCTCTGCCGCAGGCTGCCGTTGTAGTGAAGAATCAGGAGGAGGAGGATGACGTCTGAGGACACACGGCGGGTTATAACTCGCACCATTTACAGCTCTGTTTGATTTCCATTTCAAGGGCTGCTGATATTTGCAGATGCTTCAGAGTGTATTCAGACTCCTTCTGTTTTTTTCCAACCTTATTTTGCCCATCTCTCTACCCTTAATTACACTTAATGAAAAGTCTTAATTTCCTCCACCACTGCCACGGGCATGAAGTTGCCAATCATATGTGCAGCTTTACTAAACAAGATACGTTAATATGACTGAGCTCCTTTTGAATGATCTCAATAGACAGAGACTACAGAGAGCAACGTGAGGCATTTAAGACTGAATGATAAACTAATTAAGGAATCTGGATCTAAGACAAGGTTAAAAAAAAAGACACTTGCGGAGATAATTATAAGCAGAGGAAATTTATGTAACAGCATAACTTACCTTGAGCAATGAGGATGGGATATTCCAAGTAGGTTGGCGGTGGGTAGTCGTAGTACATCTGATATGTTACAAAAACAATGAACCTGTAAAGCATATAGTGTCAGGTTATTAAACTGGAGGTGTTTTGTTATATTCAGTACTGATTAAAATGAGAAACAATGCTCAGGGGCAAACGAGCCAAAGAGTCAGTGGCTGCTTAAAGCTTGATGTTGTGGGAAAGGATTCACACGGGGAGTCAACAAGCAGTTTCTGAGCCAAGCGGCGGCATGATGATCAGTTCGTTCACTCTTTTATGAGAGCAGCTCGACTCTGTGTGCTCAGCAAACATGATGAATCAACAGTGGTAGCCTTCAGCAGGAGAAGGTCTCCTCTATAGAGGACTGAACTGACTGCAATCAAACCGTAAAGAAATCAAGATGCCATTAAATGTGCCAATAGTTGTTTGTTTTTTTTAAAAATCAAATGAACTAATATATAATTTGCTTCTATATTTAGCTACCTTTATATCGATTAATTTTCCATTTTGTTTATCAGTGTATTATTTTTCCCATTCAAGCGTTTTTCCTTTGCTTTCCCCCCTAAACATCTATTATTCCATTTTCCTTTTTTGATTTTTCATCTCTGCTAAACTATGCAAATGTGCTTGCAGATTGCAGTGGTTAGAAATGCATAAAGGAACGCAAAAAGACAAACAGAAATGTTTGCAGAGATAAATGAAGGGAAAATGAAATGGAAATAAATACAATGTCAGCGCTCATGAATGCAAAGATGGGGTGAGGAGCAAGTTAAGGCAGTTTAGGAGTCTGACTTGGAAGACTTGGATTTTATAGGTAAAGAAAGAGAGCTCGGTGTAGACCCAGGAACCAGGAGAGAGATTACAGCTGTCAGTTGGCTGAGGACCACACTGGCATCACCTCCTAACTAGGGAGAGGGAGGTTTGAACTCCTCTGCTTAGACTGTTGCTCTTACAGCCCAGACAGGCAGCACAAAAGCGGATGGATGGATGGATGTACTGAATACATCAAAAATTTAAAAAGAAAGCAAATGAACTGAGATATTCATGCAAAGACAAGTAAATAAAAAAGCAAGTAAAAGCATCTCAATTCATGTCCCATTTTATAAAATACATTTATACATACAGTTTACATTTGGGGCATTTGATGACATAATCCATTTTTACTTCTGCACTAATGAGTTTGTTTTGATTCTGGCAGGTTTGAGCCTCCCAGCCCTGTTATGCAAGCCACCGTACAGATGCATACATGTGCACACAGAGAGAGATTCCCACAGTGTTAAATAAACAGTATAACACAATAACATCATATGGTGAAATCAATAGCAGATTAACTTATCCACCCTCAGATAGGCTTTATTGTGTTGGGACTTTTTTTTTTGTTCCTAGGAAGAGGTAGTGATCAATAAAGCCAACTGCCAGTTAATATAATCTAGAATAGAGCTATTTAATATTGGCGTGTGTGGAAATGATTTTCCACTAGTGACAAAACCGTTCATGCCGAATGACAAGAGTGCTTTTCTTTGCTGCTTTGTAGCCATGCTGTGTAGATTACTACTAACTACATAAACGTCTCCACTGTTTCAGCGTGGCATGCACAGTGACAGCAAGCTAACGCTTACCAAAACAGTGGGGACATTTCAGACAGTGCAGCCACTGCCAGGCACCAAGGAGAGAGAGAAATTACGCAGACTTACAGACACGGTCTTTATCCCTCCTGCTCCAACAGTGAAGGTAACCACAACACTTCCTGTTCAATGCATAAGAAGCACTTCAAGCTCTAATCTGCTGCACTGATTCAACAGCAGACTGCACAAAGCTTCACACAGAGCCAGCCGAGGCTGACTCTTACCCCGTTTTTAATCATTTAACCAAAATCTTCAGCTGTGCAAACAAAGCACAATTGTTCAGTGTTGAGCCTTCGCAGTAGGATTATTTTTTTCATTTTAAGGTACTGTAGTTTTTCAGCTGTTAGGAACACAATCTCTTTGTGTCCTATTTAAGTTTTAATCTGTAAGAAATACTCATTTCTTTTATTAAAGTGAAAGTGGTATTTATGCCAAAATGTATTGCTATACATCAGCAATTCTGTAGGAGTTTTAGGTTTTAGGATGGGGGTGTCAAACCTGTTCTCCATGAGCTGCCCAAAGGATCCAGTCTGACCCCCTGGATGGCTTTAGTCACTCAACTTTTATAATGAAATGCACTGCTAATCCTGCAATCTGGATACTATACAGGAGTAATACATCTATATAAATGGAAAAAAAAGAGTACTATTATATTGGAGTATAACTTGTGTGTTTGGTTCCAAAAGCTTATCATCTGAAGGCAGTTTTGGTCTTTAGCAGACTTACTGTGAGCAGTACAGTTGAATCCACACAAAACAGAAATATTGCTAAAATGCTAAAATATGTCTTAAAAGCTCTCAGTCCGTCTCTCCATAGATAAAACATGGACAAAAGTACATAAAGCTTAACTATGGCAAAATGTGTTGACTGCAATGCTGAGGATGTTACATGATAACCATTTTCATGGACCATTTTCAGGATGCTGCTGAGGCCTAATGTGACAGAATTTTTAAAACTGTAATGTTAGCTAATGGAGAGCACTTTGTCTGCAACAGTTTGAGGATGTGTTGGAGTAAGAAAAAATGCAGAATTGTCATATTCATGAAGTCCTGAAAGGTGCTGTTTAGATTAGTTAAAGAATGCAGGCAGTTTTGGTGACCCCTTAGGCAGCTTTTCCTCTAATACCATCAGACTGACTACAAAGAAGGTGGTCCTGGGTTTGCACCTCCTGGTCAGCTGGAGCCTTTAGGGATGAAGTTTGCACTTTTTCTCTGTACCTGCATGGGTTCCTTCCACAGTCCAAAGAAATGCAAGTAAGACAGCACTGTGTTATACTGAAAGTAAATGCAGGATAGGTATTGCCGATACTGATACTTATGACGTATAAAGGCAGCTTGTGTTGGGGAGAGCAGTGTCATGATTTATGATCAATCATCAATTTGAAAATTATGTACACATCTCAATGAGCAATAAAAATCAAACGTTTCGGGTTTTCATGTATTTTGAAGCTGATTTTTTTTGGGGGGGACACCTGAAACTTGCCTCTCTCTAAAGCACTTAGTCAACTTCTGTTGTATCAATATGCTGTAGAACTAAGTATCGGTCCTATCACGCTAGTATCGAGTCAATACCAATACCAGCGATTCTATCACCTGTACTGCAGGGTTACGCGGTGATTGTAACATTCTGACTTACTGGTAACATTCAACGTTGTCAGAATGTTACCAGTAAGGTGGTAACTTTTAAACATAGTTTATCCGACCTTTAAGGAGAAAGAATTTTGGTAACAAAGACAACACCAGAGCTTTTAGTGTTGAGCGTCTCGCAGCGTTTTCAGAAGAAGCATTTGTAGCTGCTCTCTGACAGGATGAGTCCGCCTTTACTGCTGAACACCAACCACAAGTGAGGAAGAGGAAGACGTCCCATCATCACAGCAGCTTAAAGTTACTAAATTACATGGATACTCGCACACGTGAACAGATTATGTAACAAAATTTAAGAGCAAGAAACAAACAAAAAAAAACTATCCCAGAAGCGGGACAGCAGCCTACCCGATCAGCTCCAGCAGAAGGCTGTTGAGGCTCACTCCGGTCGTAGATTTCGCTCGCATCAGTACAAAAATCTGCGGGAACTTGAGCACCATGCACACAAACAGTGTGCTGAAATTCGCGATGTGCAACAACGTGTCGACCTGCTGCATGTTGTAAAGAGAGGGATTACAAAATGTAAACTTTAGATTGACAGATCTATGCTAATTTCTATCAAAAACGACCCGCAGGACCCTGCTGCTCTGCCTCCACAATCAGACTGCTCGAATTTACAAAATACTTCCGCTTTGAACTTCCAAAATAAAAGTGACTGTGACTATGTGGAAAGCGTTAGAACTTTTAGGCTATAGTCTGAAACTTAAAGAAAATAAACAATTATATGAATGTGTGTAAAAAGTAAAAAAACAAACGTCTAACACAAATCTATTCATAGAATGATAGAGACCTTTTTTATTTTGAAAGTGCACCTGTTTCACCTCCTCTTCTTAGCCGTTAGCTTGGCAGGTTCCCGTCAGACGGCATCTTTTCTCACTTCCGTACATCCACTGAACGCTGATTGGACGGCACACAGCTTCGCCCGGAGTATTTGAAATCTGTACTTTCTGAGCACGGAAAATCATTTCCTCTCATGAGTCTGGGCCTGCGCTGCAGTTTTTGTTTTGTTTTTAATATTTTCATACTTTGCTTTTCTAAAAACATCACAGAAAGCACCAACGTAGGAACTGTTACCATATTACAGGCAAACTCCTCAATTGTTGCCTTGAAATATTGAAGTTGGTGCCAAAGATTCACACCTGCACCTTGAAGATCTTGATTCTTCAGACATTGGGGCCCCAAACAGAACAGGACGACATTAAAGAAAAGTTCAATCAGAACGTTTCCATGCCCTTTAGGTGGGAAATCACTGTGAATCAGCTTGTCTCTGATAGCAAAAGGCATACATTTAAGATATTTTCAAAGGTTTACAACAGGGATGTATACAGGGTGCTTTGTTTTTAAGTGGGCGACTACAGTGATTGCATACATGATTACATTATTATAAAGACATAAATTTTTTGTCACGGTCTGTATGGTAGACCGTGGGGATGGGGGGAAGTAGGACCCAAAATGCAGGATTCCTCACAGCAAACAGCGCGTTTATTTACAGTGCAACAAATGACAATAAATCCCCGTGCTCTCCCTTGATTGCCGCATCATGTCTTCCCCAAAAAGTAAGTGTCTGTGTGCTCTCCGCACACATCCACCAGGCCTGATGATGCCTGAAACTCAGTGATTTGCCACACCCACACACACAGCCACTGATACACACAAACAAGGAACAACAGCAACACATGTCCATGAATTATTCAAGAACCCTTTTTCCCCAGACCTTTAATTCAAAAGAGAATTTCTTTTTTTTCTGTGAAAAAAATATTTCTTACGTAATTACTTTGGTGTAGTATTAATAAGGGGGATTTGTTATCAATAAGAAAAGCTGTAAAATCAATGTAAATACAGCTAAAAGTTAAAAATCTATCTGAGATTTTATGCTTGACACGCCTGGTTTAGAAAAATCTGGAGACGGTACAAAAGCAGTCAAATAGCAATCACAGGAGGATTATTGTTCATAAGATCTTAGCCAACAATTACAGAGGAATGCATTTCAGCTGTTTGGGGCTTTTGAAAGAGGCCTGCTAAACAGAAAAGACAAGTAAGTAAAAAGATAAAGAAAAAACGAACCAGTGTTTATTTAAACTAAGGGCAATGACTGATTTCTGTGAATGATATATTACCAAATGAATGCTTCAGTTGCG
The DNA here is from genome assembly GCF_900408965.1 of Simochromis diagramma. NCBI lineage: Eukaryota > Metazoa > Chordata > Actinopteri > Cichliformes > Cichlidae > Simochromis > Simochromis diagramma. The sequence goes on from NW_024387030.1 coordinate 1,348,192, forward strand.
TGAATGTGTGCCCTCACATATCCAATTTAAATTCATAATATTGTAGCAGGCTAGGGGGAAGGGCCACTGGCCCAGGGTCTTATGGGACTGTATACCTGATGTTAACGTGTTGTAAGTTGTAGGGTTATAACGGCAGTTACAGTTATCAGGTGTTGATTTGCCATTTTTGTGTTAGTGTGTAACATTATTCCTGCTGTGTGTTCTGTGTTTGGTGTGGCTGGTGGAGCACAGTGAGTTAGACGGCTGTGTCCATTTACCACCTCTCACTGCTGTGTGTGTGTGAAGGGGTGTTCCTAATAAAAGATTGTGCTCCCTGTAGCTTAGTATAACAGCTATGCAGAAATAGCAAGTTAAAACAGAAGTTTCTGTCTCCTACTTGTCTGAGCTTGCCACAATGTTAAGATTCATCCAGAGAAAAAGAAGAGAAACCTTCTGTTCAAAACACAAAGCTTCTTTTTCAGGTGTAAGACTCTCAGTTATGCTTTCATGTTGCTTTTGTTTTTTGGCCATCAGGTTTGTAAAGCAACCTGGATTTAAGACAGGAGACATTGGTTTATTTGTTCAACTTTAATAACTCTGTAAGGCTTCAGTTTATTAACATAATGAGTAAAGTGTGGACATCTCGCTTGTTTAGTCAAGAAAAACTGATTCACAGTATCAGCTGTTTACAAGCAGATAATCACCAGTGATCAAAGAGGTTGTAATAATGATAATGTAAGTCTAGGTTCTTTGTCTGTACATTGATTTGAACAACTTCTGATCTATTAAAACAGAACCTAAAAAACAAAAACAAAACTGACCCAAGAGGACAAAAGATTAAGTCAGGATAAAAAAAGTTGTAGCAAAGACCATTAAAAAAGTATGCCTTAACATATTTCTTGAAAATATCATTAATCAAGACACTATTATAAGTCAGCATAGATAAATGCAGCACAAACATAGCAATAAAATAGTTCTGAAATATACCCATACATGAAAACTGACTTCAAAATTAATTCTCTACTCAATAGAAAGTCTGCATTGGCATTCTGCGAACATGCATTTTAACTAACTGTCCCTTACATGACCTCTCTCTATTTGAGTTTCCTGAACTCAGCAGTGTCTCCATAATCTGAAAGCCGAAATCCAGCATGAAGCGGGTGAGTGAACGTGGTCTGGACTCTGTGGAGGAGAGTCATGGTTTCAGAGACGTTATAAAAACACAGAATACCGGCACTGTGATCCAGGTACACTCCTACTCTCCCAAACTGAGGACCTGAGACAGCCTTGTGAGAATTGTTGTGCACAAATTTAAAACCATTTCGGTCACAACATAATGCCCACGATGTCCTATTGAATCCTAATCCGCATTCATCTGAGAGCCCTGATCTGCTGGTACTCTTGTATGCGACTGCTATATAAACCTGTTTCCCGCTCCACTCCACCTCCCAGTAACAACGTCCAGTCAGACTCTCTCTACTCATGACTTGACACCATCCAGTGAATCTGTCTGGATGACTAGAATATGACTGCTGTTCTTTCACAGCTGTGGCTTTTCTACCCCCCTCACATAATAACACTGATGTGTTAGCTGTGTTCAGATCCATTCTGATTTCACGTGAATATCTTAGGAATCCACCTCTGGTCTTTGGCACTGGGTCTGACAGCAAAACACCCACCTCAGTGACTGTCAGTGAGATGTTTGTCCATTTCTCTTTCAGAACATCCTGCAGTTTATCACTGACCTCTTTCACAGCTGCTGTCAAATCCTCAAAGTACCTCAGAGGACGGATCTCGATGCTGGATGAGTCTGTAGACTCATTAAGTGCTGACAGTAAGGAGTAGCTGTGTAGAAATTGGTTGTGATCCTCTGTGCATGACAGCTGCTCCAGCTCGGCGTCATTTCTTCTCAGCTCAGCGATCTCCTGCTCCACCTTCTCCTGAAGCTCTTTGACTCGACCCACTTCAGTTTCCTGCTGGGATCTGATCTGCTGCTTCAGATCTGAGCTTCTATTCTGCATGAGACAGATGAGCTCAGCAAAGATCTTTTCATTTTCTTCCACTGCTTTATCAGCAGACTGATTGATGGACTCCACCTCCTGTTGAAGAATCGTCACGTCTTTCTCTCGGTCACGGAGTCTCTGCTTGAGTTTTTGTCGACTCATTTCCAGCTCCTTCTGCTTCTTGGTCCTTTCTGCTTCAACTGGGACTGTTTCGTGGTATTTATGGCCAATCAGTTTGCAGTGACTGCAGATACGCTGCTGATCAGTACGACAGAAAATCTTCATCGGCTCATCATGACTAGAGCAGATGTTTTCCTGGACCTTCTTGCAGGGCTCGACAAGCTTGTGTTTCTTCAATGGAGCCGCATTATAATGATCCTGAAGGTGTTTCTCACAGTATGATGCCACACAGACTAAACAGGACTTGAAGGCTTTCAGTTTTCTCCCGGTGCAGACATCACAGGGTACATCTTCAGGTCTAGCATAGCAGTGATCAGCAGGAGCAGCTTGGAGTCCAGTCTTCTTTATCTCCTCCACTAAATTTGCCAACATGGTGTTTTTCACCAGGGCAGGTCTCGGTGTGAAAGTCTTCCTACACTGTGGGCAGCTGTGCATTCTCCTCCCCTTTTCATCCCAGTGGGTTTTAATACAGTTCATGCAGTAATTGTGTCCACAGGGAATGGTCACTGGGTCCTCGAGATGATCCAGACAGATTGAACAAGAGAAGATTTCCCTGTTCAGCTGAGCTCCTTTCTGTGCCATTTCTCCTCTCACTGTCAGCCGCTGTGTGAGTTTTCACTTCTATAGAAATGAAATACGTCCAAGATCTAAACAGAAACTTAGGAACAGGTTAGAGCTTGTTGCATTTCATAGCCGGAGGAAGAGGGAGGGAGGAAGAGCTGGGCTTGAATTTCATTAATAGCAGGAAAAAGGACAGTTTGAAGCACGCAGTATTTGTTCATCACCCCGTTGTTGTTGTTGTTGTTGTTGTTGTTGTTGTTTTGACAAAATTTAAGTAGTTGGTCATTTTCAGTTTCGTCTTGGAATCTGAGAATTTGAATGACTGCACGAACTCAAACAGTATGGAAGATCATGATCACCAAAATCAGAACTGAAATCAAATCACAATTGTCTAATAAATGTACAAAACTGAAGAGAAATAAATGAAGGCTAAAATAAATGAATTAAACATGACCTCAATTAATATTTGCTTTACTATGTTTTAAACACATTCATTTTCATCATATTTATTTTTCTTGTTTCTGCAGGGTTTTGATCCTTTTCTGTGCCTCCTGTGTTACCACATCTCCATTTGTTCCTCTTTTATTTTATAGGTCAGTTCCTCATATGGCTCACCAGTTTCCCCTCATCCATTCTTTTCCCCAACCTCATTATTATCTTTATTGACTTCACCTTTCTGTTCATGTTCTCCTCTAGTTTCCTCTTGTTGGCTGTTTACTTGAATTTCAATTTTGGGGGGGATTTTGTCAGTGCTCTCCTGTTACTCTGTATAATGCCCCAGTTATCAGTTAATAAAACTTCTTGTTTAATCCACCTATCTTCTAGATCCTATTGCATCTTTGTACTGGGTGTAAACACATTTGGGTTTAATAGCTGATGATGTGTCCCAGCACATCCGTGAGATATACCCGTCATCTTTATGAATTTTTGCCTAGTGGTAATGAGAACCGTATCGGTACCAAAACAGAACCCTGTGGAACTCAATAAATAATTTTTATGTGTGAGGAGGATTCCTTACATTACACTTACATGAAAAAACACGGAATCTATAGGAAAATTACAAGTGAACCTTATCAGTGAGTTTGATTAAAATATCAGGACTTTATAACAATACTGTTTCCAGAATCGTATTTTCTTTCAACAATGGCAACAGAAAAATATGAGTTAAAGTCGTATGACATCTGAAAACATGAAAATATAAAACAGACATTTAGGAGAAAAATACACAAAAAAAGCACAAAATTCTCAGCTCTTAAATTCTTTAAAAAATCCCTTTAAACATGTGCTACATTTTTTGGTTTAAGTCGCTTTATTCCTGCTTTGAAGTTGATTTGTGCTTGATTCTTCAACTCCGAGTGTCCAGAGTAGCCTAGAAAGGCAGCAGCTCTGGGTCCGGCTTTTGTTTGCGTTGGCCTGCTGGCCAGAGTGTCAGCCTTTCCTGTCTAAGCAGTTCATCTCCCAGTGGAGTGTTCAATCTGCTACCATACACTTGGTTGGTAGTGTTGGGAATGCAATCAGAGAAAACTGAAAGGTTGTTCGGAAAAGGTCCCTACAAACAAATGGGGGAGTAATGTAACAGAAGGTCACGATTCAAGCTGCTTTTTTCATAATACTGCAAAATCGTTCATGCCTAGTTAATGTACCATTGTAAATGTTTCACATTTTAGTTTATCTCCGAAATTTCACAATGGTTTCGATACACTTTCTAGTTTGTTGCAGAAACATCTTTAAAATAAAAAAAAAAAAGCAAAAATCTTTTATCAAAGTTAAATCTAACAACTTCATCTTCCATAAATCACAATCAGTGGTAGTTTTTATTGGACGACCTATTAGTCCTTGTGTTCATCACTTATAACTGGTTGTGTTCAAAGCGTAAAGGGGAGTACATCTGCACTTTTTTTATACAATGTTGCATTACATGCATTTTTCTTACCATGTGATGAATATCCTTGATATCCAAGGTTTCCTCCCTGTGGAACAGATTAAGTTTGTTTCACTGATTTTTGAATGAACATGATCTGCCACTACTTGTTACTGAACCAGTGGCGCAATGTAACTTAGTACTGCATATTTGTACTTTAAAAAAATTACTTGTTATGCTACATTTTTGAAGATTCTGTGAGAACGTGTTGTGGAATATTACATAAAAGCTATGAAGCATGAATAAACAAATATGATCCAATGATACAATATACATGTGACTGTATTTCTGACGTATCATTTCGAGTTTTCCTTATTTAATGCCTCTAAATACTTGTTTCAACACTTACAGAAATGATTTAACACAGTAAACTCCAGTGCAGTGCTGATTTTCATATCATGCTTTCTGTATGAAAGTCATCCTTAATGTTTTTCCGCACACTTTTATCAATTTATTATCAAATATTCTAATCAATTTCCTGTGCCATCCCCGCCTGCTTCTTCGTGGTTCTTATTAGAAAAATCCTGGCAAACTCGCCTGATAATTTAGACTACTTTTCAAACCATGCTCACCATTCCATTGCTGATTTCCTCTCTTTCCGTACCCTCTCTTTCCACAACTGGTCCTGTTTATCGGGATGAACCCGTGTCGTGTCGGCCAGTCGCTCAGCCCCAGCAGAGGACGCAGGCCTATTGGGATTCAAGCCCATCGTGGTAGCTAGATTAAATATAAATACTGTTTTGTCGCATAAAACTGCACACAGGCCACAAGCTAATGAAAGTTAAAGCACCAGTCAGCAGAGCTTGTGGAAGAACTGCCAGGATCTAAGCGATTGTTTTCATTTCCATGGAAACGGTCTTCAATACCAGCAGAATATGTCTGAACGAAATGAAATTATATCAGTACCCCCCCCGAAAAAAAACAACAAAAAACAAAAAAAATAACCTAACTTACTTACAATGACCAGTTCACCAGTTCAAACTGCAGCTGATCAGTGTCTGGACCTTCTCTTCATATTTTAAATAGACTGCTACTCAGCTTCTTAACAAAAAACAAAACAAAAACAAAAATCTCCTACTATGCGCTCTGAAATAGCTCCTCTTATTTCCAATGACATCTCATTGGTTAGGTTGCCCATAGATGTGGATATGAGTGCTAGCTGTGTTAGCGCTGAGCCATACTGGCGATCTGCCCAGGGTGTACCCCACCCCAAGGTAGATGAGATGGGCTCCTGGTGGTACCTCGGTCCAGGTTGAGGACCAAAGGAGAATTTGCTTTTGAGGCTGTTGTTCAACTGGCTTTTATTGGACTTAAGATTTGTGGACACTTTTGGTACCTTATCTTATTTGTAAAAACACGGTGTGAATGTTGTTCTCGATAAGCTCTATAAATAAGCTTACCTTATAGAAATTTATTGTTATAGATGTAGACAAACCTACACCTACACCTAAACCTTTCACCTGAGTCACATGATACTTTGTGGTTTTCCAAGTAAGGTCAGACCTATGATTTGGTCACTCGCTCGCTGTTAGTCAGTCAGTCAGTCAGTCAATCTGCTGGATGTTTTCCCCAACATTTTTCTTTTTGGTTTCCTGTAGCTTTGTGGGAGCTGTTTAGGGAGAGCTGATTCCTGTCCTCCATGTGCTTATCATTTGAAGGAGGAAAAGCTTAATATTTTTCTGCAGCCAATCTTCCCTGCTTCCTATTGAGAACCAGTAGTTTAAAGTAAATAAAATCAAGACTAGCCTGTTTAAAAATCTGCAGTAATGTTGCCTCACTATGCATTCATATTGTGCTTATAGTCGGTTTTTCCCATAATTCTACACTTTAAAGAGTTGGTATGACCATCAACGCAGAAAAAACATAAACACAAATTAAAAACCATTGTGTTCTAGTGCTTATGACCGTGGCTCAGGGGGTTGGGAATCGCATCTGTAACCGGAAGGTCGCCGGTTTGATCCCTGGGCTCTCTGTCCTGGTCGTTGTGTCCTTGGGCAAGACACTTTACCCTACTTGCCTACTGGTGTTGGCCAGAGGGGCCGATGGCGCGATATGGCAGCCTCGCTTCTGTCAGTCTGCCCCAGGGCAGCTGTGGCTACAACTGTAGCTTGCCCCCACCAGTGTATGAATGTGAGAGTGAATGAATAGTGGTATTGTAAAGCGCTTTGGGTGCCTAGAAAAGCGCTATATAAATCCAATCCATTATTATTATTATACACACCATCTCATCAGTCTGTAGTTTAAGTCTCTTTTTAGTGTTACTTCCAAGTGAGTTCAGCTGTGTCTTGTTACCTTTACGTTTCCACTCTCCCTGATTGAAACCTGTGTGTATTTGAAGCCTCAGGTTGCTCATCATACTGTGTTCCAGCCTTGGTTTCTCCTGGCATGTTTCCCCTGCAGTGGTCTCTTTTGTTTTTGCCCTTCTCTATTTTATGCTCTGGATCTACAACAGCGACGATAAAGGCTTGCTTTTTTTTATTCCAAGTCTGTCTCAGCAGTCTGCAATTTGGTCCTCTTCTCCTTTATTTCATGACAGAGGCAGAAACACATGCAGAGTGCTCTTCAGGTTCAATAAACACCAGCACCCATCTCTGAGTCTTCACTAAAAGTGGCTTGTCAGTCTGAATGGACATTGGAGGAAAAGTGTCACCCTGAGAAATTACCTTCTCCTGAAAAGAAAGATGTTCAGACACAACTTCCCACACTGTGACTGCCAATGATAAGAGAGGCATTAGACTCAAAAGTGACCTCTTGCACCATCCATCTTTGTGGCAGCTTACCTTTTCTGTTTAAAAGTAAGAGGTTTGTTGTATTCGGAGGTTGGGTGCTTCAGAATAAAGCAGTGCATCAACAAAATGGGTATCCTTTTCCTATATAGCGGAATAGAGCATTTATTTTAGATGAGCAATTATGAATTCTGTAATGAAAACATGAAATGGACTTAACAGTCATGAAAGTGCTTCCATAAGAAACTAAAGCACTGGGTTTAAACATTGCTATTTTAATTACATAAAGTAATCATAAGGTAATATAAAGTTGTTTCTCTTTTGTCGACTCGCCTACAGTTTTTTGCCCAACAAAAACAGAAAAACAAGATTCCAAATTTCTGCAACCAAAATAGTACAGTGCAATTTAGCTATTTCGAGGTATTTTCCTTCAGCAGGTTCTGGTATTCAGTTGTTGATTATTTTCATTAGTATGTGGCAAACAATCCCAGAATTGAAGGAACTTTCAGGGCAGCTAAAATAATGCCTTTTTGTAGGTTTGCCACTTTATATTATGTAACTGGATGGCAAAAATCCTCCTAACTTTATTAGTGAATTGTTGCTCAAACCCGAAAAGAATAAATGGAACATTTATTCATTCAATAAATAAATGAATAATAAATACATAAAATGAACATGTGTCTTTAATGTCATGTTTATGTTGTCAAGATATTGCAGGTTAGTTTCTTTTATTTAAAAAAAAGTGTCTTTGCTTTGTTTTTTTTAATTTTCAAAAACAATTCAAAAGTTATTTAGTTGTATTTATTTCTTATTTTATTTTTACGGGTCGTTGTAAGACTTTTATTTTAAAATCCGGAAGTGTACATTAACCGCCTTTATTCTGAAGCCTAGATGTTGAAACAGGAAGTATTTCAGCTGTGTAACATCCAATTAGAATGGACGGAAATTAAATCCGCTATCTGACATTTTCCCCATGGGCGGATCAAAACAAGCAGGGAGGTGAAGGTAACGCTAATATTAAGCCCTATATTTAGCAGCCTAACATGATGCTTGTTTCTCTCTCTGCTTGCTAAGTGCATTGTAAGTAGCTCAGATGTTTTTGGCCCAGTGTTCTTGTTGGGGAACATTAACGTCAGGGAGCTAAGGTGACTGAGAGGAGGGCTCTGACTAACTTTCACGTCTGCACGGTGAAAGCAGGGACGGCTAGCTGCTTATAGGGACTGAGCAATGTCTGCAGTGTTAGTTATATAAGGTGTGCTTCATCTGACGCTAAGCCCGAGCCGGTTTTTGAACATATGCTAGCGAGCTAACTGTTACTGTCAGCTTGTAGCTCGATTTAAAAACACTTTTAGCTGGCAAAGTTATGTGGAAATTAATTAAATCCACGTGTGGACGTTTGAAAAGATGACATGCTATATTTACCTCTGCTAAAGGGCTACAAAAGTATGAGATGAGGAGAGAGTGTCTACTGCTAACCTCTTCGACTGTGAAGTGAGCTAACGATTTGGGGGATATAAATGAATCGGCCACTCTTAAGTCACACAAACTGGTATAAACAACCACAAATAAGCCATCTCTCCAATAATTGGATGTTAGATAATAAGTTGCATAACTTTTCTCAAGCTGATTAAAGCTCAAGCGACCGAGTGTGGTCATTTAGGACTTATATTTTAGACAGGAATACTTTAACCTTTAATGGCTTTATTGTTGTTTGAGTGCATACCTGCGTCCGATTAGAGTAACAGGAACCTCTGTCTTGCATAATCATGCTAATCCACACACCCCACCTCACATCAGCAAACAAATGCAGGGGGTAATAGTTCATGATTTGGCCTGGTGCATGAGGCGCATAGGATGGATGGAGGTCAAGGATGCTGCCTGTGAACAAACGTTTTGGATATGTTGTTACCACTAAACATTTCATTACCATTAGACATTTAATCTTTATGGAAAAATCCAATTAAAGTTATTGATGCCACTTTTTGTGTGTGTGAAATATCTAAATAAAAATACACATATAACACATATAATTTTTATTTCAATTTCAGCATCATAGCTGTAAAATTATTCTTTCTGCTTATGGCCTTCAAATATGCTAGTGCACGAAATGCTATCAATTTTCAAGAAAATTCAGGGTGGTGTTTTTTTTTTTGTGTGTTTTTTTTTTTTTTGATGCTCCATGCTCCTGAAGTTAAAGTCATCATGAGCTTAATGATGTAATTCAGATAGTTCTCTAGATATAGCATGGATCTTAAAAAGATCCACATACATTACAGTCAGCCAGAATGGGTAGCTTGCCAATGGGTGCTTAAATGGCCACAGTCATCAAAAATATGTGAGTGCTGTGTCTTCAGTAGCTGTGGGGATGGTGACATCATGTAGGTCAGGCAAACAAGAAGAGGCTTATTGCAGAAGTAGGCCATTGTCTCAAGTCATACTCCAAAGACCTAATCTCTACACAGCCAGTCAGTGACCTCAGAGAGGTTGGTAGTAGTTTTTCATCTCACTCTTTAGCAGCATGAACTATGGAAATTACAATCACTGCTAAAGCATACATCTATATACAAATGTTCTGTTTGCAACAATGAAATTACAGAATTACAGAAAATTTTGGCGAAGAAATGATCAACAGTTACATGTTAAGACACACACTCTCTTCCTCTTCAAGCATGCACGTGCACTCTTCTGTGGGGTGTGCTGTTGAGAAAGTTCAGCATAGTCATTGCTTTCTTTGCATCAGCTTGGCAAATCCTAAATTCTTTGTCAGAGATAATTTCAGTTTTTTCTGTAACCCAGACTTTCTGACTCAGTCTCAGTTGAATGCTCACAAAAATAGAGTAATTAATAAGCCATTTCACTCTTCTTTTGCACAAAATGGGCCATTTAAGTGCTACCCACTTGAGTCGGAGCAATTATATGTAACAAAAAGATTAAATAAATGATTATCAAAAAAATAAAATGATAAAAAGCAACATTGTTTTTGCAAATATGACAGAGTAATGCTGCAGAAAATAATTTATTCTTTTGAGTTAATACATGAATGTTAGCACTCACTACAGGCTTTTATTTATTATTTCTCAAGTTTTCCTAAACATTAAATACCCCATAGACACAGTTAAACATTTTCTGCATCACCTGCTGACTATTTGAAACACACAGTTTGTCGCTGTAATTTCACAGCTTCCTTTAATGGTAAAGTTAAAATGCAAATCAACAGGTTGTATGTATAAAACGCATTCCTTTCTTTTTAAAATTTTCTGTAAGTGCCACAATTTCATTGATTGTTTTAGTTTTCACTTTAATAGGAATACAGATTCTGTTCTGTTTGAAGAAAAATGTGTTATACATGAAACCTGTTGAATCTTCTGGCACCGCCAAGTCTGCTTCACACTGCTGGAACTGCTGTGAATAAATTACTACAAAATTCAGTCAGTAAAATTAATTTTACTTAGCTCTGACTGCGCTAATGTGCACGTTAGAGAATTTTTAGACGTTATATTTTTTCTTTTTTTTACTGACTTCTATCCTCTGTTCCTCTGACACTTTTTGACTGAAGTAGGTAGCACTTGATCTGTCAACTTTGTGCAGAAGATGTGTGAAATGACACATCAAACGCCCTCTTTTATAAATGTGTGAGCACTCTCAGAGGCTGAAGCAGAAGTCTGGGATAACAGAGAATGTTGGTGACTCCTGTCTTGATAAGAGTTATCTGAATATGCTTGTTAGTACATTGTTTCAGTTATGTGTAATTCATCCAGGTTAAAAGAAAACATCTTTGTGACTCGGAAAGTTGAGGCCAAAGTTTTCAAACTTCCTGAAAAATAATTAGTCTCTTGTCAGACCTTCACCTCAGCATGCTGTTGGAAAATCAGACTGTGAAGTGAAGTTCCACAAGCTAATCAAAAAAGGGTGCTTCAGTTTCAGGGCTCTAGAGTGGTTAATATTGTTAAGCCCCTTTTCTTATGAAATATGAGTTTTTTCTTAAAATATTTCTACAAATATCTTGCAAATTTGCTCAAATACTTTTTTTTTTTTTTTTTTAAAGAAATTGCTTTTATTTGATAATACAACCCTATTGTGACAGTGTTTTTTTTCTTCTTCTCCTTTACACCAAATGGATGGAGGTCATGGTGTAAAGTCAGCTACCCTCTCCCTGGGGCTGATAGGTATTCAGTGTCTGTCCTATGGTTGCTTCAGTAGGGCTGATGTTTGCTGTCAGGGGGAACTGGATACTGGCCTTTATGGTGAACGACAGGTCTTCTAATCAAAGCCACCACTTTCCTACCGTTTGTTTGCAGCCTACAGGCCACATTCCCTCCACTAGGGGTTACGCTTGGCTACTCTATGTCATTGAGGTCAGAGGTACACAGGACTGGAAAGTGAGAGTGACATTCCAGCCGGGAGAGTCAGACATACAAGCTCCTTGGCTTGAAAGTGTACACGCTGTAAATAGCTGCTGGACCTGGGAGTCAGGGGATCAACAGGGTATAATCAGAGAGAGTGGGGATGTTATTGGAGATTGAGGAGGGGGACAGTCGATGAGCTTTGGAGTTATTTTGGGAAGGATTTTGGTTAGATGTTCTACTGGACCCAGTCTGTGTCTTTTGATTTTAGCTTAGCACGACTGGGAGGCTCGCATGGAGATCAACAAGAAAGAGGATAAAGGAGAAGATGACAGTGAGTGAGGGTTGGTTGGGAAGATTTTAGGCTCAATGTTGCTTTCCCAGGCTTACACCTGTGTGTGTGTGTGTGGGGGTGTGTGTGTGTATGCTTCTAGTTCAGCCTCCAAGGTTCCTCTGTGAAAACTTCCTGTGTCCCCATTACAGTGTCACTTTTTTGAGATTAGGCTCGTAGTTTGGTGTGTTCACCTTTGTTTTCTAATCTGCAGGCAAAGTAATCTCTCAGAGGTGCTATGAGTCAAATGTTGACATTCTTTGAAAATCCCTGTCTTGTTGGGGTGATAGCTTGAATGCGCCTTTGCCCCATATTCTTCAGGCGACACCACAGATTAAAATACCATGTTTTTTATATTATGTTAGTTCTGTGCTTACAAGTTGCATTTCCCTGTATTGCACTGCCAGATCAAATGAAGACATCGCTGTAGCCTGTGTGCTTTTATTGAGAGATTAGACCTACTTGTGTTCTCAGAATAGGCTTTCTAATATTGTTCCAGCCGCAGGCCCTGAGGGGGAGATGACAAAGGAGGATGTTTCAGAGCCCGTTGAAGGCGACACGGTCCTGGGCTGCCGCGCTAGACTCTCTTCTCATCAGCGGCCAGTGATCCACCAGGTGGCCTCTGCACCCATGCCCAGTGACTGTGGTGAGTATTCACGCTTTCTCTTTGCAGCTATGTGACATTTCAAGCTAGTTAACGCGTTCTCTTTGCAACATCGACAGGCTGTGAAATGCCACAAGATATGAGACTGAAGAAAGGTTGATGGCTTAAATTGACACAGAGATGATAGTGATACAGAGTCTCCGGGTTCTAATAATGTAGCTGGATATGTTAGTTACAAATTGAGGTTGTTCTTTTGTAGTGATTTATTCTTAAACAAGAACATGGTGACTGTTATCGTCTATATCTCGAATTACCTAATTAATCAGTAAAGCCATTTCAGCAGGTTTGATGCTGATTTGCTCTAATGTCCTTAAATACTTGGATGTTTCATTTCTTTAAGAAACTACTGTGTTGAAGTTTTTTGAGGTGAATAGAAGTCAAGTAACACTTGACTGTTCAATTACTTCTGAGGTGAGTGATGTATTTTAAAGTCTAATTTTTATGTTTAATGCCTTTTTCCCCCAAAACCCTCTGAAAGTTGAATCTTTAATCAAAGTATTTCATTTCAGATTTGCTGTAGTTGCGTACAGAGACAAAATTATGAAAAAATGTCATGCCGACTACAGTTAGTGTTAACTTTTGGCCTTTCACAGTGAAATCCATTTGCCTTCAGCCTCAGCCGGGTCATCTAATGCCTCATTTGGTTCACGGCAGGCCATCTACTGTCACATCTGTTTTCATTTGCCTCTGCAAGGGCAGCAAGGGCATTTCCCAAGATTAGTAATTTGCTGAATCGATTGAACAGTCAGTTGCAGAAACGTAGTAAACGTCTGTGCTGCAGAGTTTCACACATGCTCTCTTCGTGTCTGTACACGGGAGAGAAATATTTCCAGTCCCACTCCTCATTATACTTAACACGTGTTACTTTTGTTCCTCTTCATTGCTTCTAGAGTTCTCCTTCTTTGACCCCAGTGAGCCGCAATGCAGGGAGGTTCTGTTGGATCCCAGCACCACCATACCAGAGCTGTTTGCTGTCCTCAGGCAGTGGGTGCCCCAGGTTCAGAAGAACATTGACCTTATCGGCAACGAGGTGACATAAAAAATGTCCAACTGCTGCGGAATCTCACAGCGGTCCCTTCTGTAGCTGTAACACTTTTATTTTTGTCGTAATATAATCAACTGAAACTTCAGAGGACTTCAGATTAATATAAGTTCTGATTTTTTTTTTTTCATTGTTATGGACTCTGTTCAGATACACACCAAATCTCTTCTGCCTGTGTTACACAAAGTAGCTGCATTGCAGTAAACTGTGCAGAGAAGCACTCATCTCAAGGGTAAAAGAAGGCGATCATTTTCTCTGAGTAACTATCACCCTTGAGAAATAAATACCTTGTTTCAATGTCAGTTTACGTAATACCTGTTGTCCAGATTTAAGTAGAGTAGAGTTATGAAAGCCTTGAATTACTTGTCATTCATCACACAATTTCCCTCTAATTTCACTTTAACCTGTTATGGAAGATTTCTGCACGCCAACACCAAGTCCTTAGTGGCACATACTGCATATCTTCTCTTTGCACAGATACTAAAGAGAGGCTGTGGTGTGAATGATCGAGACGGTCTGACAGATATGAGCCTCCTGCACTACTGCTGCAAGGCCGGAGCCCCAGGCATTGGTAAGTATTGACAGAGATGTTGAATAAGCACTCTCAGCTGCAGGGTAGAAATAAATAGACATCTACTCTGACGTATGTGTGTGTGAATTTATGTGACCACTCTACTGCTGAAGATTATTCTGTATACCTCAGTAAGTGCAGCTGTTCATCAACCACTTCTTAAATACTCTCTAGAGCTGACTTACTGTCTGTTACTACAACTCCTCTCAACTCTAACACCTGTGTTTGTGACCTGTTCTTCAGGCGATGCAGACACGGCAGCGAGCTTTGCTCAGCAGCTCCTCGCCCTGGGCGCAGATCCAAACCTTCGTTCGCGATGGACTAACATGAGGGCTTTGCACTACGCTGCGTACTTCGATGTGCCCCAGCTTATCCGTGTGGTGCTGCAGGCATCCCAGCCTGGAGGTGAGAGCAGAGCAGAGCAGAGCTGCAGCTGGAGCAGAGAGATGAAAGGTCACCCTAGCTGTAAGGACAGGCAGAGACTGTATTTTCTCAAATAAACAGCCAGTCTCAGGGATTTTCTTGGCTCAGAATGGACCTGTGGGGGTGACAACTCTTGGTGTGTAAAGTGAAGGCACTGAATGTGTTGATTTCTTACAGTAAACCTGGTGGAAGATCTAAGGCAGGGTAACGGCAACCTCTTTTAAATCTCTTAAAATCTTGCTTTTTAAAACACTAATGCCTCGTTGAGACTCTTACCTGTCTCTCATTGGGCAGGATTTTTTTTTGTAATTTATTTTTTCTGTTGTTTCTGTTAAATATGAAATTCCCCTGAATTCTGTGTAATTTCTTTTTATTTTAAGTTTATTTTTTAGCACTTTGTAACTACATAAATACAAATGAAGCTGGGAAAAATAAATACTACCATCCTGCTGTTCCAGGTATCAGAATAAAGAGCCTCCAGCCTTTGAAAAAGTAGGGTCTTGAATATGAAATGGTTTCATGAAGTGTTGTTAGATGTTAATTTGGTTCTAAAAAGTTTACTAGGATGTTTCAAAATTTTATTTCTGTAAAAGAATCGAAGTTCTTTTGAAATGGAAACTGTACAGGAGCCCTGTCATTAGCTTTTCATACTGGCGGCTCATTGTCTGCTTGTACACTGGCAGCACGAGGATTGATCATCGCTCTTTTCGTACGGCTGTGATGTCCAATTTATGAAAATCGTTACTCAGCAGATAAAACCTTGTTGACTGCGTTGGATCAAATGATAACGAGAGAAGTGTCGTTCACGGCAGTGTGTCTTGAAGAAGGTGCTCGATGAAACACTTGCCTCAGTAAATGACACAGACAGACAGAAGTGTGGTTTTCTCATCATTACACACAAATACAAACTAATCAGTAAATGGTAAAACCAGCTTTGGGATGCATTGCCAAACAACAAGATGTTCGGTCCAGTCTGGAAACCTACGTGCTGTTGTCTGATGACTTAGCTCTTACCTCTTGGGATGATGGCCAATATTTTGGGCCCTTTTTTGTAAATAGATCTGAGCTAAGATTTTATTTTTTGATAAAAAGTGACTGATTATGACTGCAGATACAGAGAGCTGTCAAGAGTCTCAATTCCTTGATAAGCCATGCGCTATAGACATTTAAACACGACAAAGTGCTCTATTACTGTCAATATTATCTCAATGATTACTTTCAGTATAACAAATGTGCACATTGTGTAGTATTCTGAAATACCACTCCTACAGGAGGGCAACACTCTGCAAATGACGTCTAAAATACTAATAACATGTACGTAAAAGCATTAGACTTCAGAGGTTGGTATTAGCATCTATATACAGTCACAGGCCACTTTATTAGATACAACCTGCTAGAAATGGGTTGGACCCAGGAACTTTTGCTCCATGTTGACATATTGGCATCATAAGTTGACTCCAGGTTTATCAGCTGCACATCCTTATTACACTGTTCTACCACATCCTAAATGTGGTATAGAATCACATTTGATATCCAGAACCCATGGGAAATCCAGCCAGCAGCTTGTCTGGGGGAACACCAAGGCGTTCTCCTTTTGATGTGAAAGAGCAGCGGATCTACTCTGAGCCCCTCCCAGATGGCTGGATTTACCCTAGCCTCAGTTTCCTGTTTTTATTTAATAGGAGTGGGACCCTAGTGTGGTCTTCTGCTGCTGTGGCCCATCTGCTTCAATGCTGGACGTATTGTGTGTTCAAAAATGCTCTTGAGTTACTGTGGTCTTGCTTTCACCTAATAACAGTCTTGCCATTCTCCTCTCACCCCTCACTGCACTCTTTCCAGACATTTTTGTAAACTTTAGAGATGGTTGTGTGGGAAAATTCCAGCAGATCAGCTCTGTTATGCTCTATTCAGACGAGTGTGTCTGGCACTAACAACCATGCCACATTCAATGTTACTCAAGTCACCTTTCTTTCCTACTCTAATGCTCAGTTCGAATGTCATGTCTAACCCTAACTGCACTGATGTGCAGTAGACATCTGCATTAACAAGAAGTTAGCAGCAGTTGAATCTAGTTGAAAGTGTTAACAATCAGCTATAATTTGTTAATTCACTAGCAAAAATAATCTATATTCTGCTGTGGCACGTTGCACAATGTAAAAATATTCCACAAATACTTTGAGCAAAAACTGACATTCGATTATTTGACTTCTCAATGAGACACAAGGATCATATGGTCTTTGTGTGCAGTAAGCACAGTTTCCTCCTTCCTGTAAATGGTGCAGTATGTCTGACTGTTGCTGTCTGCTTTTTTTCCACCCTTAAATACTTTATCTATTTGTTAGTCCAGAAAGATTTCTTTCTGCATGCCTTACTCTTTTGGTGTTGGATGTCGGTGTAGCTGGGACCTAGATTTACCTAGATTCTCTATGAATATAAATTTTACGGCAGTTCAGAATCTCGTGTACTGTGAGAATCAACTAAGTCTTGATAGTGCTGTGCAGTTAATGAAATCAATTTTAGCTCCACATTTAGTTCCATATTTGGTTTCCACCTATTAATAAATCAAAATAATTGACAATTTCTTTTACTTTTTTCGTTCGGTAAAAAAGCCCACTGCCATGTGGTGGCAGTTTTGATTCAGTTTGAATGTTTTTAAGTTTTATTTTCAGTTGAATTGTAAATAAACTAAATGTAACAACTTCTGCTTTTTCCCAAAGACTGTAAGCAATCATGTTAAATAATCATGAGTCTTGAGAGCAGCTGCCAAACGCTTCAGAATCATGGATGTGGGCTCCGTTTCCAGATGTGGATTTCCTGAGTTATCTGGAGTTCTGAGTTTGATGCAGCAAGTCTGACGACTCAGTAAACCACATTCTCAATTCCCCTTTGTTGTCCAAACTTCTTTCATGTTAACTTATTAAAGTTTCTGGAGTTCTGGTGCATTCATTATACATACTTTGAGATTTCTGCCTTCAAAAAGCTCAACAACTCTGCTGTGAAAGTGGTGCTTAATTTATTCAGACAAACCATGCAGCAGTTCTGCTCTCAGCAGTCTGCTCAAATACAAACGGTGAGGGCAATAGAACTGGTTTTACAAGAGCAGGTTAATTAGGAAATGACTTCAACAAAGGCAGGGTGTGTGTGTATATGGGGCAGGTTTTCAGTTTGTCTTTTACACTTAGTTGCTTAAACAATGTTTAAACCCAGTGTTTGCATTTGAGACGCCAGGTAGAAAATGATGCAAGTTAATAATAAAGTGTCAATTAATTCTTAACACACCCACACAAGCCATATAACTGTGTATTCCTAACCTCCCAATGGTCTTTTTATGTTGTAGATGTTGATGCCACCTGCAGTGACTTTGATTTTGGCACAGCTCTGCACATCGCCGCATCCAACCTGTGCACATCAGCTGTCAAGTGTCTCTTGGAACTGGGAGCCAATCCTGCGTTCAGAGTAAGTGCCATAGTTGTTCTGTGTATACGCACACAGCAGCAGACTCACAAGTCATCCTGTGAATTTGACAGATTGAATTCCCTCATCAAACCGACCAAAGAATTATTACATTTAATTAGGATTGCATATCGGTATTGATCTCCCTTTTCGATTTTAAGTCACAGAGACGAGAATCGATGCTTGATGAGTGAGTTGCGTTATATAAATGTTAAAAAATGAAGATCTCCTCAGAATATAGCTTGTATTATTTATTTATATATTTGTTGCTTCTACAGTCAGCAAATGATCTACACTGTGCTTTTGTGGTTATAAATAATGATGCACTGATGGGAAATTAAAATTTCCAGTTGACTCAGTGTTAAATTGATTTTTCTTTGCTATTGTTTTAATTATTTCCTCTTTTTACAAGTAAACAAAGAAGTCTTGTAGCTCTTGAGTGTGGGCCCGTGAACTTCTAGCTCGGGCCAAACTGATGTGACACACAGTAGTAAAAGCCATCTTTGTTTTTTTCTGTTTTTCTTTTTCTTTTGCCAGTATGCTGATATTGGTCAACATAAGGGGGAAAAAATGGAAACACGATAGGATTAGTGACCAAATTTGGTATTAACCATGTGTTCAGTGATTGCACTGATGTAACCTGACCATAAGCCCGACTAGTACTGGGTTATATAATAGTAATAATTTTATGCATGATATGAATTTTTAAAATATTGCTTTAACCTAGGATGAAACATCCACTTGGGCGTTCCCAGCGGTTTAAATGTATTAAATTATTGGCCACCTGATGTGCTGATGATTGTAGTGAGAGGTGACATGTAAGGGCTCTGCAGGCTTCTAATTTACAGTTGTAGTCATGTGACTGGCTTACATTTGTAAAATAGTTAACCCTAAAAAAGCAAAAAAATTAGTTTACATTATAATCCATGATGGTGGAACAACATCATGGATAGAAAGATTAGCTCTATGCAAGTTTTTCAGTTTTCAAAAATTAGGCTATCCTGCTCCTGGACTTCCTGAGCTCCTCCACAAAAAGTAATGGAGGCGCAGTTTACATGCTCAAGGTTAAGAGGTGTTTTATCTGATGACAGAATCATTTGTTGTGGAAACATTAATGCTAACGAGCCACATGACTAAAAATAGCAGCCATTTAAAAAAAACGAAACAAACAAACAAAAACATTTAGCATCTAAGCTAAAAGTATAACAGCCAGTCTGTTAAGTACTGACTTTATAGTCTGGTATTGAAGTTTTGTTCACAGAGGGTAGGTTACTTATTGTATTGGTTGGTTTTCTGTTATGTTAGAGTGTTATCTTTAATGCTCCTGACAGAAGAATGACCCAAATATTAATAAGTCTGTGATATATCCATTAATATGCTGAGCCCATCCTTGTAGCTGCCAAATTAACTGAACTATACATGGATACTTATGATTTGCTGGGGTTTTTTTTGTTTGTTTTTTGTTTGTTTGTTTTCCTATTCCATACTTATCCTTACTTTAAAATTTCAATGTTTTATGATGACCTTAGTGAATGCCACAGGCTATAATCTGTCAGTCCAGCAAAGTTTTTTTGAGATTCAAGTGTTGTTGGAGATTTGAGCTCTTCAGACTTTATCTGCCTTAAGGAGGTGAAAAATATGCCATATAACATGTGTAAAGCAGTTGTGCAGAATGGTTTAAATAATCTGCAGCACTTGCAAAGGTAACAATATTTAAGAGTCCTTTGCGGCTTGACTGTCAGTACCAGATGCGTCAGGTAATTGCATGGTTTTAAGATCAGTAAGACGGCTTTGTCATAGCTGAAAAAGCATATAAGTGGGTATGATGGTCATATTTCACTTAGTGCAGTCTTTTGTGCCTGTTGGCTCACTGACATACTTTAACTGCACTTAATGCAACTGACTCATCAGTAATGTTATTGATTTTTAGGTTATTTGCGCCACTTCTCCTGCTGTGACAAGTGAAAAGGTTTATTCATGTACATTCAGGTGAAGATGGTGGGTTGTGGATGCATTTTTCGGGTAGCGCTTCCTGTGGATTCAGCTGACAAGGAGCGAGAGGACACATGGTCCAGATGTTTTTAATTTGAAATGTTTTTTTTTTTTCATTTCTTTTGACATGTTATTTTGACATAACATATTTAATTAGCCTTTTTTCCCTCACTGGTAGAGGGAGGTGCCTTAGTCCCTTTGATTTAACCACCTAGCATCAGCTACCTAGCAGGAACAAATGTAATTTCTGTCAGTATTCTGACTTCTACATCTTCCTGTTTCATAGTCAGAACTAACATATTGTCAAGAAAATCCCAAATTGGCTTAAACTTTTTTTTTTTTAGTCTGTCCCCACCTTTAAATTGAAGATGACCACAGAGGTCAGCACGCCCACCCCTCCACATCTTGGTGACTTGGGGCTCCAACAGGGTTCTGCAGTAGTCTTATGCACAGCCTACAGATCGCTGTTTACTGTCACCAGGGGGCAGCGTCACAAACAACCAGTCCGAGGGTTCCTCTTGCTTGTGCTGGTCTTGGTTCTTGTGAGCCGCTATTTAAGGCTTCTCATTCTGTGGTTTTTGACCTTTGCACTTCTGGTGTTTGAGGTGAATGCCACTATGCCCCGTTTCGATTTATGTATAGCGTCATCCTTATGGACCGTGCTATTGGGTTCCACGTGAGCTGTATGCACAACTCTTTGTGCAGACAAATCCTTATTCAAACAGACACAAACTCGTTAGCACAAAACAAGCTCTGACTTTTGGTATGAACCTTGTGATGATATAAATTCACAACCTGGAAGCTTTTTGTTTGCACACATTACCTGTTAGTGCCTTTATCTTAACTTCCACCAAAAATCCATTTACCATTTACAATATACATCAGATTCACAAAAGGAAAAAATGGGACAATATCTTAATGTTCAAAAAAACTTACATCTTTCTGGAACCTGGTGCCTGGTAAGTTTTCAAAAAAATATAAACACGTTTAATATTTTTCACATCAGGTATAAAAAAAAATTCTATAAGAAAATGGATCAAATGGATCAAATCAGAAACAGCTGTTAATGATGCTAACGATAGATAATGGAAGTCATATTTCATATATAGAAATGAACCTTTGTTTTGAGACTTAAACAAGAGATATAGAATTTAGATGAGATTTAATTTAATGTCACTGGACGACATTAGCACATTAGTTTCCTTTAGTTGTTAAAGTAAAATAAACAAGCAGTTTATTCACCCGTTTTCAATCTTTTCTTAACCGACTAATTATTTTAGCGCACCACATTGACTTAAAGCAGCCCAGTGCACCACCACCACTGTGAACTGCTCTAAAAACAGCATGCGAGTGACCCTGCTATTCACTAATGTAATCTCAACAGACTGATTGTTGTTTCGTAGCTCTTGTATTGGATTTCATTAGATTGTAGGTGGTCATGACACTGTTTTTGCCCCATGCATTTTCTCAGATGTCAGCATTCATAACTCCCGTTGAGATAGAAAATTGATTCCCACAATTTTCCCACTTTCACCTTTACAAACCTTCCTGATGCGATTCAATCTTTGCTCTTTTTGTTTACTGCTAGACCGAATTACTGTGATTTGATGGAGATCTTTGCAGAGGAAATCTGCCTGCTCAGTTTAAAAAAAAAAAAAAAAAAAAAAAAGAATAATAAAAAAAAAAAGACACATCGCAATCTTTTTGGTATGAAAGTCCAGGTAATCTATCAGGTTTTTTTTTTTTTCCAATTTTAGATATTCAGTGGGGGTTTTTTGTTTGTGCACATTGACATCTTCTGACTCAGCTGTCAGCTAACACCTGAGAAGGCAGCTGCTTAGACTACAGATTTCACAGACATTTTTGAATAGATTCACTACTTCGATGTCTTGTGCTTGCTCTGTTTGCTTTCGTGCCTCTCGGTTGCATCTCAGTTTCATTTAAATCTTGATTGAGGGCTTTGCTGAACAGCCCTGATCAGCTGTTATCTTGAGCGAAAGTATATACACAGCAGGGTCCCAGTAGATAATGTTTTTGGCATGAATATATGGGCTGTCATAGCTTATGGGTTTTATTCAGAATGTTATATCTGTATTGGAACTTGCAGTGTGATTATCTTTAATATTGCACATTTTGGCTGCAGAAGTATTGAAGCTGTTTGTAAACAGGTCTAGTTCCTGGTCTTTGTAAGCACTAATTTTCCCACTGGAGGTCACCAAAGCACTGCACACCATAATTCAGTAATTTCATTCTCAAATATGAGAGCAGAGGCTCTATATCTTACTGAGTGAATGCAATGCTTGCAAGATATATGGACTATGTGGTTAGAAATTACAAGGCTGGCTTTTTGAAACCCAAGAGGTTTTCTTGGTTTCTGTTTAGTCGTTATCTTGCCAAGCAAAAGTTAAAACGCCACAGAGGGAAGATTATTTTCTGTCTGCTTTATTATTTAAGGTTCATCACTGCTGCTGGCAGTTGGCTCTAGAGATATGCTGCATCGGCTTTTATAAGCTCCAATATTGCAATATTTTTTTCTTCTTGTAATCTTTATCACTATTTGAAAGGACCCGTGTGTCTGCTGTGACCCTGACGATGACAGTCCTTTTATTACGGAGGATTGAAATGAGATAAATAGATTCTATTAATAGTTTGTTTTTCATTTATTTTGTTGGGTTTTTATTTATTATTAGTTCTTTAGCTAGAACAGCTCAATTTACTAGCAGTGTGGTTCCAGTCACAGGGGTAGCAATCCAAGCAGAAATGCTCAGAACTACCTCTCACCAGTTCCTTGTGGGGTTCACCTAAGGATTCCCTACCCAACTGAGAGACGTAATGTCTCCAGCATCTCCTGGGTCTCGCCCGGGGCGTCCTTCTGGTGAGAGAGGCCTGGAACACTTCACCTAGGAGCCGTCCAGGAGGCATCCTACTCCAAACTAGGGTAGCAGCATGTTCCCGTCCTGGAATGGGCATTCCACCCTGTGTGACTGAGAAACATGGCCTCAGATTGCGAGCTGCCAGTTCTCATCCCCGCCACTTCACACTCTGCTTTAAACCACCTCAGTGAGAGCGTGAGGTTATTGCTCGATGAAGCCAACAAGAACACACCATCCACAGAAAGCAGAAACGAGATCTCGAGACCACCAAATCTGATACCCTCTCCTCCTCAGCTGCATCTAGAAATCTGTCCTAAAAAATTATGAACAGGATCAGTGACAAAGGGCAGCCCTGGTGGAGTCCAGTACCTACTGGGAGGGGATCCAGCTTTTTGCTGGCAATGTAGACCAAGCTCACAACAGGTATACAGAGACCACTGACTTATTTTAAAATAAAGAAATAAAAAATATAATGGAGAAATAAATAAGAATTTGAAATGGAGAGATTCAAAAATAAGCATCAGTTTATTAGTCATGTATTTTTTCCCCCCAATTTTTGATTTATGCAGCTTTGATCTTCTGTAAGGCGGTGCATTCGCTGTAATGTCGTCATGTTATCATTACTCAAAATTAAAGCACAACCTGGAAAAAACACACAGAGAAGGTAACATTAATTTATTACTCCCTTTAAAATGAAAAGTTGTAATAATGAGTAATTCATCACAATCAGCCACATCCTTCAGTACTATTCTTTTTTTCCCTGCATTGACTTTTCATGTGTTTGACAAATTGTGAAATTCACATTTGAAAAATGATGGTGTTGGCTGGCAGTGTGTTCGTGATATCAGAGCCAAGAAATTCAGTTTCTTTCTGAGTAAAGGTCAGGCATGGAAGTGGTTTAATTTGATATTTCTCTTCACTGGCACTGCAGAGATTAATCACAACAAACTGAGTATTGGAGCAATGGAAAGATTTTTTAAAAAGGATGGAAAAATAAAAATGTTGCTGGCCTTCCGTGCTTCCCTTGCTACATACCTTATGGATTGAGAGCTGTGGCGACTCATCATTTCTTGCATTAGTAAAAAAAAAAAAGGTTTCTGTGGTGAACTGCTCACTTATTTCTCTTTCAGTCTCAGATTAAATGTGAGCTGCTGTTGCAGATCTGTTTGGTATGTGGAGGGTTTTGGGTGGGTGGATTGACATGTCTCCCTGCACATTCTGAATTTCAGCATACAGCTCATGGAAAGTTCAGCTGTTAACAATAACAGAAGGTGTTTACTTACTCAGCTTTATTTTACTTTCTCAGTAAATAAATCTTGTTTTTGTGTTGGTTCCAGGATAAACTTTGCACAAAAATTAAAGAAATTTGTGTTTAGTCGATTATTTCTTTGTTGTAAAGATGCTTCTTGGCAATAAATCTCATACTGTTGAACAGCCTGTTCAACAGTTCCATAAAATGGGGGTGTTAGAGACGGGCTACGATGTTTACATCCCAAGAAGATGACGCCACAAGGATTCGTTTCCTCACTCGGTCACACTGCGGCCTCATGGGGCTGCAGGGAGGTCAGGCCTGTGTGCGCTGGTATCGGCAACATGCACACTGGAACCTGAACATACGGCAGTTGAATCACAGGGTCAAGGTGTGGAAAAGATGTGGAGAACGCTATGCTGATTCCTGCAACAGCGGTGGAATTGCAGTTATTAGCACTTTCATGTTCCTATCCCAGGATTGCAACATAGAAAAAAGTCACTTAAATGCAATGATTCACAAATCATTTGCGAGAGTGTCAAATATGTTTCAGGTATTCTGCCTGTTGTGCATAAGCATTAAAAGCATCTTTCAAAGCTCTCATAATTTAACCGTAACAAATGAAGTATGGCTGTTGTGTAGTTGTGAAAGGCATTTGTCACATGTCAGTGGGTGAGTGTGTGACAGTGCTTAAAAAATGGTTCACCGTGGGAGCTTGGCATGGTATTACATTATGGTACTTAAGTGAAATACACTGGACTTGTCTAGAGGTGATTATTGTTCTGTTTATTACCCCATCAATCTAAAGTATACATGGGGAGTTGATTAGGGTTGCCCAGCTGTTTTTTTTTAAAAAAAAAAAAAGCGAGAGAGATTGCATGCTTTAAATGCACTCCTTTAAATATAGATATCGCCACTGAGCTAAGCATTTCTTTCCTGGAGCTAGTCCTGTGGCATGCTGCCTTCACTCTAGGCACATGAAGACAGATTGATTGTTTGGTACTTTAGCTCAGTGTTACAACATGAGAGCGACAGGCCTCAGCAATAAAAGGCAAGCTGGGTTTTGATATTTATCAAAGACCACTTGTATTGTTGCTGGAGGGGCTGGCAAATGCAAGTGTGCCCCAATTAATCCTGCGCCGTAGTGCTGGATGAGCTCCTCTCGTCTGTCACGCCTCCACAGCCGTATCCTCCTACCTCCGCTGACACTTAAGCTTGCTTAGTCTCTCTAAGCTCTCCCTGACTGTAGTTTCTTTACGTGACTAAATGCTCATGTTGTGCGCCTCTTGCCCTGACAACATGAATAAGATGCGATTAGGTGCAGCATACAGAAATGATGGGTGACCATTTTGGAGATGGACATAAAAAAAAATTTTTTTTTTATAAATAGTTTGTCTTTTGAAAGCAGTCTGTCATCAGTGATGCTTATGCTGCATTTGATTTAATTAGTATTGATCGATATTGCGAGAGCTGGCAAGCTGTCTCGCTGTTGTTCTCAGCTAGTGGTATTTTTTTTTTCTGCTTTATTTCACAGTTTTTACTTTTCAACGCACAAGCCTCCTCTTTCCTCCTCCAAATGTAAACATCTAACCCGCAGGGATTAGAGTTCCAGATATAAGCCTCAGTTTGTAGGTCGAGCGCTGTTGGTTCTCATTCACTGCTATAAAAACGACTGGCTAAATTCTTTCTTTACTGAGCCGTACTTCAGCATGCAATACATCCTCATTCTCAGGTACTCTTGGCCCAACTGATATTGTTGAAATAAAAAAGCACCAGTTCAAGTTCAACCAATTATTTTCTGCTCAAGTGGACTGCAAGAATTCTGTGTTTTGTCAGAAGGTTCAGCGCTTCAGTGCTCCTACCAACATGACGTCCAGTCTTGTGCTTGCAGTTGGGCAGTTTCTAATATCATATCAGTGTTCTGGTAAGTGGGATCGGTTTATTGCACACATCTCCCAGCATTAATGAGACTGTCTGGGTCACACTGTTTGCACTTAATGGATTCATAACGCATTAGTAAGTTTACACTTTTCATTTGGGATAGAAGCTTTCACACTCGTGCGTTAAAGAAACTGGCTCTTTTATTTCCTCAGTGATATTAACTGAGGGTCCATTTCTGGGGCAGATGTAATTGGTGGTTTAGTTACTGCAGTTGCGGTGTTTGGTTTAGTTGCAGGTGTGTGATGTTGAGCTAAGAGGTTTGCAGGTGTTGCCTTGACGAATTTTGCTGCAGTGTTGCTGTAGATGTCATTGTTGCTGTAATTATTATTTTTGCCATATTTAGTTAAGATGCAGTGTATTTTTACTTAAAAAAATGAAAGAGTCTGTAGCAACAAAAAAGTACAGTATGGAAAAAACGACAACAATCAAGTAAGACTGATTTTACCTTGGCTCATTTAAATAGAAAGTAGAAAAAAAGGACATAAAATAACAGCTCAGTGAATAAATGTCTCATATATAAAAAGAGAATGTGCTGTGAGGTGGTAAGGGTTTTCTGTATCTGTCCTTGTGCCAGTGGAGCTGAAACAGATGTCAGAGAAAGTGTTCTGCTGTGTGTTCAGTTAGTGGAGCCGAGGGTGGTCCGGATTAACACCCCCTTCTTCTTATTTTTTCTTCCCTTTTTTAATTTAAAACCAATCGTTTGGATGACCTCTGCAATGCAGGTGTCTTTAGTGCTCTGCTTAGTTGCAGATATAATGATTTAAATGACTGTCCTTTTTCAAAATCTCTGCTTAAAACATTCTCTTACCTGATTGGTAAAACATTCCTCTCATCTGTGTTGTTTTTTGTTTTGTTTTTTCTCCTTGTGTCCGGTTAAAGAATGAAAAAGGGCAGTGTCCAGCAGACGTGGTGCCTGATCCCCTCGACATGCCTCTGGACATGGCTGATGCAGCAGCCATGGCCAAAGAGCTCCGGACTTTGCTGAGACAAGCGTTACCCAGACCCAGCTCCCCTCTGCCCCTCACCCTGAAGGCCCAGTCCCTCCCTGCTCTCTCTGATAAGGCCAGGCTACAGCTCGCCTCCATGGGAATCCGTCTAGGTGACCGTGTGATTATAGCTGCACAGAAGGTGAGTTGTGGCTCTGAGCAGTGATCTTCA
Source organism: Simochromis diagramma (assembly GCF_900408965.1). Classification (NCBI taxonomy): domain Eukaryota; kingdom Metazoa; phylum Chordata; class Actinopteri; order Cichliformes; family Cichlidae; genus Simochromis; species Simochromis diagramma. Next base: position 1,375,602 of record NW_024387030.1, read on the forward strand.
CTTTTATACAGCAGTACTTTCAGTCTTACTTAAAGCTTTTTCATATCTCAGAATGGTACAATAGAGGGAAGTTTCACAGCCCTCTAATTATGACTCAGTGATTAGCTGAATTCAAATAAGTCCACACTTCTCCATTTATAGGGAGAAAGTTTAAAATGAGCTGTCTCTTAGCAGCAGCGAGTCAGTATATTTAAACAAAGCTCACTAATGCAGGGCTCTGTCTTTGCTTTTTCAGTTTTGTGCTGGAATATGATACTAACTTTGGTTTAGGGGCTTCTGTCAGCCTTTTTTCTACTGAAATCGAGCGTCTCTTTAACACTTACTGTAATTTCTTTCCCTTTATTACTTTGTAAATTTGCAGGTCACGTCTTGCCAGTATTTCATATGCTTTCACAAACTGAAGCGAAGTTGTAGCAGAAGTAATAGCTAGCTAGATTTGGTTGTATCCATCTAAGTTTGCCTGAAAATGAATACCACCAGGAAACAATTTGGAGGCCACTTGCAAGTCCACTTGGTACAATGGAAATTAAAGCCCTTGATAAGGCTTGACAGTGGGATGCTGTTTAAAACGATACGGTGCCAGTGGAGCCTTTTGTGTGTGCTGCTATTAAATTATCAGCTCCTGCTGGTCCACAGACTGGAAACGCTGGAGTATCGATGATGCCGTGTGCTGTTTTCGTCTTAATGTTGCAATAGATTTTTCACCTGCTGTTACATTGAAGTCCAAGCTTTCTGCACATACCACAACGACACTCAAGACACTTTTTATCCTGATGGTTCTAAACACGGGACCTCTGGAGACACTTTAAGCAGAGATTAAACCGTCTGCATGGTTGTGCGTGAATCCTGTATACCGAGTGAGTTTCCTGTTCCACTGGAAAAGTCTGTGCTGGATGGAGTAGTATGAAGAAACTTTTAATGATATTTTGTTTAGAGTTGGGTTATGTCATCATCTTAAAACCAGGCAAAGCAGAAGGATGGTATTTGTGTTTGTCATGTTGATTTTTAAATGAGAGTTTGATGTAACTGTATGCTTGAGAGATGCTTGTTTTCTTTCCTCTTTGCATCCTTTTTGTTTCACTTGGTTTTACTGTGTGTGGGGAGAGCGTCCTGAAGAGTGGAGGAGAGACAGGTGAGCCATTTCATGTGGAAATAGACTGAAGGAGCTGGTAAAAAAAAAAAAAAAGAGTAAATTTTGAGGAACTAATAGTCACTAATTGTTCATCAATGCTCTCCTGCTGATAAAGCTTCTGTCTTTCTTTTCATGCTAGAAGCGAACAGAGTTATTATTGTTTTATATTTTAAAAGTACTTTTTATCATCTTTGTGTTGTTTTTTTTATGTTTTCAATTAAATTTAATTAATTTAATTTAAATTAATTAGTTTTTTGAAAATTGTTAGAAAATGTTTTTGGGTTTTTTTCTGTTTTTCTGTTTTTTTTCTTTTCTTTTTTTTTTTAAATATTTGAGTGGTAGTGTTAGTCCTTCTTGTTTATCATTATATGTAGGGTATTTGTTAGTTTAGGAATTTAATACAGCGCTTTTTGAAGGAAGTGATATGCGGCATTCTAAGTCTGAAATGGGTGCACGAAAGCCTAATCGAGCAGGTTTTGCTGACAGATTTTATCATATTGGTAAATGGTAAATGGCCTGTATTTATATAGCGCTTTTACTAGTCCCTAAGGACCCCAAAGCGCTTTACATATCCAGTCATCCACCCATTCACACACACATTCACACACTGGTGATGGCAAGCTCCATTGTAGCCACAGCCACCCTGGGGCGCACTGACAGAGGTGAGGCTGCCGGACACTGGCGCCACCGGGCCCTCTGACCACCACCAGTAGGCAACGGGTGAAGTGTCTTGCCCAAGGACACAACGACTGAGACTGTCCAAGCCGGGGCTCGAACCGGCAACCTTCCGATTACAAGGCGAACTCCCAACTCTTGAGCCACGATCGCCCACAAAGACTAAAACTGAAAAGAATATTTGCTTTATATTTTTATTTCCTTTTAGTTTTGTGGGTTTACAATATCATTTCAGTTAGTTCTGTATTTTTCCTCCAAAATTATAGTTTGTATTATTACTTTTTTCCCCACATCTAGTTTTAGTTAGTGATGGCTATAGGGATTATGGTAAGGTTGGGCGATTTGCTCCGTAGTGCTCCATCATTTATCCAGCCCTCATAAGGTACCGTGTGTGGGTGAATGCTGAACAGCTGACGTCGTATTAAGACAAAATACTTGCTGCGTCTCTGCTTATTTACCTTTAATATACGATTCAACTATGTGGTCCAGTTTTTTTCTTCCTCTGTAAAATCTCTCACTTTTCTCTCCTGCTCTCTCCACCTGTCAGTCCCACCCACAGTATTTCATGTCAAACACCTGGTAGAAAAAGGAGTTAAGGAGACCGTAACTGAGGCTACGTTCACACTGCAGGCGAAAGCGCAACAAATCCGACTTTTTTGACCCTATGCGACCCATATCTGATCATGGTATGACAGTGTGAACAGCACAAATCCGATATTTTCAAATCTGATATCTGATGTTTCAGAAAGCGACTGCTGTTTGAACGGTCGTGTCGCATTAAATCAGTCTTTTACGTCACTGACACAAGACAGACGCCAATTATCAGCGCCCAATAAGACATCGCGAACGCTTCCTGCCCATCCCGTGTAGATGTCAGTGAAAATGTTGGGAAGACAACGTTGGAGAAACGTGAACATTTTATTTGTACTGTATAATCTGCAGATTATACAGTACAAATATTAAGGGCCATCAGTCAAACAATATTGTTTGCTCTGGGTCTAAACAGAGCGCGTTGTGTGTGACGTCTTCTTTTGCGCATGTGGGCCGCTTTGAGGGTTCACACTAGAGCGCGTTTGCTGTCACATTTTATCTGTAGTGTGAACAAGCAGACAAAAAAAATCGGATTTGATCAAAAAATCGGAATTGAGCATTAAGACCTGCAGTGTGAACGCAGCCTGAGTGTCTCTGCAAATGCACAGTTACATTAAGCCTTAGCTTTAAAAAAATCAGTCCAGCAGTCAGAAATATCCTGCTATTTTATGATGGGTTGCTGTAGCCTCTCTACACACGCATTCATTTCAGAGCAGCACAGAAGTCGGGGTGTGAACCTGTGTGCGTACCCAGGCACACCTGTGTTGCTCGTGTGGTTTTGCAATATGTAATTATAATGAGGCAGATTCAATTTATTATAATACTCATATTAATTTAAAGCACAACTGGAGAAATTAGATTTTTAAAAATTGCCTTGACTGGCGTGCTATCGCCGCTCATTTTGAAATAAACGTCTGTCAGCAGAACCCAATTGGATGGTGCTGCTTAAGTGGATACACATTAACACAATACTACCACCACCACCCCAGTTAGTAATGGTATTGGTTATTGGAGATTTCTATGCCAATCAGAGAATAGAACAGATTGGCCAGGCCAAGGTTATTAATATCTGTGTACCAGTAATAAATGTGTACCAGTAATAAATGCACATATAGAATCTGTATTGCATTTACTAAGCAACATCTCCATCAATCCAACAGTCCAGGTCTTTATAGCATGGATCCTGCATCACATTAGTGCCATGCACCGGTGCCGTAGTCCATTGTAGCCAAAGTTAAGAAGCTTTGGTTACATTTTTAACCAAGACAAAATAATTTCCAGTTGCTAAGCAACACCATTTGGGAATCCATCAAGCACTCTCGGTTATGGCCATCAGATCACTCTGGCACATCATCAACATTCATCTGAGCATGTTCATCTCCGGTGCCTGGTATCAGTATTAGAAGTTTTACAAATGCATGTGCTCATGTTCTTTGTCTGTGAGTCATTCTTTTCTATTCACTGATTCTTACCCAGTCCAAGTTCACAGGCGGCAGTGTGAGCCGTACTGGCTGTTTCTTTGTAGAAGTGAGAATGTCTAATGAGTTCAACTGTAAACGTAGCAGCGCTGTAATTAAAAGCATTTATACAAAATCTGTTGACTAGTCACAGTGTAATTATACTTAGCATTTAAAAAATGCACTGTCCTCTTTAGTTATTTTTTTTTGGTCATAATTCTAACACATACAGTGTAACTATAACGCAGCTATACAGCACACTGCATTAAGATAGAAAAGTATGGATGTTGAAGTGTGGGTGTGAGGAATGACAGATATATTGTGGGAAGGCATTAATTGGCAACAAATTGTCAAAGTACAGAAAAGAAAAGAAAAAAAACATCGTCTTCATGATATAAAGAATATGTGGTGAAGAGTACTGTACAAGTAATGTCTAAAGGAAGAGGGGAAAAAGTGCAACAAACCACCAGTTTAGGTGATTAATAATGGCAAAGCTGTAACAGTATGACATATAACATCACTGTATAATAAGTAAAAATAAATATACGGATGCAATTAATTCTTAACCAGTTAAGTAAGGCAGTATGGCAAAGATGCATGTACAGATTTTGGTCCTAAGGGGGAGGGCAAGAGAGTAATGGCATAAAAGCTCTGAATTTCTGTATTGTTGCCATTAGCTCTGCAGTGTTACTCATTAGCCTAATCAGTAACCTTGCAGTTTTGTAAAATAGGATTCATGGTACTGTGTTGGTTTCAGTTCTCATAGCTCTTTGGCTCCTCACAGGGAGAGTCCATGGGAATTCAACATCCAAAAAGCCAGTAGCACATAGCCTGACAGTGATGATGCTGTGCATAGTTGAATGTTGATTGGTTAAAAAGATGGCTTGGCTTGACCAGGTAATGCTGAAATAAAGACCTATGAAACGTCAAAGACCGAAAAAAGCACTGATGGTTAAAAAGGACAGTTACAGCAGTTTCAATTTGCTACAAAGAAGTCGTTTTTTCTTTTTTTGTGTGTACGTGTTTTCATACTTTGGCTTGGTCGCGAGAACAAAGTACTAAAAAAAATCCACATTTCTTTTAACATTGTACAGTCTCCCAGTGACAGCATGTGAATACGTGTGCACAGCACCTACAGACTACCAATGCGGGACCATGCTGGGACCTTAAGCCATGTGCAATCCTTTTGAAATGAATCACACTTTTATAAGAAGGGTATTTAGCCCCATAGGTTAAATACAATTCATTTTTCTAATTGAGTTCATTGCACTGTTCAGCTCTGACAATTTGCTACATGGAGTCTCTGCTCTAAAATTAAATGAGGACCCCAGAAATCTTTCTCTTTGTGCTTTGTGTTTTAATTTGAAATCATCGGGCTGACAGCATGGGCCCAGTCCACCTTATGTGACCTAACAAAGCAGGTGAAAGACACTGAGTGCAGTGCCATGGGCACAAAATTACCTTACTTTATGGCAGTCATAGGTAATTCAACATCACTAATACTTAACAGCTTTTCCATTTTTCTTCCCCGAAGACAATTTTTTTTGACAGTTATGGGGTCTGCTCTGTACTTTTGGAACTGCATCCATTTCTCACACAGTAGAGTATTTACTAAGTTTCTTTGTCCTCATGCTGAAAGAGTGTCGCGTAAAGACGACCGGAGTAATGAAAAATGGCAAACAGTGATATATCTAATAGAAGGAATTAAATTGAGCTTTGTTAAATGGAATATCCTTTTTACTGCACTAAATCTCAGGAGATCTGTTTCACAAACCATCCGTGTAAGCCATGACATTATAGCTGATGTGAGTTGCACAATTTGTAAGTTAAAACTCTTCAATTACCTCTTGCTACCTATTATTCCTTTCAGTATTACCTCTCTGCAGACATCTAACATCCAACATGATTGAAAGTAATGAAATTTAAAAAGTAATGAAATTTTTGCAGTGACACCTTTACCCTTGCACAAATAATCTTAGACTTCATAAGTAAAGTCAGTTTTATTTATATACCCCTATACTGAATAAATGTGCCCAGTCTGTAAGGCACACGATACCCTTTATGCCCCCTTCTCATAACCCTTCCTCATTGAAGAGGGAGTAATGAGTGTGCTCAGACCTCAAACTCACTGAAAAACAAACTTGGTATTTAAAGTGGTGCTGTTGAACTTTTTTTTTTAAAATAAATAAATAAATGATGTAGGCCCCATTACATCAAAAAGATTTGTAGTCATTCTTTAAATAACTCCACTTTTATGAAAGATATCTTAAAAATTGACTCTTATTAGATTAGGGAGCACCTTTTCCACTCTAAGGGCTCATGAGTTAAAATTGTACAATTTTTATTAGGCCACGGGAGAGATCATGCTGAAAGAGTCGGTGTTACTGAAGTCCTAATACTTTTATGGAAGTGTGAATTTGTGAAAATAACCTGCAAACAGCCACTGGGGGAGTTTTTCTTGAGTCAAAGATGTCTGAATTCCTTGCATTTGTCTATGCAAGTAAACCCAAGCTTTAAAGTTTCTGACATTTACCATTTGATGAGTTAAAGTCGGTGAGTGTGGGAAGACCGTTAACATAAGTGATGTGGCTGGCTTTAGTGCCCAGTGGTATTGATGGCAGCAGTTTATTGTGTAGTGGAGAAACATTAGAACAACGAGCTCCAGCTCTTCAAACTCATGTCTCATATTTGCAAACTGTAAGTAACTCTACCATCTGGGATTATACAATGTGCTTCAAAATGCATAATTTCATTTCAGTTTACTGCTGATTTTCTGTCATGACCAGCTTCTCTGTGAACACCAGATTTATGGTTCTTCGGTCTATGATAATGCAGTGGATCTGGCAGTATACTTAATCACCTGTGGGAGCTTACTGTTTTAGGACTCAGAAGTAAAAGCATTTGATTAATCGCCTCTTCTGATATTCTTAATGTGTACACACTGATGTACACAACTAGCCACCTTCTATTGCCCCTGTTCTTCTTTTTGAAGGCTCCTACCACTGTAGTTGTTTGTGTTGTGTGCTTTTCTCTAAGGCTGTACCAGGAAATACTTTGTGCCAAGTTGTGTGGTTTGGTAATCAAAACTCGTATCTTATCTTTAAGCCAGTGCTCAGAGCTGGTTCCAGTTCTTTTAGTGAATATTTTGTTTCTTATTGACGTTTTCCATATTTTCTATTTGACCTCCTGTGGTACATACATTTATTAACACAGGTTGGAACTCTGCGGTTCTGCGGCAGCACCGAGTTCTCCGGTGGCCTGTGGGCCGGAGTGGAACTGGACAAACCAGAGGGGAAGAACGATGGCTCGGTAGCAGGTGTTCAGTATTTCAACTGTCGAAACAAACATGGTAGGTCGCGCCCCGGTGCTTGAAAGCAAAAACAATGACAGACACAACTGCTCCCTTATTTAGATTAGAAACTTGGATTACCAACTGTTTAGGCTCTAAAAGTGTAGCTTTTATGTTTTGAGCCCATATTAAATAGTGTAATAGTACAAAGCAAACTTGAATGATCAAACAAGACTTTTTTTATGTGTTCTCCTGCATTCAGACATGAGCAGCAACACACTGACTGCAGTTCACATAATAACATAATCGTTTCCTGGACCTTTTAAATTGTCTGGTCAGTTTTTCAGTGGCGTCTGATCTAACCATAGGAAATAAGATTTGACCTTTTGGCCAAATGTCAGTAAATTCATTCTGTTTTCAGCACTTAAAATGTGTCCTGGCACAGAAAATCTCTTTCATGCTGCCCTTTTATGTATTTAAATTATCCTCATTCTGTGTCTCGTCAGTGATGATATTCTTACTTGGTTATGCTTAGAGCCTTTTCTACTTTTATAGGAATTTTTGCTCCACTGTCCAAGATAAGCAAACCTTTGGAAAGACATAAAACCAGCACTACAAAGAAGTCTACACCCGTGCGTCCCCCTCGTCGCATCGATCTGTCTCGGATTACTTCCAAGATTAACACAGGTGAGAAACAAGCGATAAAGTGTTACTGCTAAATTCAGATAATCAGTGTTGGGTCTGCAGTGCGCTTGATCTTGTTTATACAACCTTCTAATTTGTAGATAGAAGTCACAGCAGTTGAATGACGTGTCTGTTGAGCGAGCTTTGGTTTGTTTGTATGTCGTTCTATGGTTATATGGTTTTGTTCCTATGACTGAAGTTGTGCTCAGGTCCTGACAGACCTCCTTAAACACTGCGACAAAGACAGTGATGGTAGCGTTGTTTTTGAAATTAAGTCTTACCTCAGGATTTCTGCCATAAAATACTCTAATAAAAAAGGCTTAAATTGATCAAAACCTGAACTACAAAGATGGGGAGTCTGACTAGCTGGGTGAGCCCTGGGGCAGCGATGTGCGTGAACGTTTATTAGAGCAGGTGAAAAAGGTTTTACAAGGGCAGGCATTTCCTCATGCCACAGGTACTAATGTACAGTCCCCTGGATACTTTATTTCATATTAAAAAAATCAACAGAACAGTGCTAACTTCATAGAAAACAAATATTTTCAAATGACAGCATTAGTCATTTACACAGTTCCAAATACATTATTACTGAAGCCACTGACATTTCGGAGCCCTCTTACTTTAGGGGGTTTAGGACAGCTGAAACTGACTTCATTGCTACTCCATTGTTTCTCTAAATGAAATGCACAATGTGTGATTTTGGTGATCATAATCCTCCTCTGTTATATGACTAATATCATAAACATTTAAAAGTAAAATATATTTGCAAATGTGAGTTTAATTTTTCGAAACGTAGAGGTAATAACATTCAGCAGCAGCATAATATTGCTGCTGCATTGACACTAAGCATTTATTTATTGGCAGATTTTGATCTATTAAAGACTGAAGGCAAAAACTAAATTGAATTCAATAAAGGTGAAAGACTGAGGGTAGTCAAAAAAAAAAACTGCAATCAAGTCCAACAGCTCAGAGTGAAGTTTGGTTATTATAGTGTAGTTTCAGATGATGGTGCCCCTTTGTTGTGGGACCAGATGATTGCTGGTTCGTAGATGGAGCCCCTGGTTTAAATGATCCAAAAATCGAAGAAGTGGCGTTTCTGTAAAGAGAAGAAAACAGGTGAGCTTTAATGTTAGTTGTATTCATGGATTGATTAGTCAGTTAAAGTATTTGAACATTATAGTTTTCATCACTTAAGAAAAGTCAGAGCAGAGTAGTAATAAAGAGGCACTCTCAAGTTGTTATAGTTGCCCCCATTAATATTTTCTTGCCAAAAAAGAAAAGCAATCCATATGTTTATTGGCTTTGCTTCTGTTTAGTCAAATATTTACTTGTTGTTTTGTAGATTTTGTAGTGACACACTCATTCAACATCCAAAATTGATGCCCCTACTGACATGAGGACCTTTTAGCCTACTGTGGGAGAACTAACTCACCCCACAGTGTTCAGATGATGCCATCAGCTGCAGATATGACTTCAGCCTCTCTTTTGTGCTAAAAAAAATAGTCCTTCTCAACGTTCCTACCCAGTATGAGCCATGCCACTACATGGATGGATTTATTGCATCTGTGCTTTCATAGTAATCTTATTAATCTTATTCTGAATAGCTTGAAAAATGGATTCGGAACCAGTGCCAAAGGATAAGGCAAAAATTGCTGACTGCTGACATAACTTGGTGCTCTCAGTCTTCGGATGGTTCCTTATTGTTGACATTTGCAGTCAATACACTACGCCATTGTAAAAGCTGTGTCTTGGTATGGTTTTTGGGTTTTGCTACTCACGCGGCTTATAGCTGTATTGTTGTGGGTGGTGTAATACTCAGAGGTTTTGAAGGCCACTTGAACTGGACGTGATTGGAATTGCAGACCTGAGAGGCCTTTAGAATTCGGTGATTGATAGTCCAATTAGGCAGGATTTAATAACTATGGCATAGACAGGCTGGATAGGCTGGCAGCCATTCATCACAAAGTGCATGTGAGTGTTTTGTGTACCATGCAAGGCATGTGAGGCCATGTGTGTCTACAGCTTCATACAGCCCAGAGAACTAGACTAATTTATGACCACACACTTAGTTTTCAGGGCTTTGTCGAGCCACCTGTGTTACTGTCCCATTGGATCTGCAGTGCAGGCTGCTGGCTCGTGTTTATCTATAGATTGAACGGGTCTTTGTGGAACTGCCTTGTCTCGCTAACCTGGGGAGACAGACACGGCAGAATGCCAGGCTGGCCCCTCTTGGAGTGTGTCAACTGTAACTCAGGCCTCAAAGGGTGGTGAGAACATAGACAACTGCACAAAGCCACCTCCGCTTAATTCATAAAGCCTCAGTCTGTGCTGCAGTCTGCCACTTGAAGTGAATGCCACTATGTGTATGTGGAAGGGATAGATAGCTCTATCTACCAGGAGGTCCCTGCAAGCTAAAGGTCAAGTGACAAGAAATGTTTGGTATTCTGAGTTGGAATGTAGTCTCTTCTCTGCAGTTCAGAGGAAAGACACAAACTCTGTCTCTGAAGGGAGCATTTCCCAGTTCCCCCTAAATGTTAACTGAAATGGCAATCAATAAATACCAGGTTGATTTGAGATTTTTCTAATGACTTTTCAAAGAGCAATGTAAAACTTAAACACGGGCGTCCTGTTGGTGACTAGAAAGAAAAATGAGACAGTTTTATGTACCTGTTGAATCCTCATTAGAAATTAAGTGTTTATGCACAGATGTTGGTTGATATTGTCTATTATAAACAAAGTCCCTCATGTTGGTAATATCCATACAGTCAGTTTTTAGTTTTAAAAGCCTGGAATTAGACTGTCAAGCCCCTGCCTTCGATTACTCCCTCATCCACAGTACACTGGATCCCTACTGTATGGCTCCTTATGCTCACAGGGGGGGTCGTCCCAAGTGGCTCATTTGAGCTGGGTTTGGCTGGGCTCAGGGGGGAAGGCCTGACCACCAGCCGGTCACCAGCAAGCGCACCCTCCAGGTCTGACTCCCTGCTGGGGCTGGGGTGTGTTTCCCCTGCCCAAAGTGTCTAGTTGCCTTTTTTTTCTCCTGCATGCATCTTTTTTCCTTCTGGAATCCCTAGACGAGGTTTTTCAGGTGTATCCAACTGGAAAGAGACCCCTGGACACACACAAGGACACACTAGAAGGATCATGTCTCTCAGCTGACTTAGGAATATGTTTGTATTCCCCTATCAGAGCTGAGGGTCTGGATGGGGAGGTCTGAAAATCTCTCCTTAGGCTGCCACTGTGACACAGGCCTTGATAAGCAATAGAAAATGGATATGTGGACGGCGAGCGGTGTAATCATTATGATGATATTTTCCCAGATGGATACCACACCATAAAAATAACAAAGTGTTGAATAAAGAGCAGATATATTTAAAGTCAGCAAACAATATAAGAGGCTTAAAATTACAGTTTGTTGCTAAAAGGTTGTTAAAACACAATTACACGTACTTCTGCAGGAAATGCTGTTTTTCTGTGTTGAATCGGTCTAAGATTCCTTTTGAAGTTCTTTGGTGTTCACTGTCATTTAGGCCTTTGTGTGCACACAAGTGCTTGTCTCAGCATGTTTGTCTGTTTTTTGTTTGTTTTTTAAAAAAATAATTTGATTGTGTGTTGCAGTAAATGAAAAGTCAACTTCAGTATTCATGTATCATTTATACTCTGCAATGTCATGCTGTCCCGTATTTGCATTTCTTCACTTCCCTCCTCGTGCCTTATCTTTTCAGTGTAGCATTTTTGGCTCTGCCTTTAACGCAGTGCTGCACTGTGTGTCTTCATAGACTCCTCATTTAAAATTCTCCTCATTTAAAATGCTCCTTATTTCCTGTAATTTGTTAGACTTCATAAACTGCCCTTTTTTGGCCATTTGTTTCAACAAAACCAAATCTTGGTCGGCTGAAATCTTACCTACTCTTCAACCACTTGATTTACCATCGGTGAGGGTGGGTGAGGAAAAGTTCACGCTTGACTTTTTGGCCATTTGTTTGAACAAAGTGCAGTCACACTAGCAACCAGCAAACTAATTGACAGCTGGTGTCAGTTTGTTTGGAGCGGACTCAGAGTACAAGTTCAGTTCATTTAAACACTAATTAAGCAAGTTTTGGCAAGTTCACAGTTTCAACATCGCTGCCTCTTCTTTTTTTTTTTTTTCTCCCTTTTGCGACGGTAGATTATTCGCCCTGCTGCCAGAAGTAATGTGGGCTATTGATGCACCACTTTTCTCCACATGGAAGTAACACTGGCAGCTGAGAATGAGAATTTGGTTGGATAAGAGCATATCAACCGGTCGATCTTGAGACTACAGCCCCGTGTGTTTTGCACAGGGTTTGCACAAATTGACCCGACATTTGTCCATTTGGAGGGCTGCTTTACATGCAAAGAGCTCCGACTTTGTTGACAAAGTTCCACCTATGTTGTTTTCAGTATAAATGCTTTTTTTGGCAATCAGGTTGCTGAGGCACGTCCTTAAACGGATACAGTGTGACACCGGTGCAGATTATTCAGTCAGATTGATGGGTTCCTTAGTTCAGCCAATTTAACCTGTCTGACTACACAATCTTACTACAATTTCCAGCTGTCAATATGGCTTTTATTTACCAACCTTGCTATCTGATGAATAATGCTCTTGTGTCTCTTTTGTGTGTGTGTGGGTTGAAAGGTTTGTCTCCTTCTGTTAAAAACACACCTGATAATCAAAAAAGTGCATCTGGTCCTCATCAAGACACAGAGGGCGACACCTCAATCGTAAAGACAGGTACTGGAGTTATAGCTGAGCTGGCTTTAATGCACTTCCTATCTGAGAATGTGGTGTGGGGATGTATTTGAGCTTCAGCAGAAGCTGGGGGAATTGTTCAAATCCAGCTTCCTCATCTGTGTCTGTACACCTTAATACTTGAATCCAGCATCCTAATCCATCTGTGTCAGTGTCTCTTTAAACAAAGTACTGCCCCATGTGAATTGAAGCGATGCTTTTAATAAACAATTGTGTATAATGCATAAGCAGGTGCTGCATAAATTCCTCCATACAGTGTTCTCTGTGCATGAAGCATGCACACAGAAGTGACAGAAACAACAACTGTCTTTTCTTTTTCTTTTCTTTTTCTCTTTTTAAAATCAGTGCTGAGACAAACTACCCAAGGCTAACAATTGAAAACAAGTTTTGGGAAAGTTTCTCTCACATTTCTTTCCAGGTTTCAATTACTTTGTAGCTGAATCTTCCCTTCTTAAAGCATTCTGGCACTGATTTAATCAATTAGCTTCCAAGAGTCGGGCACTTAATGAACTAATGGCCTGTGAAGGTCTGTGAAAGTTAAAAGCTTAATGAGGTCCAGTGTCCAAATAGCTTCTTAAGAGCGAAATCCGGCATCCTCGTCTTCCATGTCATTCCCCAGTGTTGGGCGGGGATTAGCATGTTGCCCTTTAGTTGGAGCTTGGTAATGGTACATGCAACTGCAGAAGACTGAGCTCATTTGATGTGTGCTACCTTAGATTGATGTGACACAGCTGCTTAGTTTTTAGGCAAAAAAAATAATAATAAAGTGGTAATTGCCAAGATCCTGCTGCTGTAGGCACTGTCACACTTGGAAGAATAAAATGGAAAATGAATAATAGACTGAGCTTCATTATCTCTGTGGCATTAGAGTTACAGATATAGGTCCAAATGGAGGGATGGTGGATTCATTATTAAGAGGAGAAGCAGGCATTTGGTGCCGTGTGATTTTTAGATAAAGTGGATAACAATGTAGACAGCTAATGTCCCAGCTAAGCCTAGATGCAACAGTTGATAAGCCATTTTGATATATGAGTAGCGTGTGTGTGGCAGTATGGCTGTCTTGGTGTGAATTAATTATTAATGTGAGCTATTGAGTTTGCTTTGGCCATTTCATTAGATTTTTTTTGAGGGGTTCCTTCTCTTATTTTCTTGTTTCTGCATTGCACCCACAGGCGTCCTCTCCCGCTCTCTCTCCTCTTCGTCATCTTCCCTAGACTCTCGACAGGGACCGGGCGCTCGACCCCGTCCGCTGCCCAGGCAACGGCTTCCTGCCAGGCAACGAAGGGAGCGTGTTTCCCCGAGTCCCAGAATAACACCTTCACCAGCCCTCCGCTCTTCTGCTGGCACCACTGCAGGTCTAATAATCTCATAGTACTGTATTTCATGATTTCCCATCATTAAGCAGAATCAGCCGCGTGAAATTGAGAGAAATGATGATCAAAGCTAACAAATGGTTTTCCTCTTCCTCGCAGGTTTTCGAAGCCGAACCCCCTCAGGTAGCAGCTCCCTGTGTGATGGCTCTGAGGTGCGCCTCGGGGAGAGGGTGCTGGTAGTCGGTCAGAGAACTGGTGTGGTCCAGTTCTACGGAAAAACCAACTTTGCTCCAGGTCGAACACATTTTCTCAAACACATGTGCTCTACATAAAAGATGGGTTTAGTTTGTATTTTGTGAGATCACAGTTCAGCAAAATTATTAAAGGTAGATATCATTTAATACAACATTCATTGTTTGTCTTCTAAATTATAAACCTGTTAGTGTCATAATAAATGATAAAGCAGAGCATGATTTACAATGTGGCTAATTTGTAAGTGACAAGTCGCTGAGCATACAGTGTCCTTAGTTTCTCAGTCCAACCCATCCCTGGATGGAGGCTTCAAAGCAGGATTAACCAGTGGATGATGTTATGATGAGGCTATTATTCAGCGTTTGATGCTGGCATTTATCACATCAGCTGCAAAGCACATTAATCACATTCTGATATTATTAAGAAAAATGTCTTTCTCAGCTTATTAACTCATCAGCTTTATTCACAAATTGTAAGATGTAAATTAGTGTGAACTTTCCAGCGTAAATGATCAATGTTCTCAATCAATGTTCCTGTGGTGCGAAATACCTTCGCTGTGTCAAAGGTGACTGGCATGGCCAGGATGCGCGCAAGATGTTGTGCGGTGACACTGCCATGACGCATTAGCTGACGCATTTTATAGAAGCCAAGTCTGACTGTTTAGGTGGAGAGGCTGAGATGCTCGCTTTGGATTTTGGATTTAAATATAATGTCAAGGGTTTTTTTTATTTATTTGTTTGGTTTTTTTAAACAATTGGCTTTATTTGACATGGGTCAAATGCAAAACATCACTGCAGTGACTCCAAAGGATGCCTTATTGAAAATAAAAGCTAATTAGAAAATGCAAAACTACAATAACTTGGGTGTATTGGATATAGACAGGACAGTTGATAAAAGTCTCATTATTGAGGAATTTCCTTAAAAAAGTACCTTAAGTCAGTGGCAGTGATATTGTGCTTTATGTTGTGCAGCTTTTCTTTTCTTTCAGGCGACAACAGTAAACATTTCTACACTGGAATCCATGTATATGAATGAATTATAGCATACTGAGGAAAACGTGTGCTTGGCCCTTTAAACAAAATAATGGAATTAAGTAGAAAAAACTTTTTGGGTACATGACACCTTGAATTTGGAAAGAACTTTAACAAAGAAATCTTAAAAGCTTTAAATATTAATGATCCTTTTAATAAACCATGCCTGTCCTTACTTTGCTGTTTTCAGGGCAGTCATAAAGAATTAAAGTTACCACAGTTTTCTTTTGTTTAATGTGCCTGTCCTGCATAGAAGTGATATTCTGGTATTTTTAGTGAGTAGTTTGGGATAAAGTCATTGAAACGCAACCAAAGAAAGGACAAGAGTTGAGTGTAAACCTAACATGATGGATAAAAGACCACCTGTTCAAAAATTAAAACCAGAGTTTTGGGGTTTCACAGTGAAATAACATGAATAAATGAACCCAATCAAGATGGAGCAGTTTTGCCTTGAATTGCTCAACTTTTGGGGAACGTTTGAGAACTCATTCTCTGCAGATGACTCACATGGACAAAGATGAAGATAAAGTGAAGCTCTGTTATGCTCTTGTCTTTCACCTTGGATGAACTCAGCTGCATTCTCATTCCCAACTTATTGCAGAGGGAATCCTTGAGTGCAACTGAAGATACTTGGCGGACAAAAAAAATTAGATTTGAAGAAGCTGTTGCTGAGCAAAAAGCCATTGAAACCCAAACAGAAAACAGCTCACAGTATTCATTAATATTTAGGTAGTAGTTCTGGCCCAGCACTAGTCATGTATGAATAAATAGTGATGTATCTCACAGCACCGAGGATCACGTTTGAAGGGGTTTCAGTCTTAAGTTTCCTTTGATACTCTTAAATCAGTGTTAGCGATGCTTTGTTATCTCACTGCACTGAGCGCTGCGCTTCCATACTAAAAACAACAGCAGCTGCTCGATACTTCACAGCAGATTCACTTATTTTTAGAATTCTGGCTATACCTTCATCTGGCACTTGCGAGGTGTCTTAAGGCCCTCGTAAAGAGAAAGGAGAAACACTGTCTGAACTTTCTGGCTCACATTGAGGAGTTGCATCATTTTACAGGACAGTGATTGAATGTTTAAGAGCTAAAAAGTTATTTATTTAGGAGCTGCCTGAGATGGAAGTGAAATATCGCCTCTGCCGAATGTCCTAATTTAGGGCAAACTCTCCTATTTAGAGTTTTCCAATATATTGTTCCCAAATGGTGTACTGTGAGCTAGGTGTAGTGATTTTGTGTCAGTTAAATATTATTATCATTATAGCTATTAAAATGAAATAACAAAATCTTATTTTATCACATTTGTACAAGTCGGACATCCTCAGGAAGATGGATTTGTGTGGAGATAAAATCACACAAAACCAGGAGGACTTACTGTAAAGCTCCCTGTTTTATGGCGTCAGCTGAGCCAAGAATGCCACTGGGCAGTAGACTGATGTTGGGTTGAGTTAAATAATGCTAAAAGCAAATTAAAGAAACACTTGGAAACCAAATATCCTTCTTGGAGAAACCTTGGCTACTGTAAATAATTGTATTTGAACCACAGGAAGCAAGAACATTTGATTTTTAGGAAAGCGTCTGTAACAGGAGCCGAGTAACCAACTCCAGCAGAAGCAGGCTCAGGGGCAGCCAGAGAGAGAACCTTATATCTGGTAAAAGGGATGATGGGAGCGTACCATAAAATAAAAGCAGTTGTTGGGATCTTTTTCAATCATTCAGTCATTTTTTAAGAAGTCATTTGGTGTCGCCAGTCTAAAATTACGTTTTTATTGTAAGGTGTGTTGCTCATTTATTAATATGCCTCTTGACAGTGTTGATTTCCGGTCTCTGTGCAGGACTCTGGTTGGGCATCGAACTGGACAAGCCGAGCGGTAAAAATGACGGGTCGGTGGGAGGAGTGAGGTACTTCACCTGCCCACCAAAACATGGAGTCTTTGCTCCTCCGTCTCGCGTTCAGAGGTGAGTCTGGAATCTTTAAGGTAGCTTTTCTTCTCAAGATTAACGGTCCCTTTTTAGTTTTTGCCAGTGGTCATTCGAGGACTAAAAACAGATTTGTCAAAGAAGAATGTTTTCTAAATGATTAAAAACTTGAGAGCAGATTTGATGGTATGAATTTGGCAATAGACCCCAGAAACCCAGAGGTTGCATTTCATTTCTTTCATCAATACATTTGAGTGCACTAATGAGCTCCTTTGACAGTATCATTTGTGTAAGTACTGACATATTTGATTTTGCCCTCTGTGCAGCTAACAGGGCTTCTCTGAACTGGTGATTAACTCGAGTCTGAGTCGTCAAACGCGAAGCCCAAGGCCCTCTCCCTGCATGACTTCTCTGTTTAATGTTTCACCTAGTAATGAGCCAGATGCCATCATCGCTGCTTTTAAATATTGATTGTGGATAATGGATATATAAAGGTGGTTATATTTACCCACCAGTTTGTTGAATGTACAAATGAGACATCGCTTTAAAATGCTGCATTTATTTAAATGCGAGGCAGGTTTTATTAGTGATGCGTTCTGACGCTAAATCCATATTTTACAGCTGAGTGGAACAAACAGAGATCACGAGTTATTTCTAAGTCATATTTAAGAATGCTGCTAAAGTGCAAATGGCCATATTGCCTGAATGTAGTTGTGGTGGAGTACATTGCATTGTTTTTACTGTCGGATAAGCAGCGTGACATGTTTAATCTTCACTTCAAAGTCAGTTGTTTTGTGACTACATGGTTTTATCCTAATGTTTGATGAGCTTTTGGAGTTGTTTGTTCCCGTACCCCTGGTTGTCTTTAAAGTTATGGAACAAAGTGTGGGATTGCTGTTCAAATGATCTCACCCATCAGCTACCTCTCTGCACTGTGGGGATGGAGATGGAAAAGAAAAGTTTTACGTTTTAACTTTAAATATTTGGCAGAGACAGAGAGCGTAAACGATAGAACTCAGTTTGACAGATGGGAGTCAAAACTGCTGTAAACTGTTTTCATTTAGATTCTCAGTTTATCTTTATTCATAAAAAATATTTTTACAAATAACTTTTACACACAGAAAACAGGATAAAGGTCGATTATGGAAAAAAAAAAGGTTGATGTTGAAATGATGAATATTTATTAGACGTGTATTGAGTGAGTTTGGGCTTCAGGGAGGGAGCGGCAAAGACTGCAGAATCTATCACTGTGTTGATATTTCCTATGATGTGATAATGAATGGCTTTTTGTCAGCAAGGCCACTATAACTCCAACTGTGTTGTTTTTTCTCTCTTTTTTCATATGAAAGTAAGTCTGCTGTGTCTAAAAATATTGATTCTCTGGTTACTTTTTGTTTTACGAGGATCACAAACCAGAGTCTCATTAGTTGAAGTCCTCTGCTTTTTGTTGCTGAGCTGTGTTTTAATCCTATATTATAATCTCCTCCCAGACCTGGATTAGGGTATCAGTGAGCTCCTGGACATTCTGTTATACTATTTATTGATTTATTGATACATGATGTTCCAGAGATTCTCATTGGGATTCAGGACTAGGGAATGTGAGGGCTGCTCAGTAGCTTGAGTCCCTTTATATTCCAGAAACTGCCTACAAGCTCTGAGGATTTCATCGTTAACAGCAGTCGGGGAACTGCTGGCTAATGTGGAAGTCTGTGTGACCATTGATGCCTCCCCGGACCATCACTGACCCAGTGTCAAATGATGATCTTACCATACAGTCTCTTCCATGTGTGTGAAACATGTGCACAGTGTGAAGCTGCTCTCATCTATGAAAAGAGCAGGGTATTAGTGTTGGATCTGCCAGTTGTGCTGTCTCATAAATGCTGTTTGAGCTGCAAGACGTGGGGCACAGTTCCCACTTAAGGAAATTGGTTTCTCATGCCATGCTCATGGAGTCTGAGTGTGACAGTTTGGTCAGAAAACATGCAGGAGTCGACTGCAGGAGGTCAACTTCTCGGGCTTCCTCTGTTCCTCTTCGCACAGTGAGACTGTGCAGCGAGACACAGCAAACTGCCCGGAGCTGCACTATCTGTGCAACCTGAATGAGCTGCAGGTACTGTCTCACACCTGTAATAACAAGGACACTAAGAAAAATCAATCAGGAAAGATGAGAAGAGGACAATGGTCTGTAGTCACCACCTGCACAGCCATTCCTTTTTGGGCTATTGTCCTGTTGTTGCCTCCGCAGTCGCTTCTGTTTGCACCAAAGTAGGTGAAATTGATTCATTATGGGTTACGCTAACTGGACAGACTGATTTCCCTGAAGTGTAACTGACTCTGTGTTGTATTGTGATGATCAAGTGTTCCCTTGGTTTGTTTTGAGCAGTGATATATCTGGATCAACACATGCTCTAAAGAAAAGGAGTGCCCTGAGTTTATGATACGAGACAAAATAAGAGCATCCTTGTAAAAACAGAATATCGCACAATAATTGTTTCCTGAATCATCTTGGGAATCGTTAGGGGAAAAAGTTTAATTACCCCCTCCTGAGAGCGTAAGTGTGTGTAAGGGAAAAATGTACAGCCCTTTGTGGAGCTGCTGTTGTTAAAAGGCAGCGTATAAGTACAGTGGAGTGCAGAACAAAGGCAAATTCCACTGGAGGCCTAATTATTATACACAAGATATGCTCCCTGGCATACATACACACAAACCACTGAGTTATTCACTGCATGCATTGTTTTGTGTTTACTTCTTTTTCTTTTCTTTTTGCAAATTGAATAAAAGCTGTTGACCTTTTTATTGGATGGCTCATTATTAGCACAGTGTGTCAAGTGTATTATGTGTGTCACAACTTGATAAAAGCCATTACACCCTAAAAAGCAGCTGGCATTGGAAATATTAAACATGTTTATTGTAAAGGAGCGGTGAGAACTCATGGACTGGTGATTAAATTAACACATTTAACCTTTCTTTCTGGGAGTAAATGCCACTTACGCTTCATCTCTATGCAGATCTACCATTCAGGATTGATGTTTTTTTGCTTATTTCTCCATTTAAAAACTGGTTTTTGTTTTGCTTTTTTGGGAGGGATTCCAGCTGCTGTTTTTTTTTCCTTGTCATCTTTTATTAATTTTCTTTTCCTTTACTTTTTTCCTCCCTAATTAACTCCAGGGTACAAAGTGTGCTCAGCTAAGCACATGCTTTCCTGCTGTCAAATCAAGAATATCACTTTGTCCCCATCCAGGAAGTTGCTTCTCCTCCTCCTTTCTTTTTCCTGTCAGCAGCTATCACAATCCATTAGGAAGAACCCCCCCCCCCCCCCATCCCTCCTCACACACTTTCCCATTTTCCTGTTTTGCTCATGTGCTGTTTGGCACACTGATGTTTAATAGCTTCCAATATTTGAATGCCTTTATAAATGTTATTATGGCTGTTATTATATAGTTGCTTAAGACAATCTTAATAAGCAAGGTAGTTTATCGTGTCAGGCAGGCAAAGCCTGTTTTTATTTTTATTTTCTTTCCCCATTCAACTCGTTTTCACAGAGGTGGCCATCAAAAGCACACCCACTAAACTGAATATGTGCTTACATCTGAATATAGCCAGTTAGAACCTGATATTTTTTTTCGAATTTGATGTAATTTATACAGTGTTACAGTCGTGTATAAGTTTCAAATAATGAGGTCAGCATGTACAAGTAAACCCCAATTAGCCAAGTGTCTTGGATCTGTCTGATGGCAACGAGAGCGAATATCCTTTTATACGAATTTCAGACACAAAAAGCCCCACCAAAGTCCTTCAAGAAACAATTTTTACCACTTTTCTCTGTGTGGTTATATTGAAATCAGTATCTAAATGAATGTGTAGGAAGCCTCATCATTTTTCTTTGGCCACAGGGATATAGAAAACACATTTATGGAAATCAAACCTGATTTAAAAACACTTCAGAAGTTTGGTGACTTTCTCCCCCAAAAAAGGTTAAAAAGCCATTTTCCCACCTGTAAGTTATACTTCTTCTACACACAAACAGTGTCAGCCAAGTGAGTTTTACATTTGACTATAGATTTACACGGAGCAGCAGTAGAGTACAACATATGGGCAGGTGTTTAAAATGAAGCACCTAGCCATACAGCTAGGAAAGAAAAGGTCGCCCTAAAGAGATCGCTGAATTTTTTAGCAACAATTCAGTTTGTGAAATTTCTTCCCTACTAGGTGTTCCAAAAAGATAGTAACACTGCAAAATGGAAGTTAAGGAACCACAACAACTGAGCCCTGAAGTGTTGGAAAACATAACATTACAGTTGGGTTGTAGAGTGTGGAGGCACATATTAGCTGCAGAGCTCCAAACATCCTCTGGCATTAACAGCAGCACCAGAGCTGGGAGCTGGGAGCTTCATGCCGTGGCTTTCCATGTAGCTGTAATGTATCAGTACTTAGTAATTTTGTCCACGTAGCGTATAAATGCTTGCCACCACACAGCTGAAACTCTACCATCTGTGTCAGTGCAACAACATGGTTGCTAATTTGTTTCCGTTTCCGGATTTAGATTGGCTCTTTGTGTGCTTTAGTGTTCCTGAATGATCACATCATTTAGTTTTCTGTCACTGGCTCCACCAGCCTGCTGTTTTTCTGTTTATGAGGGACAAAGTGGGCTTTAAAAGGATAGTGCCCTCAAAGGGAGAAGGGCTAAAACAACATGTCTTAGACAGTGAATGAGCTCTGGGGGAAGGGGGCTACATCAAGCATCACTGCAAGATAAATAAGCAATGTTTTTAAATTGTGAATCACGCAATGCCACCCTAGTAGGGTCCAAGAATAAAATTAAGGAGCTGGAAACAAGCAAATTGGGGCCCATTTAATGAAAATTGTTTTTATAAACTCCAAAGGTTGTCTCATTCTGGGAAAAATCACTTGCCTGCTTCTTTTTGCAGAATCCATGGATCTGTTGATTGCCTTTCAGAGCTCACTTCCTCGCGCCTCAGTCATCCTCTAAGTGGTAAGAATTCTGCCTTCATTACAACCTTTGAACTACACTAAATGTGACTTTGCATTTATTATTCTGTGTGTTTGTGTTGAAGCAATTGACTCCTGTTTTTGCCGTGCAGGGACAATTCGTCGCAGTTTCAGCACATCATCGGCCATCGCCACTCCGAAGGAGACGAACAGAAGAAGCCCTGTTACCAGGTGTGTCTGCCTTTCCTGCATATTCCTCGCATTATTTCCTCCCCAAGCTTTCCAGCTTTATCCGAATCCCCTGCAGCAATGACTGAATCAATACTGATAAGAAGCAGTGGTATTAGTCAGCAAAAGGTTCTTTTAAATGGCCAGTGCATGATTGTGGTTATAATGAGCAAGAGCAGGAAACTGAGGATCAATCCCTCAAACACCAAGCTCCCATGAATCTCCTGTTTGCTTATGATTTATTCTGTCACACTGCCTGACTTTTCTCATAAATCTTTCTTACTGTATTTTTTTTTTTTTTTTTTTGCTCTGTTTCCACAAACAAACAAAACAAAAATAAAATAAAATAGGAGTCGTTCCAATCCTCACCGCCGGCGTTGGAGCACCCTCAGTGGGGGCAGTGGAAGTATTCCTGGAAGCACCGCAGGCTCAAGTCCCTCTCCAAGCTCTGATGGGCAGGTCCACCTCCACGTGGGCATGCAGGTCCTGCTGAGCAGCGCCAATGAGATGGCAATCATCCGTTACCTGGGCACAGCAGACTTTGCCCCAGGCCTTTGGCTGGGTCTGGAGCTCCGAAGCCCCAAGGGCAAGAATGACGGCTCAGTGGGCGGCCGTCGCTACTTCAGCTGTCGACCCGGCCACGGTGTGCTGGTCCGCCCCAGCCGTGTCACTTATCGTGGCATCAATGGTTCACGCTTGGTGAATGAAACCAGCTGAGGTCTGTAGGACGCTTTCTGTTTATGATCTGCTCAAAGCAAAAAAATTTGGGTGTAAACTTCTCCATCATTGCATTGTGCTCAATAATGTTTTCAGTCATGTGCTGTTGTAACAGGAATAAAACCAGTTAGTAAGTACTTATTTTTTAGGAATTAAAGGGGCCTTGAAAGCACTTTAAAAAGTTAACACTAAATTCTAAATAGAATTTGTTTTGCAAAATGGGTAGGTGGGTGAGGGGGGTCTTAATAAGACATTAAACACTGCACTACTTTAAATGTAATTGCACTGACAAACATTACTATGATAGATTAGAATAGGATAAAGTGGATGTTCCGCATGTCCGCGAGTAAAAACGTTTTCTATACCCAAAGCTAATTTTGATCACATCAAATGAGATTTTTATCAGATAATTTAAGAGTCCACTATCTAACCAAAAGAGTGCATGCGTTTGTGTGTGTATGTGCGCATGTTAATTAAGAGCACTTTGAAACAAGAGAGAATGATTGATTTTTACCACGGTCGCTATATGGCTTACAGATAATTGGCGGATACCGAATCTAAACTGAATATTCGCTTTATGAATCAATGAGAATTAAAAAAGAGATTTAATTAAGCTCAGACCTCCATCAACCTCTGTTAAAATACAGCTGCATCAACAGGAAGTGTTTCCTCCTGTGTGCATCAGTGTCCCCCTCAGACTGTCTGTTAATTTGACGCAGACAAATGATGGTTGTATTGTGCTATGGCACAGCAAAAATCTATACCCATCTGACTGTGATTCCATTATGGCTGGCATCATACTGATAACACTTTTAAAGAAGTGATTGTATTTGGATAGAATATGACATGGAATCAGAAGCTGTTCTTTTAAAAAGTCTATTAACTGCAGATGGGAACACACGAGAAGAGTGAAAAGCAGATTTTAAAGAGACCTTTCACAATGAAGTTTTATGTATGGTTGCTCTGGACTGTAGTGCTATTTATTCATCTTCAACGTGTCTTTAATGCTTGTTGGCCAGTTTCACAGATAATGGCTGTAAAAGTGTCTCTTAAATAGGATGGAAGTAGATGGCACTTGCCCTGTGATGCTTAAAATGTCAAATAATGTACATCTGAAAAATGCTCTTTCCAGAAATCATTCCAGAAACTGTATAGTAAGAGTCATTCATTCACCTGTTACTAAAGGCTCTTATCTGTGACAGGATGTAAACATTAATGGTGCCCTCATCAGTTAAGCCTGTAATGTTAGCTATCTGCATGCTTTCAGTGACTGGCAAATGTAGAGAAAACATAAAGTACAGCCTGAGATGACGGCGAGGGTAACGTCTGTCTGTATATCTATTCCTCCACATAGATATACTGCGAGTGTTTCAAATTATTCATGATGATTTGTAAGATGTAAGACCGCGCAGTGGTACATGCATACTAAATATTATCCCAACCTTTTCTTTGTTCGGGGATGTAGATCTGTACTGCAAAGACACTGAAGTTTGAGTTGGAAAAGCATAATTAAAAATGGTCTCGGATGCTGCTCAACTAATGGAAGAGAATAAGAGTTAATAATATTCATGAAACTGACCAGGTGTTTGTTCATAATTATTACCGAGTGTCCGTATTTTCTTCTTTCTTGATGCAGAAAAATACTGTCACGAACAGTGTGCCTCGAGTCCATAATTATACATAATGTGGTATGCTTCCTCATTGACCTGTGCAGCGAAGCACATCCGACACTTGGTAAGATTTAGGCTAATTTAAAAGTTGGCAAATTTTTTTTAAAGTGGATTGTTTATTTAAATACACTTAATAATAACCTCCAAAACAAAATGACTTGTTTTCTAAAGCAGGTTGCTTTTGCTGCAAAATAGCCTAATATTAAAAAAAAAATCTGCCATGCAAACAAATTCGAGAAGCTTAATATGATTCAGCACCAATGTGCGGACGAGTACCTGCTTTTTGTTTTTGTTTGACAGCGTGGCTCTTCAGGAGAAAATGTTCAGTAGGAGAAAAACAAAATCCTTCATGAAACGACTCGCAACAAGATCTGTGAATGTTTTTGACCTAAAAGGATATGCTTTCTGGAAAATGGTGCTGCAGATGCTTTGAGTATTAATTCCGTTGTGTTTAAGAGAACGTGGACATTTCCAAAAGAGACATGCAAAAATGGCAAAAATATCACTACAGGCCACAGGAAAATGTACCTTTCTGTTCTCTCCTTCTCCTCAGCATTGTCTAGACTGGTTTTAGCTGCGCTGTGACAGATTCACATCTTTTATCCGTTGGAGGGAGCATTAAATCTGTCAGAGCTGTCGCACTTTCAATTTGCATTATAACCCAAATGTGAAAAAGCTCATTGTGATTCTATACTTTGAGCTGACTCCTATCATTTTTGAACTGTGTAATCTGTTAATGCCAGGTGTTAAATGTGTGAGATTTAAAGAGTGTTGGCAAGTGATCTAAAAGCCCTCTTGAATGTTCCCACCTTTGGTATCTAACAGTAAAATATGATATCATTGCATTTGTAGAGTGATGAATGGAGCATAATTGTATTTGATGCTTAATTAAAGCAGTGTGACACAGGAAATATGCAATCATCCAGAAGCTTCAAGCGCAGAGTTTACTATCTGATTAGAGCCGTGTGAGCAGAGGAGTCAGCGGAGAACAAGCCATTGATTGTGCATGTTGAAAAACAGGCCCAGTATTCAGTAAAACACTCATGTACCATCCAATTAGGGCGTGTATGCCACAGCAGCAGTTGTTGAATCACCAGTGCCCTTCTTTCATTGATCTGTCTGGTCAGGCCCCGTTGTGATTGAGGAGCAGTGGTGGGTAGACACAAGGTTGTCTGAAATACTCACCACGGTGGAAAATATTCCCACTGAAACATTTTCAGCGCTTACAAAAAGCTTCTCATTTACATTAAGACCACCGCTGTGATGGTTCCTGCAACATTTCAGATCTCATCTTCAGACTGTGGGTGTTTTCTTTAACTCAATTCCCTCTACAAATGTATTTGAAGTGTGTGGCTGTGTGACACGGGGCTTTGTTCTGATGCATTTACATGTTGTGGGTAAAAAAAAACAAAAGCATTTGTAAAAATAAATGAAAGTTTCCAATTTGACCTCTTATCTCTTTCCTCTTCTGCTCTTTGCTTTTATTGAGTGTGTTTGCCTGACATTCTCAGATTGTTCACAAAGAGCTGCCTTTAGGGACCCAAAAAATGAAACGGCACAAGCACTTTGAAATGGTTACACGTCTGTTCACTTACCATCCGATTCCACCGGGGCTCATCTCCGTCAAAGCTGAAAAGCCTGGTGTGGAGTGGCATTGTTTGCCAGCCTGGGCACACAAATTCAGGTTTGAATGGGAGTGACGTGCGCTATTATACTGTGATTGTGGAACAAATAGATGTTTGAATGGTTGCATGAAATTGTTTTCAGTGCTTATTGTTGCTTATTTTTATAGTCCACACACAACAGGGGGGGAAAAGAGGGCAAGGGAGAGGATCCAGTGAAGCAGCGTCTGCCTGTCCAAACCACTGACAGAGTGATGGTTTCAAAGGTGAGAATGAAACGAGACGCGCAGCCATTGTAAGTAAATAAATAAATATAGCCAAGTGGTATTGTCAGACATTAAAAAAAAATACAAACTGAGTGCCAGGAACCCACTTTAGTAAAAAATGTCACGCTTCAAATTCAGTCGTTTGTATTTATTTGGACGAGCGTCTTCTATTGTGGAACTCCCATCGTGAAAAACAATCCCCTGATGACTTAATCTAATATTTATCTCACGCTAATTTAAAATAATCATCGTTGTGTCTGATTTGAGGTAAATGGAGAAGTTGTCAGGTGGGGAATGAACAGTGTGCTTGTGCTTAAGACTTCAGTGGGAGAATAAGGGCATTTTTATCTTATTTAATGTCCATGAAAACGAATTGGTGGATGCAATTTTAACACATTGAATAGTTATTTTTGTCTGAAACATTGTGATGCTTTTGAATCAAAAAAATGTTTGTTTTTTAATGTCGGTAAGGTTAATGGAAAGTTGCTTTTTTGTTTGTTTTTTTGCATTGAACCACGAATGACAGAACTTCAGTTGCAAGATGCAGAATCTGCAGAAGTAAATGGATCAGCTGACAGAGAGAAGCCTGGTTATATCTGGTCTGGTGTTTAATTGCATTAGAACAATTGTTGTTCATCTGTTACCAGACCAATATTTGTAATAGATAAAAGAAACTGTGTAGTAGAATAAACACAAATAGAGCCAAAGTAAATAGAACTCATGAAAAGAGCCTCCTTCGTCACCTTAGGTCTATGGAGGGTTAATGGTCTGACTGCACTGTATTAAGTGGAACAAGTATTTGTTCCACTTAATTACTTCTGATCTTAAGGTTGCCATAATTACTGGTTTATAACTTATAACTGGTTATAGCAAACACATAACCAAATAAAGGGAACCTTAAATGGAGATAGTGCCGTATTGCTGAACCTCAACTCTATATGCATCCTGAAGGTAGACTGCGTGCCAGGAGTCCTTACACCGAGGATGTCACTTTTACTAAATTCTTTATGGATTCTCTTCTGTTTTGAAAAAGGGGAACAAAGTGCACATACTGTGCTACATTATTGTTGCTATTAGTGCAAGTGCTTATGTAAATGACTTGTAAATGTAAATGGAGGCACTGGAGGCAGCTTGCAGAGAGCTTCAGTTGATGGGCAAAGTTTTGAGAAATGCAGTGATGCTTCTGTTTCTAGCCTCTCTGCATGGTGATGTCTCTGTCGCCTAAAAACATAGCAGCACAAATGCTTTTCATCTTGAATATAGCCTTTTGAAATGATGAAAGGGCCTCCCCGGAGCACACAATGGCGCTGTTTAACTCATGCCCCACTGTGTGAAATACTTGGGCATTAAAGGTGCATGCTTATTTTCAGATAATGGAAAAGCATCAGAAGAATTTGATTTGACTCAGGTTATGTTTATGGAAAGGTTTACTGTTTTGGAGGGTTGTGTAAACCAGTGTAGGATGCTTTTGTTTTTTAGGATTTTGGCTGTTGTCATTTTATGTTAAGTGACATGAGAATGCAGGTTGCACAGATGCATGAGAGATTAAACTGCAGCACAAATTTCTGTGATTGGCTATTACCACAACTAATCATGCAACGAGTCATATTATTTCTCAGATAATTGCATTAAAATGCTCCAAAAGACTCCAACACCACAAACACGCTTGATAGGTTGGGTTCAGAGAGTCAGATTAAGTGAGGTAGATCCCAGCAGGTAATAAATTCACTCACTTTACAGCAGTGCCAAAGGAGGAAATTACCTCCTGAGACTAAACTGTTGTTTGCACCAGAGGGAAGGCTGGCTGCTGTAAAGTCATGCATCTTACCAATGTACACAAAAGATGGCCGGAACTACCATGATGTACCATGACATCATCCAATGTCCTTTGGGTCCTACATTTTAAGGGCTTAACATTAAGGGTTGCTTTTTTGTTTGTTTGTTTTTGTTTTGTTTTTAAACCCGTATCTGTTAATTAGTGCTTAGTAAAATTAAAATACTAGAATTTTATTCACAAACAATAAATCTGCAAGGGTGTTCTGTACCTATGCGGGAAACCATATTAGTCTAATAATTGCATTTTAAAAAATGCAAAACAGAAGAGGTCCTAGCAGACAACCACCACCTGCAATTTACCAGGTTCGCTTGATTTTTATCTTTGTCTAAACATAAACTATAAACCATGCAATATTAGTACATGTTCAGCAGAAGATACAAGGAGGAGGTTATCAGTTGCTACCAGGTAACTGAGAGGAATTTCATGTGTAAGGAAGTTAGTCGCTTGCCAGTAAAAGTGAAATCCAGTCCTATATTTAATCACCATATAAATCCAGGCTCCTCCTCCTGCTGAAAGTATGCTGTGTGCTGTATTTAATGGTTTATCAGTAATCTAAAATCATTTTAAAGAAGCAACAAAACTCATTCTGTTCACTTTACTAAGTTCTTAGTTGCATGATCAGCATTTTGTACTGAGCATGAAGTTGATCCCCGATGTGCGACAAATGGTGTTCGTGAGACTATGAAGCGATACTTTCAAACATGATGGATCACACAGCTGGCATGTAAGGAATATGATTTGCTATTACGAGCTAATGTACACTGTCAGCTGCACAGGCCTCTACAGTTGTAGGCATGTTTACACTGCAGGGATAATCCTGCTGCGGCCTCCGTGCACCCCGTCGGCTGTCTTACGTGCAATAATGACCAGCTCTCTGTACATAATCCATGTTATTACACAGCTACTTTACCAATGAGTGGTAATGATTTGACACAATTTATTTTTATTATTATTTTATATTAATCACCCAACCATTAATGTAGTCGTAGAAACACTTAGAATTAAGCAGAAAGTGCATAGTGCTAGCCTCAAATCCATGGATCTTAGTCTCATATCTCTCCTGTCTACTGACCTCATTATATCCTGGTGTTTCCTCTTTTTCATGCATGCCACGCTGCTTTTCATGCTGATTACTGCAATGCTTGAGGCTTTTTGGAGAACAGCAGCTCTGTCCTTGTGTCAAACATGGAGAAAGTTTCAAACAGCGAGGTCAACATTCTCCCAAGTAATCCCTGAGAGCAAAAGCTCAGTCTTCACACTGCTCTCAACACTCAGTTTCAGAAAAGTGTTTTCTACCCTTGGCTCTGTATGATATCAATAAGTGTGCATATTCCTGGTGTGGTCATTGCAGACGCATAAACCCCACCCACCTGCAGCCAGTCAGACAAGCGATTGGTTAAAATGCAAGGAATGAAGCTGAAAGGGTAGCTTCAAGACAACAACAGATTACTACAGGAGCTTTAAAGGATTTACAGTTTAGTGTTCAAGAATTCAAATATGATGCTAAAAATTAGATTAACACCTCTCTGTGTGCAGGAAATCACAACGGCAGGCACAAATCACATGGCTGCCTAGTTGAATCCCAGATTAGGAGCTTTGTTCACGCTTTATCTCATGTTTTGTCTCTCTCTACATCTGTCTACTGTCACATAAAGGAAAATAAAGGCTGCGCTCCAGATTGGCTGAGCTGTGGTAAATCAGAGTGCTGTTGGTCTTTGCCAGCTGTCTTTTTGTGCAACTTCTTGAAGTAAATGCTCAGCTAATTTCTTTTTCCGGAAAACCACACAGGGTGCCAGTCCTGTCAGCTCGGACAAGGAAACTGAGGCTACAGTTCACACAGTTTCACCAAAATTGGACGAACGGAGTCTTTACTTCTACAACATCGGGATGAGGGGGTCAGAATTTGTTGTAAATGAAAGCATGGATCCATCATGATTTGTGTCAATGCTTCAAGGTCTGACTCACTATTAGCAAGATGTATCTAATGAAGTGACCCATCGCTGTGCTTCCAGCATGTAAGAGATGCAGATTGGCCCTAGCCTCTTTGGCACGTTACTTCTGGCAATGCCTTAATTTCTAGTACTTGAGTTCAGTCTGACGTTTTTTTTAAACGACTATTCACACAGGTCCAATTTTATTTTGCTGTAGTGGGCGAGAATAGCAGGAATCTGTTTTACAGGACACGTTTTACTTTTTACTTTCTTGTTCAGAATTTAAATCAAACCCGTTTCTGACACTTGTGTATGTAATTAAGATGTGTGTGATGTACTGGATAGAAATGTCGCATGTCATCTTGCAGCCATCTGTGGAGTTTGTTTCCAGGACATGTTGTTGACCTTTTTGCTTTGTGATAATATTAATTGCGACTTTAAAATATTAACATATTATTGAAAGAAAATTCAGAACAGAGAGTCCAAACTGTCTGTGCCGTTTGGCGTCTTTGTCTGCCTGATGTAAGAGCTCATGGCAGCTTGTAAAAGAGTCTGTTATCTCGAAGCAAAATTCTTAAGTTACAGCATTTGTTGGAACTAAGGTCAGACTGAATGTCAGTGAAAACCAGCCTGGCATCTTTATAAGCACCATTTCATTTTCTCATGAATTGTCTGTGGAGACTTGTCTTGCCCTTTTGTTCCTCCATTTTCAGTTCTCCTGTACTCCCAAAGAAGTCTGGTTTCTTTATCGAGCCATCGCACAGCTTTTGTATTAACACAGTGAACACATTTAAGATATTTCTTTTATACTGTTTGTATAGTCTGTTGATGACTTTTTAGTTGAAAGACTGTCTTTTTTTCATACCTTTGTGTTATGTAAGGGTCTCAAGAGCAGTAAAATCTATCCACCACTTATATGTAGCAAAATAAGTAATGTAGACCTGCCGAGTCAAAGTGGAGTCTCTGCCCTCGCTTATTAAATGTTAGTGAGAGAGACAAAAATCCATAGTCTGAAAATTTGACCACCAGCGGACTGATGGCATTGAGTTTGAGCTTTGCAGACCCACGTCTACATGTTACCACAAGAGGGAAGAGTCAAAAATATGTGAAACCACTGGTAATGTGGGCTACTGTTGTTCATGTTTCTGTTATTGTCTCTTTAGCTTAGCCTTTTTTGAACAGGAGATACAAATAAGGATATACAGCCTTGAGCCACCCTGCTTTTCTTTAGTTTTTGCTAGGAAAATGGGAAATAGTGCACTTATTTTATTGAAATGTATCCAAACATGCAGTATTCAAGGAAACAAGTCAATGTTTGGGATGACCACCTTTAACTTTTAACACAGCCTGAAGTCTTTTGGGCAACTTTCTAGTAATTACTTTAAGGAATCTTCAAGAATAGTTCTGCAGGCTTCTTGAAGGACGTTCCAAACCTCTGTTTTGAATGTTCTGCCTTTTGTTTCGTTTTCTTTCAAGATGATCCCACACTGCTTCAGCAATGTTGGGGTCTCCCCACACTTGACTTGTTTCTGTCAATGGTACACTCCGCTGTGGCTTTGGTTTTTAACCAAACAGAAGTCGACGTACACCTGGTGTCATCACTGGTGAGAATTCAACCAACAAAGAGGCTACAGATACAACAGTCCTTCTCTTTGCATAACCACAGTTCTGTGCAAACTCAGGACCGTGAATCTCGAACAAATCTTATCCCCATACAAGTCAGACGGGAGGCTTCATCACTAAGCTTAAATGGCTGAGGCCAGTGGTTAGTGCATAAATCAAGGAAACTGCAATCATTCTGCTACCCCACAGGCTGTGCAATCAGAGTAAAAATCAGATATCTAATCCATTATTTTAAAGACCTGAAATTTCCATACATTACCACTCTAATGTTTGGTGCATCATCCATAATGTGGATCATTTTAAAATATACTGCTGACTGTATTCATTCGTGAACAGTGTATTTCCACCGCGGACAGCTAACAGATTGGTGAACGCCGGGGTGAATTAATAACATTCAAATGTACCGTATAAGCAGGCTGTTTAGAGCCGATGGAAGGTATCAATAAAGATAAAAAATAAACATCTAATAAAGTCAGAAGATATTAAAATGCTGAGTGATAAACGGTTAACAACTTATTAATATTCTGCAAAGGTGTTTTTTTTTTCATGCATCGATGCTTCTGACAAACAGAACCTGCTTGTTCGATAGTTGCTGTGCCATAAATGCCTTTTTTCAAATAAAAAATACCAGATTATGAGTAATCTAACCAGAAGAATAGATGGGACTGTTTCTAGTAACTAATAGTGGGTAAAATCACTTTTTTGTGCTGTCCTGCTTCATAATAGAGAACATTTCCTGCCTCATTAGTAACAAATACTTCATAGCTATGAATTTACCCTTAATTTAAGCTTTTGAAACGATGAAGAGATGAAATTTATTAGTTAATACACTTCGAAGTGTGTGAATGAGCCACTTTGAAGGCGCTGTGCAGATTGGTGACGGTTTATAGCACTAACTAGAGATTTAAATCTGTGGTCCGCAGACTGCTGACTGTTTTTAATTGGCCTCTGCTCTCCAGCCCATTACTGCCAGCTTTTACCAATACTACTCAGTCAACACTTTTTCTTGTGCCAATGCCATTTACAGCTACTGCAGTCAAACTACAGGCTCTAAAGTGATAACGCTTATCTGCAAGTACATACTGGACATCACATTTAATAGCCCTTGTTTTAAGCTTTACTGCAGGAAGACTTTTTTTTTTTTTTATGAAGCACCATCTACTGTAAATATGAATAGAATAAAATGGTGTAAAATGGGAACTGTTGTTGGCCTTTTTTTGGAGGTCATAGTTT
Source organism: Simochromis diagramma (assembly GCF_900408965.1). NCBI lineage: Eukaryota > Metazoa > Chordata > Actinopteri > Cichliformes > Cichlidae > Simochromis > Simochromis diagramma. The sequence continues at coordinate 1,408,796 of NW_024387030.1, forward strand.
GAAGGTCATGGGTTTGAGCCTGCTGGTTGTTCAGGGCCTTTCCGTGTGGATTTCCATGTTGTTTTTTGTGCCTTTTTTTTTTTTTTTACGCCACGTCTTCCCAAAGACACTGTAGGTCAGAGGCTCTGAGGAAATGTCCACATTAGTCATTGTTTTCATTTTAAAATGTATACTTTTCACGTATGTGCATATTAACACTACTCTGGGGTTTCAGGACTCCATAATCAGAGACTTTTGAAAATGCTACTGAGACAGTCGGGCGATCGTTGCTCAAGAGTTGGGAGTTCGCCTTGTAATTGGAAGTCTTGGTCGTTGTGTCCTTGGGCAAGACACTTCACCCGTTGCCTACTGGTGGTGGTCAGAGGGCCCGGTGGAGCCAGTGTTCGGCAGCCTCGCCTCTGTCAGTGCGCCCCAGGGTGGCTGTGGCTACAGTGTAGCTTGCCATCACCAGTGTGTGAATGGGTGGATGACTGGATGTGTAAAGTGCTTTGGGGTCCTTAGGGAACTAGTAAAGCGCTATACAAATACAGGCCATTTACCATTTACAGTCATAGTTTAACAACTCCAGGTTTGTGTGTTCGAAGCTTTGGTAATACCTTACCAGTCACAAAAACTGAGGCTGAAACATCACAGGGTCATTCCATGAAATGCCAATCAGTGCCTCCCACCTGAGCCACCTTCCCAGGGAAGCTTTCAAGGGTCATTTCACCACGTGGGACAGGTAGAAGGCTCGCTATCGCACATAAAAGGTTTCATTTTTACTTGCATTTTGACACCAGGCTCCTAACCTAGTTTTGATGCAATCACTTCTATTTCTAATACAGTTGTTTTGTAAGACTTGTCGCTTTCAGCTGTGAAATTGAGGAAAAGCTTGGTGTTAACATGTTCGACTTTCAGCCTTTTCCAAATTCTCACGTCTTTTGAGCGAAGGGTCTCAGGTGGCAACACTTCAGATTTGACTGATTTTATATGGATCGTGTAGCCAGGCTGAGGTACAATTTCATGCATTGTGGAGTTTTTCAATGCTTTGATTTTTTTGTAAATTCTATGAAGATCTTGGAATTCATGTTAGTTTTATGCATTTTTTTCTGCAAATGACCAGTCATCTGCTTCCAGTTTACAGATTCTAGCTGGAGGTAATTTAGACTTTTGCTAAAAGGCATTGGTGTGTATGTAGTGGACTATCTATTAGCGGAAAATGTACAGCAGCTGAACAGTGAAAGTCATGTCCTTGGAAAAATAGGGAAACATTTCAGCAAAGACCTGACACAGGACCTGAGAGATGCATCTGGCCCTTCAGCTGATCCATCTAGTGTTCACTGAAGCCTTATCAGAAACAGTCTCAGTGGAAGAGTGGCTGTCAAAAAGCCATTGTTAAGGAAGGGAAATGGGAAGAAGAGGCTGTGGTATGTCAAATTTACACAAGAAGTGGACTAAATATCCATCTGTGAAGGCTGCATAAGCGATTGGCAAGATGGCAGCCTAAACTTTCTTCAGCAGCTATGTTGAAGAATAAGAGTGGTGATACCAAATCCAGCCTTTAAGCTTGTTGTACAAATTCTATTTTGCTTTTTATCCTGTGCATCTATATACGCATCCCCATATTTCAATTAATCGCTGCACGTATTTCCGTTTTTCCTTCCAAAACATGGCTCAAGATTTCTGCACAGTAGCGTACTTTATAAAAATTGGACAATACTGAGATCAAAATCCTGCAGGCTTCATGTCGAGGGAAACAACTGAGAAGCCTGGGAACAAAAAAGAATGCCTTTGTCCGGTGTTTGTTTCTAATATGAATCTAAGAGCAAACCGGATGATTTGTCTTAAATGCATTTATGCTTTTGCTTCTAACCTTGAGATGGGAAAACTGATCAAAATTCAGTTATCTAATAAAAACAAAAAAACAAAAGCTGAAGTGATTAAGTTTTGATGAGACAAAGAAAAGATTAGTGCGAGCAGGAAAGCTTTTCCTCTGGGCAGAGCCAGTTAGAAAGTGGTTTTAAAATAATGCTTCATGCACTGTTTGACGTGTGGCACGCTGATGAATTCTCGGCAAAATCGAATCATCATCATCATCATCATCAGAGAGTCATGATAATCAAAAACCTAACACAAAATCACTGGAGTACTGCACGTATGAGCACACAGCTGCAGAATGAGCTGCTCAATTTTAACGCCTGAATTATGTTTGCAGAGCAAACAAGCTGCCGGACGTCTATAGTTATCGCTTTTTTCTTATTTGAGTTAATTTGATTAAGTTGGCTGGCAACTTCAAAGACGGAAACAGAGAGAAAATACGGCTGTTATATAGTAATTTATTAATTTTGCCGAATGTCTTCTGAAGGGCAATGTACAGCTTTTTACCAGAGCCATAGTACAATACTTCATAATTACAACATTTACAGGTGCAGTTGGGTTCGTCTTTTTACATCAAACGACGGGGATGAGCAGTGAAGGGAGCACAGAATCAATAAAATGCAGTTTAACACAGACAAAGCAAAAACAGTGTTCATTAGCCAATACCGAGCTCGCCTGCAGGAATGCATTTATCACCGAGCATCATGACACTCACACGACGGCTCGTCGTCTCTTTACAGCAGATGGACTGACAGCCGAGTACCGGTAAGCAAAAAGCGTAAAAAAAATATCGTCATTAATTCACCTAAATATCAACACACTCGTGGCATCGTTTGATAGATACGCCGAACTGAAAGGCAGATGGTAAACACAGACTATGCGGGTGAAAATGAGCGGTTCTGGGTTTCATTCACATGTGGAGCGAAAGCAGTTTGTACTTAAACTTTTCTCTCAGACTCATTTGTATTCCACAACAGCCATCTTATAATAGAAAAGATAAAATATGCAAATTTAAGAACGTGGAGTGCCTCGCGATGGCAAATTGAAGGTTAAGATTGATTCAGCAATATCCACTGTTTCTATAGCCAGACGAAACAAAAAAAGTGGGAAAGGAAACAAAGATGTGAATTAATTAATAAAAGGTTACTCAAAGAAGCAATAAGTAAGGAAAAGCCGCGGCTTCTCTGTCTCAAAGCGCTCGTTCGACAGAATGGAGCTGTGAACAAAAGGAGAGTTCAAAGAGCAGCGATTTCAATGAGACCGGGGGGCAACGAGTAATTTCACATCTTTAGCAACAACAAAAAGCTCAACTCCCAAATGTTGCTGAGACGGCTCGTCTTCAGTCACATAACACTCAGTGCTTCATTTATCCAACTATTCCGCTTAAAAAGAGTCGCTGCTGTAACAAACCTTTTAGAATATTTAGTTAACTTCTTTTTGTAAGGAGTTTCTTCAAATAAAAAATAAAAAACTGAACAAAAAAAAAAACCCAAAACTGAGAGAAATCTGCTTCCAAAGGAATTTGTTTGGATCTGTAGAAGCAGTAATAATTTATAGAGCCACTTCCAAATAATAAATAAAGAGATGAATAAATAAACAAGCAGGCAAGCAAACATCAACAACCACATTTTTTCCCAGTATTATTATTATTATTATCATCATTTATTTTTTTTATTTCCTTTGTAGAAATGTCTCTGGTAATCCAGCGTCAATCCTGTGATATTCTTGAAAAATAGTCTGATACAAGCTATTTACCACGCTGCATTTTTTTTTTCTTTTCCCAAAGCGATGAGGAACAGTTTGAGGGCTCTGCAGAAGAATGACACATGTGGCTGGCAGCTACAGTCAAACTGATCACCAAAGGTTGAGAGTCAAAGTCTGGCAAAATATAGAGATTTATTCCTCCTCGTAGTCTGTTTCTGATAGTCGTGAAGCCTCCTCAGCAGAACATTAGTTGACCTCTCCTAGTCACAATCGTGTGGAAAGTCTTCCAGGTGATTCTCAGTTTTCTCACTCAATCGCTCCAATGTTGAAAAAATACATTTTCTTTTTTTTTTTTTATATTCTTAAAACTATGTTTGACTCTACATTTTGCCTCCCAAAGCTTTTTAGTACTCCGATGTGCTTTAGCATCCACTGGGGTTTGAACACACCTCAAAGGTTCTGGTGTAAAAAGCCAGTTTTAGAGAGATGGGTTCTTTCCAAAAATGGTGGGACGGGAGTGGTGAAAAATAGTCTCTCTCACGGCACAGTGTTTCTTGCTGTGTGACTCACACAGTCTCCAAAGACGGGGCCTGAAAAAGAAGACTTTCTGCGTAGGCCTATGGGCTAAAGCACGGTGGCGTTGTGGCCCTCCATCCTGGGCAGCCGTGGGTCCTGAACCGTCCCCATCGTAACTAGCAGTGGGCGGCTATCCTCGGATATACCTGACTGAGCCATGGACACTGACGTAGGAATGGGTCCCCCCCTCTGGTGGGCTGCTGAGGAGGGCATGCTGCCCTGCTGGGGTGGAGGAGGTGGGTTGGTGTTACTGTGACTGGACTCTATGGGGAGGCCTTGCTCCTGGTAGCCGTATCCGATGGTGCCACAGGGGAAACGTCTCAGTCTGTAGAGGGGGACTGGGGGCAAGGCGGCTGAATCTAAAAGTAGGGGAGACTGGGCAGCAGGAGGAGGTGGAGGGGGTAGCAGAGGTCTGCAAAGACCCTGCTGCTGCTGCTGATGGTGCAGCAGTTGGAGTTGGTGCTGCTGCTGGAGCTGATGCTGGAATTGCTTGTGCTGGTGCTGGAGACCTAATGCCCCGGCCACCTCAGCCACTGTCCGGCCCACGTGCTCCTGCCCCTCTCCAGGAACCCTGCCACTACTGCTTCCTGCTCCGCCCACCCCTCCTTGCCTTTGCTGTTGCTGCTGTTGCTGCTTCCTCTGCTGCTGCTGCAGGAACCACGAGCCATAGGTAGGGTTCCACAGACTGCTGCTTTTCCCAGTGTGGGCGTCCTTCTCTGAGGGGTGTCCCTGGGCAAAAGCCAGGTTGATGTGTCCTCCCTCTGAGCTGGGCTGGGTGTTGACATGAGGTCCCTTGGCAGTGAGTGTGGAGGGGGCAGCAGAGGTGATTGTATTGGTGGTCTGTGTGTGAGGGTGCTGGTGCATGTGGAGGTATGGCTGGGGCTGAGCCGATGGTTGTGCTTTGGCCTCAGATGCTGTGCTCGTCACAACAACGTGCTCCCCTCCTCTCCGGTTCTCCTCTGTGGGGTAGGCGGGAGGTGGCTGTGGAGCCTCCCCATCGGGCACCTGGGGATTCACCAGCACAGTCGGAGCTGAGGGGTCATCGGGGCCCATGGGGGCATGTTCCTCCTCCTCGGGTACTGGCCCATACTCGATAGGCAGAGCCACGTTCACCACATCGGGGTCCTGAAAGATTCAAAGATCATGGCTGTGGATGAATGGTCATAACAGTTACTTCATTGGTCTAATACTTTTGCTTGGAAAATGTCATGAGGTCGAGCAGAGAATTAACGAGAAGGATGTTACGGAGAACTGCAGTGCGCTGACAGTCTGGCTGCACTAACAGTAATAAAGGGCAACAACGTCCCAGCAAGCAGATTCTAATAAAGTGGAATATTCACAGTTTGCCTGTGGGTCCAGCAAACTGAAAGCTGCGCATCAACAACTTATGCCATAAGATGCAGCAGCAGTTTAGATTATAATCTTAGCCACTTGTCAGCTGTACTGATTGATTCTATCGTCCTGCAGAGTGGTCGAATAGAGCAAGTAGTCCACTACTGCAGATTATGTCCTCCTCTCAGATGGAACACTCCTTTTCATGCACACATACGCTTTCTTATGCTCTGTACAAACTCGTGTTGTGTAATCAGTCTTTGCATGCCAAGAGCTTATAGTAAACAATCAGTCACAGTTAGGTTGTTTCCTCTGATTGCTCAGCCCTAATCAGTGCCTGCATGACAGTCAGGTTCCCATACGGTGCTCAGTTTAGTTACTTGTAAGCAGTAGTCGATTCTCTCCAGGATGGTTGAGAAGTTGGGCCTGTCTTCAGGCTGGTGCTGCCAACTCTGAGTCATTATACGGTACCTGAAATGCACATGAACGAGCAGAAAACACGGAGTCAAAACACTTTCTCCCACTCCATGCAGAGAAAGCAGAGACTCTCCAGCACTGTTTCTCCAGCTGATTTAATGCATGCTGGATAAATCTGACTAAATATTCTTAAAAGCTTGTATTTTTTTTATATTTTTTTTGATTTTATTTTGATTTTATTAGGTTTTTGTAATGCAGATTTAAAGTGTAACCTCCCACCACTGAGAGCTATTGTTAAATGGGCGATGTAAATTACAGGAGCGAGTTTTAGTGATGCACTTAAGGGATCTGCCTATTCTGAAAGAACAAAAAAAACCCAACAACACGTTTACAGTGAACATGAATAACAAGATTTGGGGAGGGAACTTTTTTCAATTCACGATTTCCTGCTATACCTGCAATTTTCTTTTTTATTATTTTTATATAGAGATAGAGAAATAGACAGATGGATATATAGCTGGATAGTGGTGTAGTGGTAAGACTCTACGCCTTTGGAGCGGGAGACGCATGTTCAAGTCCAGCCTCGGAAAAACAACTAGTAGCTAGGGAACTAACTAGGGACTGCTTTCACGGCTAGAGGTACGCCAGGACGCCTGGTCAGGGGGGAGTTCATCACCCCCACCCAAGATATAGACGGATCAACTTCACACTTGATGGATCAAGTGTGATCATGCCACAGCAGGAGAATAGATCCTTAACAAGGAGGCGATAGACAGAAGTGTGCTGTGTACTTGTACTCTTCCTGTGAAGCATTGAGAGTCAGGATCACATGTTCAACCAGGGAGGTAAGGGGCAGAATAGAGGAGGGACTACTAATTGTCTAACTTCCTCTACTTGTAGGTTAACAAACAATTAGTAGTCATCGATGTTGACAAACAGTATTATATCATACAGTGGCTGAGAAATACAGTCTATAGTATAGACATGTAGTACAATCCCCGCGACTATATTTCAATCTGGGAGGCAAACATGAAAGAACTGTTTAGTTTTGTGACTTGTAAAACGTTTTATGTAGCAGTAACAGCCTTTATCAGACTTGATCGATGATAGGACTCTGAACTATTCCTCCAACTGTGCTTTCAGCCTTGTGAAGCTTCAGGTCACCGGCTGCTCCCTCCTGTTAAATTTCGTGTTCCATCTTTGATTAGTAGCTTCAGCGAGGTGACGAGGTCCTGAGCTACCAAGCAGCCTTGAACCATGACGTTTCCTCTCAACATGCTTCACAGCATACACAAGGCTTGTTTTTGTTGTGCAGTTCCTGTTTTTCTTCAAACAAACAAACAAACAAACAAAACAACATCATTGAGCCAGAAAATGTAAATGTTACCTCATCTCTTTTCATTTTTGAAAGCAGTGGCCTCCTTTGTGGTTTTGTTGCATTAACACAATTCTTACTTTGTGTATTTCTCACAGTGAACACAGATTGTTGTAGAGATTTTGCTGGCAATTTCATGTTACTTTTGGGTTGTTTTTACCCATTTTCAGGACTGAACAGGGCCCTCTTACTGTGTTCTTTGCATGATGCTCACTCCCAGCAGAAGCAAACTCCCCATTTAATGGATAGTTTGTCTTATTATTGTAGAACTCAGGGGACCCAGGTCTTCAAAAGCTCTTTTCAGCTTTGTGCACATTTATAATTTTTTTTTCGAAGGTCCTTTGAAAGTTGCTGTGATCGAGACATGATTCACACCCACCAGTCTTACTTTAGAGGATCAGACTCTGTCAATAGAGACTCTATATGTCTTTATCATGTGAGGCACCTTTCAACCTCCAATTCATCTCTCACGTCTTTAACTGGAACACCTGACTTAGAGTAGCTTTTAGAGAAGTCGTTAGCACAGAAGGTCATTTATCTTTTGCAGCCTAGATCCTGAATGGCTATAAAAACAGGAAACGTTGCTGTCTGGTTGCTGTTTGATACGAACTATGGATAGTTTGAAGACAACTAGATCAGTTGTTCTTTCTCACAGGCAGTGCAAAGCAAGATAGTCTGCTTCAGACACATTCACACTCCTGGAAATACTTTACGTGGCTAAGGTGAGTGCGCTGCATGGATAGTGTGTGCATGACACCTTCTCTCGAGTGGTAAATGCACTGGATTATCAGCTGTGATATTCCCATATCACTGCAGTCTGACTCGTATTATTATTAAAGTGGAAGGTTCAATTAAATTAAATTCAATTGTCTTTTTAAAGCACCAAATCATAAGAGCAGTTGCCTCAAGGCGACTGCTACATCCTGACCCTGAAATAATACAGAGCAATCAAAACAACCCATTTTGAGCACGCAGTTAGTGACAGCAGGAAGGAAAAACTCCCTTTTAACAGGAAGAATAATCGGGCTCAGGGAGGAGCAGCCATCTGCCTCAACCAATCGGGGTTGATGGGAGGAAAACCCGACAAAACTTTGTCTAATTTTGTATAAAACACCGGAATTTTTAAAACAGTCAGATTAGCCAAACTGTAAAAGAAGCAGAAGCTTCTAAACTAAATCTATAGTGCTACTCTCTCACAGTGACAGTGAATTTACCGGGCTAGTTGGATAATCTGCATTTGTTTTCATATATGCCTATGTTGGGTTTAGCAGTTCAGTGCATGTGTGAAACTGGCCTGTGCAGCATTAGCTTAGTCTACAGTTGTGACTTGGATTAGATGCCATGAGCAATAAGTACAAAAAAGTTGATAAATTTAAGCTCTTTCTTGCAACTGTGGTCCTTTCTCGTCTGTGTGATCTGCACTTACACAGGTCCAGGACAGTTTTTAGGCGGGTCCATTCTTCCCCCATTTGTTACGAACTCCAGCACTTCTTGGTTACTGCGGCTCGGATATGGCATGTAGCCCAACGAGAAGATCTCCCACAGCAGGACCCCAAATGACCTTCGAGAGGCGATTGATGAGAAAAAAAAAAAAAAGATTAGTTGGAGGGAGAGAAAGAAAGCTAAGGACAATCAAGTCTTAAATTACAGGCATCATCACCGCTGAAGTGGTGAAGGATGAGAGCAGAGGACAAGTATGAGACGGAGAGAAATGCAGCGAGGGTTCAGCAGGAGGTGAAAAAAACAGACAGGTGTGAAACTCTGGAGGTGAAACCAGTGTCAGTCTGAGAGATGTGTGCAGGGTTCTCACCATGTGTCTGTTTTAGATGTGAAGATGCCCTCCATGAAAGCTTCAGGTGGCATCCATTTCACCGGCAACATGGCACGCCCACCCTTCCTGTAATAGCTCGCCCTGAACACACAAACACATTTGTGAGGGACGTGCTTGCATAACCGTGTGGTTAATAACAGATCAGACACAGTATTAAAAAAAGGTGAAAACTTCTAAAATCCAGCAATTAATTCAGTGTTTTTCGGCAGCTTTATCGGCGCTCTGATCTGGTCGCTTTTTCAGCCTTCTTACATGTTGCTGTGTGAGACCTTCTAAGAACTCCTTATCTCGCAGAAAGGAACGACGCAGATTTCTCGCCGGGCTGAGCCGAGCCCCGTCTGAGCCATTTTTAATGCTGCCTTGCCCTTTGCATTGCTAGAAAAATAATCAGATGTGTGCTGTATCTGATCTTTGGTGCTGATAGAGGTCGCCGCCTGATTTATCTCGCCCTCCCCGAGATGCACAACAAGGACAGACGTGAAGTGGCTCCCATTCGGCTCCACGTCCGCCACGGTGTCCACAAAGAAAAACGGACATGTGTCAGGATCACAGTTAAGTGGTGTCAGCTGCTGTCAGACGGGAAAACTTTAATTTTGGCACCGTTTTCTGTTGCGGGGGAGTAAATCTGTTTGCCCCCAGTAATACTGTCATAAAAATATCAGCATATTCCCTAAGCACTTGTTCATAAACATGGCAATTCTTGATAATAAATGAGACTGTGTGACTGGCTGGGTGGTTGCCAGTTCAAATCCCTGGGGCCTAAGGAATAACGCTCTTCCTCTGCTGAAAACAGCAGCTGCTCCGCTGAAGCTGCACATGGCTGCACAGGAATGAATTGTAATTACAGTGGGCAGCTCCCAGGTGTAACTAGTGTTCCCTGGTCAAACATATAGAGAAAACAAACGCATCAAAAACAAGGTGATAAAGAATAAATAGACAGTTGTAGTTTGGATAAATTATGGGACCGTCTCAGGAGCCTGAGCTTTTTCAATGCACCATCTGATACCTGTGCACTTGGCTCTATGTCCTATATTTGTCTGGACAAGTGCTCATATCCAGCTCCATATCTTCATTTTTGAAGTCAACAACAGCAGCTTTGCATGATTTACTTCAAAGCACTGACAGTTCCAAATAGAGATACTGTATCTTATCCTGGGCTTCTGAAACAAGCTAGCTTCACTGCTCTGCCTTTAAGCCAACTTTTTTCTGATTGGCTTCTGCTTGAAAGCAGACGATTTAAACAGTGTGTGTGTGTGTGTGTGTGTGCTTTTTGTGTGCCGCCCGACTATATTAAAGATATCCTCAAGAACTGAGAGAAGAAAAATTTTTTGAACCTGAGCATTTACAGCAGCTTGACGCCTTTTGGCTCACGGGAAATACTTTTACATCCACCAGCTTCATCATTTTGAACACTGGGCCATAATTAACACCCAACATTGGAACGGCATATAAATATGTGATGGAAAATAAGAAAAGGCATAATAGTCCCGCTTTCATTTCATGCTCTCCTGGGGCAAAAATGTCCAAACTTCAGTTAAAAGCCACTGCTCTGTACCTACTGTATAACCTGGAACTGACATTTAAATTAAATCCAAAAATAATATGAGATGAGTGCCAAGAGGCTAAAACAGAAGTAAAACGTGCAATATTTATGCAGTATTAACAATCTGCAGCCAAGGCCCGGCCTCAGTTATTAAATTTTGGTCATAAAGATGGAGTTTCCTTTAATTACAAATTCAGGTGAGAGCGTTAATAGACTGCTGCATTTCCTACAGTATGAACCCAGGGCAAACAGCAAGAGCCAGCACTCATCATTTACTTTAACTTAGCTGCAGCTGCGACTCTTCAGGGGATCCACGAGCAGAGATGAATATAAATGATATGCAGACAGATAATATGGTTAAAAGGGAAATATAAACTATTGGCATAAGACGTTACCCTTGAGGGAAATTACACATAATCAATGAAGCAGAGAAAACAATCACTAGTGAAGTCTGTTTGCTTGACAGATTAGCTGAGAGCTACACTGCAGGGCAGACACTCAGATATGCACCCAGTGACTTAATCCATCACTTAAAATAACATGCCCCAGTCAGTGATGGGAATCAGTTACCAGCCCCATTTTTAGTCCCGCAATTACAGGATTGAATCGTGCTACCGTCTCATTCCCCTCTCCGTCCTCGGTACCCCTCTAATTTTCTTGTCCATCCTAATAAAGAAAACAGTGAGCGAAGTGGAGTGGCCTCTGTAAATAGATGCAGTAAGACCAAACTGCTGCAGGAGCTCCTTTTATTCTCCTAAAATGTCCTCTTTTTTTTTTTTTTTTTTACGTATACTGCGTCCACCCTTGATGACCTCTGCAACCGAAACAAATAAATGCAGATGAACCGAACTCCAATTTTCTTCCGCCCTGTCGGTTGTCAGGCTGTTAGAGAACGGTGAATCATTCTGAGAAAGATTGATGGACATGTAGAACACGAGACTGATAATCCCGCTATCGCTAGATCAACCTCCTTTTCAGCACAGGGTGTATGGACATATTTGTTACTCCTGCTAACACCTCCAACACTGACTGAAAGCTGAGCTGCAGATTAGAGAGGCTTAAATACAGTCTCAGGAAATCTATAGCTCAAATGGAGGTGTTTTATGTTTATGTGTGAGCAACTCTGTGAGCAAGAGGCGAGCTGCAAGATAGAGAAGTATTAGAGGGAAAAACTAACAGTAAGAGACAAAGGCACGGAGCGGGCTGTGCTGAATGGAAAGTAAGATAGTTGCATGCACCTAAGGACACAATGGTGGAGGCTAATGTTTGTGTCTGCAGAGCTGGATGTCTTTGTTCTGCTTTTATTGTGCGCCTGCATGTGTGCACGCCAGGCTGACTTTAATAAATACAGCCTAGAGTCGTGCTATACAGCTACTGTTATTAGACCCTATGAAAATATGGTCATTTAAGGCGAAACAGTAGATTTCTCTTCATACTGGCAGCTGTTCACCTTAGGATGACGGCTGTCTGCCAGCTATTGTCTACCCAGCTTTTTATTTACCACCACATCACTGGTGCGCAGGCATGCGTGAAAGACTGTGTGAGTGAAATTCTGCAAGTGCAAGTATGCCTGTGGCTCTAGCGGAATATAAAAAGCTGACATTAAGCCGTGTCCTGGTGCCTCACTGGGGGCACCTGTCCCCCTGTGATCGCCTCAAAAGAACCCCACGTCGCTTGTCACATAGCAGTATGGCCACATTGTGAAACGGCAAAAAAAACGCACCAGCAGCCTGGTAGCCATGTGTGCAAAACAACCCGCCTCTCTCCGAACACAATAACAATAATAATAAAAAAAAGCCCCTGCACCAGAGCTTCAGGCTGAGAGATAACAACAAAATCGCAGTGAGGCACCTGAAAAACTGACATCAGCAATTAAATCAAGCGTTCCTAAAGTGGCTCCCCGGGGATATTGTGCAACAGCTTTTTCCGGATGCTCTGTGAGTGACTTTGCTCTCGTGTGACTTTTCATCGCATGATTCAAAAGCGCTGCGCTGATCTAACTGAATGTTGTGACATATTTTCCTTGCTCTAATTTCTTACCAGATGAAAGGCTTGGGAGATTTCCCTGCTGGATTGTGCGTTCATTTAAATGATGCCACGTGAAATAATGGTAGCTATATTAAAAAAAAGGGATGAGAACAATGACTAAAGGGGAGCTGGTCTAGATTAAAAGAAAGCTTCAGTCCAACAGTATAACAGAGGATAAAACAGCTGAGCTGCAGTATTTACCGGGTAAAAAGCCCAGGACAAAAACAGTTTCAACTCTTTTTTTGTTATAGTCACACAAGAAAGACTTTTATGCATCTATGACCTGCATTGCACATATCAGTAAGCAAGAAGAGGTTTCTCCACCAGTGCATACAGTCTTGCTATTTGCCAATGGCATGCAGCAACTGCTTTTCCAAGCAAACGTATCCCTATTTCTAAGAGCAACGGGCATCTGAGAAGTCAGCGGCCAGTCTGCTCAATGATTTTCTGAAAAAAGCTACACGACTTCCTTCCAGTCCTGTCACCTGATGGAAGCAAAGCTGTGACAAGTGGTACTAGGTTAAAATCCAACGATTGCTGCTTAGGTCTTCCGGTCATCCTACTCTGATTTTACTTGCCATTAGGTCAGAGTCGTGGACTGTGTAAAAGAAAAGTATTCTGCCACATGTTTGTTTCTCTCTGTTTGGTGTGAGCTGCATCCCTTTGGACTTTATCTGGATTCCAGTTCAGCTATAGCTAGCCAACTGGACCAGAGTGTTCTTGCCCGCTGCCACTGAGCTGCGTTAGTGTTGTACCTGTAAATGTCTCGAGCCATCCCAAAATCTCCGATCTTAGCCACTCGTCCCGGTCCTTTGCAGGTCAGAAGGCAATTCCGTGCTGCAATGTCCCTGGAAGAACAGAAAAAAACCACTTTCAGGTTATGTTGCACACATGCATGGACTCATGCTATTAGAAATCTTTACCCACGAACTTCAGGAGGATCAGGCGAGGATAGCTTTCTCACATCTAACACACAGCAGGACGCTTTACACAGTTCTCACTGCTGAAATTCTCTGTGGTTTCAACGCAGGTGCTGCCTGACCCATTGTGAATTCATCACTCAATATACAGACTTTGTGCTTGGGGTACTGGCAGGTTATAGACTGTTTCATATCCAGTCCCACTGTATTGTACATTTGTGAAAATAGCTTAAGCCTGAATTATACAGCACGACAAGGTGAATACTGATGCTTGCAAAGCTCTGCTCAGAAGTTTTTCATACATTTGCATCTATAACATCTCCATGTATGAAACACCTACAGATGCTCCCTGTTGGATCTGAAGTTCACTGTAACTACCAAGCTGCTCCGGGCAAGCTGGCAAAGTGTATAGTTTCCTATGACTCTGCCCACATGGTGGATCCAAAGAAAAGATTGAAATGTATGTGCAGGCTGAGTGGGTTAGAGGAGAAAATTCATATTTGCACTGTTCTGGGCCGGTTATTCTTTGAGCAAAAATACAGTAGTTCTCACGGCGTGCTGTACTGCTGTCTGGGGAAAAAGGAGCCGAGCTCACACACTTTTCTCTGCTCCCCAGGCATCTAACTTTCTCAACATCTTAAGAAGTGACGTAGCTCACTGCTCGTCTGCACACTGCAGACAAGTGAGCACCAAAGGCCAATAAACAGCCAGACTTTAGCATCAGAATAACATCATGTGGCGGCGCTGATCTCAGACTAGATCACGAGACAGGATACGGCTGGAAACCACCAGCGATAGAAACACACAGCACCGAGCTCTGTGTGTAGACACAAACGCACGCACATGTTTTGATGTTTGGCCTCCAAGCTCAGATGAGAAATGACACAATGAGGATAAAGTAATGGTTCAGACTGATTTAAACGGAGGGCTTTTTAACCACTGTACACAGCTGCCCCACTTTAGTCCACCGCAAGAGATGTAAGCTAACATTATAAAAGTATTTCATCGCGTTAGCATGAGAAACAATAAAATCCTCTCTAGGACATCAGTTCCACTTTCTCCAAGTTTCTTTTAAACTTTATATTAAAGTAGTTAAATAAGTGTCAGTGTCTATAAACTCAGTTATAAAAAACAGAGAAGAGAAACTTCCTCCATTTTCTTTTTCAGGAACAAGAGGTGAAACAATTAATCCATTTAAGGTCATCTAAGCCGCTTCAGGAAAGCTGCATAATTTCTACCGTAGCGCGACTCTAATCAGCGGGCGAGAGTGCACGTGCACACACACACGTGCACACACAGAGTCGTGAGGTGCTATTACTAAATCCAACTTGCTTTGTTTAATGGCTTGGAAGAATTCATGGAAATGATTTGCTTTTGCTTGTAGGCGAGGAAGAGTCTTGAAATGCAGCATACTGCTGTGACAGACTGTGGTCTAAAAGCTTAAGGGAAAGACACAGATGTGTTGTACGTGCAGCACAGCGATATGAGAGGAGACTGTTGTTAAAATATTATTAACCGGCCTTATAATGTGAACCTTATTTACAGTAAATTTTCACTGCAGCTTAAAGACCCATTTCATAGCAGCACTTACAGAACAATATGCGTTAGCCTATTTTAACACCTGCAGTTGCACGAAACTGCCCAACTCCTCAGTACAGTGATAATTTTCAGGTGGCTACAATTGCCAGGCCGCTTGTAAAATGAAATAACCAAAGAGCAACACTGCACCATCCACTAGCCATAAAATGGAAATAAGCAGAGAAACACACATAAGCTGGAGTAAGTCATTCTCAGAGAACATCAACCCTGTGATTTAACCTCTTGGTGAACATAACAGCTCTTCATCCAACCCAGTAAGCCCCGAGAGAAAGCTGCTTTCTGTTTTTGGAGTAGCAGCCTACTTCACTCACATGCCCTTTACTCACCCCCAAGAAAACACGCTTCTATAAAAATGAAATTAGCCTCAAGGACAGCGTTGAGGGGGACTTTTAATACAGGTTTAAAGGCAGAGAATCAGGTTGAATAGAAGATCACGAGGCTCTGGAGAAGAGTCGGCCATTAGGTGGATTGATGGAGCTTTACTGTACCGCAGCGGGGCAAACAAGGTTTAATAGACCTCGTCTGTCATTGGCCAATCCCTGGGAAGTCAAAGGCACATCTCAGGGAAGGTGGATGTGCTTTAATTGTCCTGATTTGATTGCAGAATCTATTTTGACCTTTTCTCGTATTAACACGTACTTGACTTTCCTCGTGCGCGTCCACGAAGGAGATTTTTGTAAGTCGGGTTCAAGAGAGGGCTTTTAAAAATTCTTTAGCCACATCATATGGTTCACCAGCCACTGCGAATATGAGCATAGAAGGGGGCATACTCTTGACTTGCGCCTCGGATACAGAGCGTAAAAAGGCAAGCCGGCTAGCCCATCTGGCTGCTCCGATACTAAACTCATCACTTGTCCTTTCTGCTATCTCAGGGAAGGCAAAAGGCATACTCAGTCCATATGTTCTGCTTGGACAGATGCAGTCAGTTCATTATTCTGAGTAGATGCTAGATGAAGGCAGGGAACTCTGTTTGTTTGAATGCACATTTGCATTCCATATTTATACAGTGGCATGCATACCCATATGTTCTGCATATTGTTCATCTGCCAAGGCAAAAAGCCGAGGCGGGGGTTTGTGATAGGTGCCGTTTGTTTGGCTGTCAGCTAGATCACGCAAAAAAACCCCCACCAAGACGAATTTCATGAAACTTGGTGGCCGGGGGAAAAGAGGGATACATTAAATTTTGATGTAGATCTGAAAACACTTTCTTTTAAATTGTGAAATACCGTACTGACCTCAGTGAATGAGCTCCCCGAATATGTCAGTCTGATCGGTTTTGCTAGGGAGACTAGAGAACCACTGAGTTCACTGTATTCTTTCATAATAATATGCTCCATTTATTTTTGCCAACGCAAATTTGTTTTTGCATAAGTGTATGCAAAATGTGCAGCCATCTGCTGAGGTACCTGTGTATAAACTGGTTCTCCTCAAGATACTGGCAGCCCTTAGCGATGTCTCTGGCCACGTTGAGGAGGTCCACCATGGTCAGGCTGGATGGTTGATCCTAATTAAACAGAGAAGAGACAGAGAAAAAACAAAAAAACTGAATC
Organism: Simochromis diagramma; assembly: GCF_900408965.1. Taxonomy (NCBI): domain Eukaryota; kingdom Metazoa; phylum Chordata; class Actinopteri; order Cichliformes; family Cichlidae; genus Simochromis; species Simochromis diagramma. Next base: position 1,425,528 of record NW_024387030.1, read on the forward strand.
TGGGGCTGAATCAGGAATAGTATCTTTAAGAGTTAATGAGCACTATATTTTATGATAACAATCCCTCTTTAGCTCGTTGCTACAAACTTACCATTTTGGTTCAACCTCACAGTAAAAAAAAAAAAACCCTCTAATAACACAGCAAAAGAGACTAACCAACACTGCCCATCACAGATTTATCTGTATTGGCATATGGATTGTCAGAAATGAGAGATTATATAAATTACTCATCAGCCACTTTGTTCGTTAGTTGTGGCAGACAGGCTGGCCTGAGTATTTCAGAAACAGCTGATCTGCTGGGATTAACCCCCACAGCCGTCTCTGGGGTTTATAGAGACTGCTCCGAAAAAGAGAAAATATCCAGTGAGCTGCAGTTCTCTAGGTGAAAATGTCTTGTTGATGCCAGAGGTCAGAGGAGAATGAGCACACTGCTTCGAGCTGATAGGACGGCAAGAATCTTCTCCAAAAACTATTTGTTACAACCAAGGTAGAAGAAGATGCAGAAGTAAATCTCTGAAAACACAACATGTCAAACCTTGAAGCAGATTGGCCACAGCAGAAAACCGTGCTGTGTACTACTCCTGTCAGCTAAGGACAGAAAACTGAGCCTACAGTTTAATTACCATTGCTTTTTTTAGTCTGGAAATGTGTTCACACTGACAAGTACTCAGTTGCTGTACTTTAATAACTGCCAAAAACAGTAAAATACTTGCACAAATCAATGAAATCTTGGCCAACAGTGTAAAGTGAGGCTACATCAGCAGAGCTAATGGCAATGCTGACGCTAGCTAGCTTACAACAAAAGATTTTCTTCTTTCAGACGCTGAAGTTACAGCTGTTGTGACATTGTTTGTTGTATACAGGTGTTACGTTTTCACTCAGTGTAGAAGAAATGTGTATTAGATGAGCGGTACCAAGTGCAGCGTTCACTATTGGACGTTGCAGTCGTCATGTATAGCTTGGTGTGTTCAACTTAGCTACCCTGTCAAACTTCAAGCAGTACACATATAAGTGTTTAGTTTATATGGAGTCCAAAGTGAGACATGATAACGATGTTAGAGTTAAGTGGCTGCAGAGCCAGTTTGGAGATTAAAACAAGAGAATAAATGCTGGATTTCATCAGGTGAGCATGAATATAAGACCGAATCAATGCACTGTGTCATGTGATATTTAGGCGCTTAACACATACAGTAGTACATTTGTGCATCTTACTCTCCTGAGACCCCAATTCCTCACAAAGTAGCTTCATTCTGCTCAATAAAATGTTTTAGACTTTGTTAACAATTATAAACTTTTTGTATTATCCTTTAAAATAAACCCACATCCACTATTAAAAAAATACTGTCTGTTCACAGATGATGTTTAGTTTTTACTGTTATCAGGCCCAATCAATCCCAAACTGGGGGCTGGGTCTCAGGAGAATAAAGTGATATGTTCACTTGAGTGCCAAGCAGCAGTGTGTCTCACCAGCCGGGGTCTGGTCTCCCTCAGGAAAGTCTTGAGGTCCCCTCCAGCCATCAGCTCAAGCAGGATGAACCGAGGCATAGCCTGCAGACTTACTCCTATACAGCGCACAATGTTCTGGTGGTTGAACTTGCTGCAGCGACACAGCAGAGAAACAGGTCAGATTTCTGCTGGTGCTGTACGACAGACTGAATTTTCTTAATGCTTAAATAGCTCCTACCTGATGATTAGAGCCTCCATGAGGAAGTCCAATTCATCCTGCTCAGAACAAACTTCCGGAAGAGTCTAGTTTAAATGGAAACCAAATCTCAGTGCAACAAATGGTAATAAGCAAGCTGTAATTGGCTTCAAATGAAACTGCAGTTCTTTGTGTGGCACTTAAGGCTTCAAGCTTTACAGCTAAAAAAAAAAACCTTTTTGCAGACGGGCACAAAAACTGCTTTGGTCTCTAGAGCCACTTCCCTCCCATCACGACGCCTGGGGAGAACTCCTTTTTTAAAATAACAAACCTGTTTTATCTGTATAAAGGCTAAAGGTTGGAATTATTAGTGGCCTGGACATTGTGAGTGACAAGCGGGTTCTGATTAAGCCACTAATCTAGGCTTCACCTCAGCTAATTGGAGTCATTGAACTGGACCTCTCGACTGCGTTTGTGCCGTTGGTGCGTTTTGGAGCGTTTTTAATGTAATTATCACACAAATAATATGGCTCACTGTGCAGTTAAGAGACCATCCAAGAAGAATGTGCTCCAGCTTTGGCAAGTGAAATTCTAATATTTCATTAGTCTGTTAGCGCTAATTAGCAGCAATCTGTGTATGAGTATGAAACCATCTATTAATGCATATTGCTTACCAGGCTCACTGTGTCAGCTGACAATTTAGCACGACACCCTCTCGTCCAAAAATACTTTGTTTTGGTCCAAAACAAACTATAATGCTACAAATTGTCGCTTTAGAATGGAGCTTTATAAACCAGCTGGTGGTGTCCCAATGGGTACATCCATCTTTTATAAAAAGTCTGTGATAATAAGTGTTGCATACAGTATTTATGATATTTTGTGTCTTGAGCCGAATGATGCTGAATGTGGGGCAGAGAAAATAACTGTTACAGTCGTTCTGTTACAAAGCTTTTAACTGAGTTTCAAAACAAGTCTTCAACTCTGTGATTGCCGGAGAAACGCCGCACAAACATCCATCACATGTAACCCCACTATTACTCTTGCGTCATGACTCACCTTGACTGCAACTTGCAGTGGACTTGGTTCACCTGGTATCCCCACTGCAAGACCTTCATAGACCTCACCAAAAGCACCGTGACCTAGACCCCTGCAAACAAACAAACACATAACAACTAGTTTTAGAGAGAACGATTTAAACAAGAACAGTGCTGACACCTCTAAACTAAAGACGCTTGAACAAGGCAGCAGAAAGACACATCCTAAATAAAACTTTTGTCCAAACATCGATTACCTGAGGAGCTAAGCACCAGGTAAACGAGTGGGAGTCATGTAGTAAATCAAAAAGAGTGACTTCTTTCAAACACGGTGGTTGAGATGCTAGTCAGTATTCTAATTTAGTGGTCTGACAGCTTTTCAGCCCACAAAGAAAAACAACTCTTTATCCTGTTGCAGCAGTGAATTTTAAAATGAAAATGCTGCTTTATAGTTTCCATTTTTTCCCCTTTTTTTAAAAAGTTGTTTCAGTTGACATGACTCTCGCATAACTAGATGAAATAGATGTGTCATGAAAGTAAAAAAAAAAAAAAAGAAAACTATTAATGATTTCAAATGATTAAAAACCTCAAATGATGAACTGGCGAACTATAAACACAGAGACAAGATCATTCTGGAAAAAAAGGATTTTTCAGAAGCTCGGATCCCTGCGGTGAACACCGTGAGACGTCACACTACTAATGTTGTTTCCTCTCACACCATTCTGCATTTTTGAGTCTAACATAAGTGGATTTCCACAACTATTTTGTAGGACTGACATCTTCAGTAATTGCACATCAGTCCATCCCTGCCCCACAGTAATGAGATTACTTGAATCTTTTACCTGGTGAGAGAAATGTTTCGCCTTGGCACTTCCTTCAGGTCGTTGACCGAGGCCGTTTTGCCAGCGAAGCAGTAGTTGGGGTTGTAGTCTGTCATGATGGTGGAGGCCCGCAGCTTACTGAGCTTGCAGTCTGGACTCTGCAGCTCCAGCTGAATGGACTGCAGCTCTGTGTGTTTACGCCGATACACTGGTGACATGAAAATAAAAGAGGAGTTTTGTTCCACTACTGAGATATCGACATAATAATAATATTAATAAAAAATAAATAAATAACAAAACATAAGTCCTTTTTGTAAAAAATTACTACTGGCAGCCAAAGCTCACAAAGCGGAAAGCTTTTCCAGTTATTACGTCTCCAAAGAACACAAAGCTGTACAGCACCAGTCACTTAGATAAAGCCCACTGTGTCCCTGAGCATCCATTCCTTTCTATCCGATCTGAGATTTGTCCAAAGTATCAGAAAGAGCATGTTTCAGATTTAAAGTTTTTCACCCACTGTACATGTGCACCTGCTAGATACATGAACACATATAAAGTGCATAAACAACAATGGGCCCAAAGCGTAAGACCCAAAGAGCTCACATCTTTTCCCTCAATATTGCAAATGCATGCACCTCATTGAGAACAGCATGAAGTATGAAAACTCAGCTCTTTGTTTCTCTCTCACACACCCACACACAGCAAACTTCACACTTTTTAGTGCTAGAAGCCTCAACCTGGACTGTGAACATAGTAGCTTCAGGGACAATCATTTGTGTGTGTGCTTATGTGTGTGTAGGGGAGTTATTTATTTACCAAGTGCTGTCTAATGTACGAGTGCTGTCAGCTGCTGGCTAAGCAGCCATCCATCATTAGCGTGTTTCATTCATCAGAGAGGTTGTCCCACACCTCGTCTGCCCCTGCCTCGTCCACTAATGTGCGTTCAAAAGTGTAGGTGGGAGTCTGAAAATATGCGTCAGCCTGCAAGTGATGGCTCAATGAGTGTATACTGTATGTCTGGCGGTAATAGTCTGAAAGCAGGCGTGCAGAGGGATATTTGTGATGGCTACGAGGCTCACCTCCCATTCTGGAAACAGCCTGCTAAGGGCCATTTAAGATGGGCCAGGGACCACTGGAGAAGTTTCATGCAGAGTGAAAATGTGTTTTTTTCAAAATGTATAACAAACAAGAAAAAAGGGTGATCATAAAAACATCTCAAATGAAAAAAGAAATCATGTCGGGTTTACATTTGGCTTTAAGCTTGTATCCGTGAACCTCTGAACCGTATCCACCATGTAGTGAGAACAAATTCATGGCGTACAACCCTGTGGCTTGCTAACTTGAGGTGCCAACCTCAAGGTTAGACACTATAGAGGGAGGAACAATATGGCTTATTATCAGTGCTCGCCAAACCGTGCATCTCAAATAGTACTAGGGTGCATTAGTACCTATGGAATTGGCAGCTTGCTCATCTGGAAAGGCACAACCAATGCTGAAGGTATCAATGAGAGGAAAAAACAAGTCTGCTCCCATCCAGACTTGATCAGGGAAGACCTTAATATTTCAGCAAGACAATGCTAAACAGCACAGTGCATCTATTCCAACAGCATGGGTTTATAGCACAATTGCCCAGTTGCTGAACTGGCTTTCCTGCAGCCCCTGAAAACATTTGGATCATCATGAAATAAAAAAATGCAACAAAGACGAACAGGACTATTGCACAGCTAGAATTCTCTATCAGAAAAGAATGGGAGAACATTTCTCTCCCAAAAGTCCAACAGCTGCTCTCCTTAGTTCCCACATGTTTATGGCCTGTTGTTAAAAGAAGAGGGGATGTTACCATGGTGAACATGTCCCTGTGGCAACTTTTTAAGACATGTTGCTGCCATTAACTTTGTATGTTCTACTGTAAATAAAATATGGGTTTATTAGATTTGCAGTTTGTTTTTATGCACATTTTGCACAGAGTCCCAGTGTTTTCTGGAACCCCAACCCTCTCTTACAATCTCCTAATAAAATCTGTAATATTTAATAGAGTATGTTGCGTTGTGGTACGACTGCGTATAACTTGTTCAGTGATTGGGCAAGTCAAGTGTTAAAAATCACAGTGCTCATTACAGAGCAAAACACTTTATGTATAGCAGGAAGTACTGAATGAGTGAACAAAGGAATACACCTCCTGAAATTAGTCTCAAATTAATTATGTTGTGTCCTCCTCCACCTACAAACCCCCAGCTGCAAAGCTGAGGAAGGGAGGAAAAAGTGCAATGAGAATAAAACGAGTGCAGACACTTGCTGATCCAGGCTTTTGCAGATCATGTCAATTTTCATTGTAAAAATTCTGTAAATTATCAAGCAGAATAATGTCGGCTGTTGCTGATACCAAATAATTCTTTCAAATTCATATTAGTTGCTGACAAAGATGTGTCAACACTTACTTATCATGACTCCGGACACAGCCAGCAGGAGGGCAGCAATGAGCGCCGAGGTGCCCACAGACAGACCCAGCGCCAGGTGCGAGAGAGATGGCTGCGGAGGCTGCTGGGACACTTCTGCAGGACAAGGGGAAACAACGGTGTCATACAGTTGTTATCTTCCCCCAGAGGAGTATTAACATTCACTTCACCACACTGATCCCCGACTTAATTAATGATGTGAAAGCGATGACACAACAGAGCTTAGGAGCGGCGACGGACGCTGCATGTCAATTCCTTTTTTCTGTGCGGAGGGGAGATCGTTTCGCTCGTCTAAGCCGAGGAACAAATCTGAACACCGAGAGACACCATATTGAGATTGTGACCTTTTTACGACCTAGCATCACAGAATTATCTACCGCTTGTCATTACAAAGAACAGATTTGCAAATCATCGGTTGAGGAGACAGTCTAGGTCATTAAGATATTATTGAGATGGTAAAAGCCCTGTTATTTTGCTTGAAATTACCTTGCCTTTGATGGAGGCCACTGTTTGTTATGATGATGGCATAGCACGAGTGGCAAAGTTCACAGAAAACGAGATTCATGTAATAGTCAGGCAGAGCCAGACTCTCCCTAGGGATGTGTATGTGTGTGTGTGTGTGTGTGTGTGTGTGTGTGTGTCTTGTAAGTCAAGGGGGCTGAAGAGTTTGCACACCACTTACTGGAGAAGGCTATCATCTTGTTTTGTTTGTTTAGTGAATGGCTCATTAGGCCAGTTGTGCAGTGTGTTTGGGTGTATAATCCATGTGCACATGTGGTCGTCTGAATTCATGTTGATGGACCAACAAGATCAATCAGTTGGGTTGAAGTGTGAAACCAGCTGCACCCAAGGGAGACAGGAGAGAGAATACAAACAAGAGAGGAATCTGCGTTCAGTACCAGCAGTGCTCGTGTGAAAAGCTCGTTTTCTATAACAAGGATCTTAAATCTGAAGGGCTTCCCCCAAATCAGCAACTGAACCAAAATGTAAATGCATGAACATAAACAAAGGACTGCATAAAGTGAAATTTCCAGCATTCCTTTCACTGATCTCTCTCGTCTCTATGCAGCTTTTCAAGAAGTTTGCCCGCGTTTGCTGCTGGTTCGTGCTCACAGAGTTGGAATTTGACTCCTTTTAAATTTGCCGTGTCTCTTCCCTCGCCTGGCTCATTAGCTGGTAACCTTCGACCGCTGTAACACAGCATAAACTGGGACATGCTGCATGAACTGGGACGTGCCTCTCACACACTCATGTCACAGACTTCCCACAACAAGGGGATGTGAAGGGAGAGACATGGCTGTTAACAAGAGGATCACTCCAGCGCACATTCCAGCGTCTCTCGTCAGTTAACCGCCAGTGCAGGGCATAAACCAATTCTGCATCCAAAGCCTTGGTTGAGTTAGTGTACTTCAAATGAGGCTTTGGAAATTTGACTGTAAGTGGGCAATGAGCCAACAGCTTATTTCTCCAAATGAGAAAAAAATAACAAATCAGGCCATCTAACTTTCACCCTTTTTTTTTTCTTTGAGCATGTCCTTCCAAAACATCTCAAAGTGACCTGTTAAGTATATTAAGATTTACATCTAAAGATAGGGTTTGAGGCTGTTCTGCTCCAGTGATGGATTTATTCCCAGTAGTCTTAACTGTTTTCCAACAGTGTTGAAAATACTGGCCTGATGGGTCAATTTACTTCGTACTGGAGTCAGGCAAACCTGCAGTCACACTACAAGTGTTTTTTACAGTAGGAGTGCATTTGCTAAGACTGGGCTAAACTCCAAATCGCTCTCTTACCACAGTGATGTTTTAAAGTGTTTTTGAAAGCGTTGGCCTCCTTGAAATAGTCTCTGCTGGCAACACTTTGCTAAACTTGAAAGAGATGTTTGTGGTGAGACAGAGCAGAGCTTGGACGTTGGCCTTGGACCGAACCACTCATGAGAACCAGGCTGACTAATGTGATGCTCACCATGCAGTCTAGGCAAGGTTTCATCAGTAAAAATAGCCACCGTTTGAAGTGGCAGGGGCAAAAAGAGGTCATCTGGATTAATGTTTTAAAGACGAAGTCAAATTATCATGTCTGGAAGAACTCTGTTTCTTACTGTAACACTTTATAATAACTGATCAGAAATCGGTGCGTAA